>NC_143150.1:76913046-77217187 GCF_059928025.1 Delphinapterus leucas | reverse complement strand
GAGTCACCCTGGAGGCTGCCATTTTCTACCCAAGTCCTAGTGCCACCCAACAGCCTATAGGCTCCAGTGCTGGGATATCTCAGGCCAAACAACCAACAAGGCAGGAACACAGCCCCACCCATTAGCAGAAAGTTGCTTAAAATCTTCCTGAGCATGGCCCTGCCCACCAGAGGGACAGGACTCAGCTCCACCCACCAGTGGGCAGAAGCCAGACCCTCCCACCAGGAAGCCTGCACAAGCCTCTTAGACAGCCTCATCCACTAGAAAGCAGACAACAGAAGCAAGAAGAACTACAGTCCTGTAGCCTGTGAAACAGAAACCACAATCATAGAAAGTTAGAAAAAAATGAGACAGCAGAATAATATATCCTAGTTGAAAGAACAAGATAAAACCCCAGAGGAACAACTTAGTGAAGTGGAGATAGGCAATGTACAGGAAAAAGAATTCAGAGTAATGATAGTGAAGATGGTCCAAGAACTCAGAAAAAAAGAATGGGGGCACAGATCAAGAAGATGCAAGAAATGCTTAACAAAGACCTAGAAGAATTAAAGTAAAACAAACTGAGCTGAGCAATACAATAACTGAAATGAAAAATACACTAGAAGGAACCAATAGCAGAGCAACTGAGGCAGAAGAATGAATAAGTGAGCTGGAAGACAGAATGGTGGAAATCATTGCTGTGAATCAGAATAAAGAAACAAGAATGAAAAGAAATGAGCACAGTCTCAGAGACCTCTGGGACAACATTAAACACACCAACATTTGCATTATGGGGTCCCAGAAGGAGAAAAGAGGGAGAAGGGACCTGAGAAAATATTTGAAGAGATAATAGCTGAAAACTTCCCTAACATGGGAAAGGAATCTCTTACTCAAGTCCAGGAAGGGCAGAGAGTCACAGGCAGGCCACCCCAAGAAGGAACTCGCTGAGACACATAGGAATCAAATTGACAACATTAAAGACAAAGAAAAAAATACTAAAGCAACAAGTGAAAAGCAGCATAATGTACAAGGGAATTCCCATAATGTTATCAGCTGATTTCTCAGCAGAAACTCTGCAAGCCAGAAGGGGGTGGCATGATATATTTAACATGATGAAAGGGAAGAACAAACAGCCAAGAATACTGTTCTCTCTTTCACATTCAATGGAGAATCAAAAGAGTTACAGACAAGCAAAAGCTATGAGAATTAAGTACCAGCAAATCAGCTTTGCGACAAATGTTAAAGGAATTTCAGTAAGTGGAAAAGAAAAGTCCACAACTAGAAACAAAAAAAATTACTAATGGAAAAGCTCACCATTAAAGGCAAATATACAGTAAATGTAGGAAATCATCTGCACACAAATATGATATCAAAACCAGCAATTATGAGAAGAGGAGAGCACAAATTCAGGATATTGGAAACACATTTGAAATGAAAAGAACAGCAACTTAAAACAATCTCGTTTATATATAGACTGCTACATTGAAACCTTATGGTAACCACAAACTGATAATGTACAATAGATACACACACAAAAAAAGGAAAAGGAATCCAAACACAACACTAAAGTTAATCATCAAATCACAAAAGAAGAGAACAAAATAGGAAGGGAAGAAAAAAGGCCTACAAAAACAAACCCAAAACAATTAAGGACATGGCAATAGGAACATATATCGATAGTTACCTTAAACGTAAATGGAATATAGGATCCAATCAAGCGACGTTGACTGAATGGATACAAATACAAGACCCATATACATGCTCCTACAAGAGACCCAATTCAGATGTAGGGACACATACAGACTGAAAGTGTAGGGGATGGAAAAATGTATTCCATGCAAATGGAAATCAAAAGAAAGCTGCAGTATCAATATTCATATCAGACAAAATAGACTTTAAAATAAAGACTGTTACAAGAGACAAAGAAGGACACTACATGATGATCAAGGGATCAATACAAGAAGAAGATATAACAATTATAAATATATACACGCCCAACACGAGAGCACTCCAGTTTGTAAGGCAAATACTAACAGGCATAAAAGAAGGAATCAACAGTAACACAATAATAGTGGGAGACTTTACATCCCACTTTCACCAATGGACAGATCATCCAGACAGAAGATCAATAAGGAAACACAGAGTTTAAATGGCACATTAGACCAGATGGACTTAATTGATATTTATATAGCATTCCATCCAAAAGCAGCAGAATACACAGTCTTTTCAAGTGCACATGGAACATTCTCCAGGACTGATCACATGCTGGGCCAAAAAGTGAGCCTCAGTAAATTTAAGAAAACTGAAATCATACCAAGCATCTTTTCTGACCAAAATGCTATGAGATTAGAAATCAACTACAAGAAAAAAAGAACTAACAAGTGGATGATAAACAATACCCTACTAAACACCCAATGGATCACTGAAGAAATCAAAGAGGAAATCAAAAAATATCTAGAGACAAATGAAAATGAAAGCATGATGATCCAAAACTTATGGGACATTTTTTTAAAAAAAATTAACCTTTTAATTTAAGATCATAGAATCACATGAAGTTGTAAGAAATAATACAGAGAGATCTGTTTTTTTAAAACTCAGTTCCCCCAATGGTAACACCTTTCAGACTTACAGTATAATATCAGAACCAGGTTATTGACATTGATTAGCCAAGAAAGTTTCATTAGCTCAAGGATCCCTTTTGTTTTTTCTTTTATAGTCACATCCACCTTTACTGCCTTCTTCCTTGCATATTCATTGTTACGGTATAATTTTTTGGGTTAAACTCCCTCTCCAAATTTTATTGAGATATTATTGACATGCAGCACTGTATAAGTTTAAGGTGTCTAACATAATGCCTTACATATATTAAAATAATTACCACAAAATGTTAGTTAACATCCATCATGTTATATAGCTACAAAAAAAAGTATTTTTTTCTTATGATGAGGACTTCTGAGGTTTACTCTCAACAACTTTCAAATATAGCATACAGCAGTGTTAACTATAATCATCGTG
Organism: Delphinapterus leucas; assembly: GCF_059928025.1. Lineage (NCBI taxonomy): Eukaryota > Metazoa > Chordata > Mammalia > Artiodactyla > Monodontidae > Delphinapterus > Delphinapterus leucas. Next base: position 77,214,193 of record NC_143150.1, on the reverse strand, counting down.
TTGTACATTATGTCCCCAGAACTTATTTGTCTTATAACTGGAAGTTTTTACTTTGTGACCACATTCATCCAACTGCCAAACCCCTATACCCTACGTCTGGTAACCACAAAATTTGATCTCTTTTTCTATGAGAATTTTATTAATGTTGTTGTTGTTTAGATTCTACATATAAGTGAGATCATACAGTATACGTTTTCTCTGGCTGACATTTCACTTAGCATAATGTTCTCAAGGTCCATCCATGTTATTGAAAATGACAGATTTCCTCATTTTTATGGCTGAATAATGTTCCATTGTCTCTATATGCCACAACCTCATTATCCATTCATCTATTGGTGAACACTTAGGTTATTTCTATATTTTGGCTGTTATATATAATGCTGGATAAACACTGAGATACAGATATCTCTTCAACACACTGTTTTCATTTCCTTCTTATTTATACCCAGAAGAAGAATTGTTGGATCATATGATAGTTCTATTCTTAAGTGTTTGAGGAATGTTCATACTGTTTTACATAGTGGCTGTATTAATTTACTATCTCAGAAACTGTGTACAGGGGATCACTTTCCTCTAAATCATTGTCAGCATTTGTTATTTCTTGTCTTTTCATTATAACCATTTTAACAGGTGATATCTCATTATGGTTTGAGTATGCATTTCCTTAATGACTAGAGATGTTGAGCACCTTTTCATATCTTTGTTGGTCTTTTATATATCTTTTTGGAAAGATGTCTACTCAGGTCATTGGACCATTTTTCAATTGGATTATTACTTGTTTTTGCTATTCAGTTGTATGAGTTCTTTACATAATTTGGATATTATTCTCTGATCAGAAAGATTCTCTGATCAGACAGATGCAAATGTTTTCTCTCATTTCGTAGGTTGTCTTTTCATTTTGTTCATGGTTTCCTTTGTTGTTCAGAAGCTTTTAAATTTCGTATAGTCCCACTTGTTTATTTTTGATTTTTCTGCCTGTGTTTTAGGTGTCATATGCAAAATATCATTGTCAAGGCCAATGTTAAGGAGGTCTTCCCCTATGTTTTCTTCCAGGAGATTTATAATATTAGGTCTTATATTCATTTGGGTTTTTAATCCATTTTGAGTTTATTATTGTATATGGTGTGAGGAAATGTTCTATTTTTATTCTTTTATATGTAGATGTTCAGTTTTCCCAGCACCACTTATTGAAGAGACTGCCTTTTCTCCTTTGTATAGTCTTGCCTCTTTTGTCTTAGGTTAATTGACCATAAGTGCTTGGGTTTATTTCTGAGCTCTCTATTCTGTTCCATTCTTCTATGTATCTGTTTTCGTGTCAGTACCATGCTGTTTTCATTTTTGTATCTTTGTAGTATATTCTGAAGTTAGGGAGTGTGATAACTCCAGTTCTATTCCTCTTTCTCAAGATTGCTTTGGCTATTCAGGATCATTTGTGTTTCTATACATATTTTAAAATTATTTCTTCTGGTTCTGTGAAAAATGTCCTGGGTATTTTGATATGGATTCCATTGGATCTGTAGATTGCCTTGAGTAGTACAGTCATTTTAGCAATATTAATTCTTTCAATCAATGAACACAGCATATATTTTCATCTGTTTGTGTCTTCTTCAACTTCATTCATCCGTGTCTTATAGTTTCCAAGTACAGGTGTTTTACTTCCTTAGGTTAGTTTATTCCTAGGTATTTTATTCTTGTTGAGGTGATTGTAAGTGGGATTGATTTTTTAATTTTTAATTCTGATAGTTTGTTGTTAGTGTATAGAAATACAACAGAAATCTACATATTAATTTTGTGTCCTGAAATATAACCAAATTCATGATGAGTTCTAGGAGGTTTCTGGTGGGATCTTTAGGATTTTCTTTCTATAGTATCCTATCATTTGCAAAGAGTGACAGATTTAATTCTTCCTTTCCAATTTGAATTATTTTTATTTCTCTTTTTATTGTCTGATTGTTTGGCTAGGATTTCCAATACTATGTTGAATAAAAGTGGAGAGAGTAGGCATCCTTGTCTTGCTTCTGATCTTAGAGGATATGTTTTCAGATTTTCACAATTGAATATGATGTTAGATTTGTGCTTATAACATATGGCTTTTATTATGTTGACGTTTGTTCCCTCTATACTCACTTTCCAGAGAATTTTTATTATAAAAGTGTGTTGAATTTTGTCAAAAGCATTTTATGCATCTATTGAGAAGATTATATGATTTTTATTCTTCATCTTGTAAATTTGGTGTATCACATTGATTGATTGGTGGATATTGAACCATCATGACATGCCTGGAATAAATCACATTTGATCATGATGCATCATCCTTAATGTATTGTTTATTTCTATTTTGCTAATAATGTTTGCATCTATGTTCATTGGTGATATTGGCCTTTTACAAAATGATGTAAAATATGATGTCAAAAACAGTAATAGTGGGGGATGAGGAGAAAAATGCAGGGTTCTTAAATGCATTTAAAATTAAGAGATCAGGAACTTAAAATAATCATACATATATATTGAGTATATATAAATTACATATATAGAGAGAGACATATATATCTTTATTGCCAATAAAAAGTCTATAATAGATACACACACAAAACCAGAAAGGAATCCAAACAAAACAGTAAAGATAGTCATCAAATCACAAAGGAAGAGAGAGGAAAAGAAGAAAGGAACAAAAAGAAACTGCAAAAAAAAACCCAAACAATTTTTTTCAATGTCAAAAGTACATACCTATCTATAATTACTTTAAAAAATTGAATAAAAGTTCCAATTAAAATACACAAAGTGGCTAAAAGGATGTAAAAATAAGATCCATATATATGCTGCCTACAAAAGATGCACTTCAGATTTAAAGACACACAGACAGAAAGTGAGAGAATGGAGAAAGGTATTCCACACAAATGGAAATCAAAGATATCCAGGGTTGAAATACTTATATCAGACAAAATATACTTTAAAACGGGAGTGTAACAACCACCAAAAAGACAAGGATCATTCCAAAAAGGTATAACAATTATAAATATACATGCACCAACGTGGGAGAACCTAAATACGTAAAGCAAACACTAACAGACATAAAGGGAGAAATTAACAGTAAAAAAATAATAGGAGGGGAGTTTAACACCCCACTTACATCAATAGATAGATTATCCAGAATGAAAATCACTAAGGAAACCCTGTCCATAAATGACATATTAGACCAAATGAACTTAATAGATAAATATAGAACATTCCATCAAAAAGCAGCAGAATATATATTTGTCTCAAGTGCACATGGAACATTCTCCAGGGTAGATCATGTACAAGGTCACAAACAAGTCTCAGTAACTTTAAGAAAACTGAAATTAACGATTTTCTTCTGATCACAATGCTATGAGACTAGCAATCAACCAGAAGAAAAAAACTGCAAAATCCACAAACACGTGGAGGCTAAACAGTATGTTACTAAATAACCAATGAATCACTGAGGAAATAAAAGAGGAAATCAAATACCTAGAAACAAATGAAACAAAACACTGATCCAAAATTCATGGGATGCAGCAAAGGCAGTTCTATGAGTGAAGTTTAGTGATACAAGCCTATGATAGGAAACAAGAAACGTTTCAAACAATCAATGTAACCTTACACCTAAAGGAACAAAAAGCAAGAACAATTAAAATCCAACATTAGTAGAAGGAAAGAAATCATACAGATCAGAGCACAAGTACATAAAATAGAGATTAGAGGAGCTTGGGAAGATGGCGCAAGAGTAAGATGCGGAGATCACCTTCCTCCCCACAGATACACCAGAAATACATCTACACGTGGAGCAACTCCTACAGAACACATACTGAAGGCTGGCAGAAGACCTCAGACCTCCCAAAAGGCAAGAAGCTCCCCATGTACCTGGGTACGGCAAAAGAAAAAAAAGAAAAAACAGAGACAAAAGAATAGGGATGGGACATGCACCAGTGGGAGGGAACTGTGAAGGAGGAAAGGTTTCCACACACTAGGAAGCCCCTCCGTGGGCAGAGACTGCGGGTGGCAGAAGGGGGAGCTTCGGGGCCGTGGAGGAGAACACAACAACAGGGGTGTGGAGGGCAAAGCGGAGAGATTCCCACACAGAGGATCGGTGCCAACAGGTATGCACCAGCCCGAGAGGCTTGTCTGCTTACCCGCCGGGGCAGGCGGGGCTGCAAGCTGAGGCTCGGGCTTTGGTCAGAGCGCAGGGAGAGGACTGGGGTTGGCTGCGTGAACACAGCCTGAAGGGGTTAGTGCACCACGACTAGCCAAAAGGGAGTCCGGGAAAAGGTCTGGAGCTGCCGAAGAGGCAAGAGACTTTTTCTTCCCTCTTTGTTTCCTGGTGCGCGAGGAGAGGGGATTAGGAGTGCTCCTTAAAGGAACTTCAGAGACGGGCACGAGCCGTGGCTAAAAGCGCGGAACCCAGAGAAGGGTGGGAGACACTAAGGCTGCTGCTGCCACCACCAAGGAACCTGTGTGTGAGCACAGGTCACTATCCACACCCTTCTTCCAGGGACCCTGTGCAGCCTGCCACTGCCAGGTTCCTGGGATCCAGGGACAACTTCCCCGGGAGAATGCACAGCGGGCCTCAGGCTGGGGCAACGTCACGCCGGCCTCTAAAGCTGCAGGCTCGCTCCGCACTCCGCGCCCCTCCCTCTCCCTGGTCTCAGTGAGACAGAGCTTCCGAATCAACTGCTCCTTTAACCCTGTCCTGTCTGAGCAAAAAAGAGACGCCCTCCAGCAACCTACACGCAGAGGTGTGGCCAAATCCAAACCTGAGCCCCTGGGAGCTGTGAGAACAAAGAAGAGAAAGGGAAATCTCTCCCAGCAGCCTCAGAAACGCAGATTAAAGCTCCACAATCAACTTGATGTACACTACATCTGTGGAATACATGAATAGACAACGAATCATCCCAAATTGAGGAGGTGGACTTTGAGAGCAAGATTTATGATTTTTTCACCTTTTCCTCTTTTTGTGAGTCTGTAGGTGTATGCTTCTGTGTGAGATTTTGTCTGTATAGCTTTGCTTTAACCATTTCTCATAGGGTTCTATCCGTCCTGTTTTTAAAAAATTTTTTTCTTAATAGTTAATTTTAATTACATTATTTTATTTTACTTTATCTTCTTTCTTTCTTTCTTTTTTTCCTTCTTTTATTCTTTCTTTTTTTCTTTCCTTCATCCTTCCTTCCTTCCTTCCCTCCTTTCTTTCTTTCTTTCTTTCTTTCTTTCTTTCTTTCTTTCTTTCTTTCTTTCATTCTTTCTTCCTACTTCTACTAATTCTTTCTCTCTACTTTTTCTCCCTTTTATTCTGAGCCATGTAGATGAAAGTCTCTTGGCGCTGCAGCCAGGAGTCAGTGCTATACTCTGAGAGGGGAGAGCCAAATTCAGGACACTGGTCAACAAGAGACCTCCCAGCTCCACATAATATCAACTGGCAAAAATCTCCCAGAGATCTCCATCTCAACACCAGCACCCAGCTTCACTCAACGACCAGCAAGCTACACTGCTGGACACCCTATGCCAAACAACTAGCAAAACAGGAACACAACCCCACCTATTAGCAGAGGGGCTACCTAAAATCTTAATAACTCCACAGACACCCCAAAACACACCACCAAACGTGGACCTGCCCACCAGAGAGACAAGACCCAGCCTCATTCACCAGAACACAGGCACTAGTACCCTCCACCAGGAAGCCTACAGAATCCACTGAACCAAAATTAGCCACTGGGGACAGGCATCAAAAACAACGGGAACTACGAACCTGCAACCTGCAAAAAGGAGACCCCAAACACAGTAAGATAAGCAAAATGAGAAGACAGAAAAACACACAGCAGATGAAGGAGCAAGATAAAAATGCACCAGACCTAACAAATGAAGAGGAAATAGGCAGTCTACCTGAAAAAGAATTCAGAATAATGATAGTAAAGATGACCCAAATTCTTGGAAATAGAATGGACAAAATGCAAGAAACATTTAACAAGGACCTAAAGGAACAAAAGATGAAACAAACAATGATGAACAACACAATAAATGAAATGAAAAATACTCTAGGTGGGATCAATAGCAGAATAACTGAGGCAGAAGAACAGATAAGTGACCTGGGAGATAAAAGAGTGGAATTAACTACAGCAGAGAAGAATGAAGAGAAAAGAATGAAAAGAACTGAGGACAGTCTCAGAGACATCTGGAACAACATTAAACGCACCAACATTCGAATTATATGGGTTCCAGAAGAAGAAGAGAAAAAGAAAGGGACTGAGAAAATATTTGAAGAGATTATAGTTGAAAACTTCCCTAATATGGGAAAGAAAATAGTTAATCAAGTCCAGGAAGCACAGAGAGTCCCACACAGGATAAATCCAAAGAGAAATACGCCAAGACACATATTAATCAAACTGTCAAAAATTAAACACAAAGAAATAATATTAAAATCAGCAAGGGAAAAACAACAAATAACACACAAGGGAATCCCCATAAGGTTAACAGCTGATCTCTCAGCAGAAACTCTGCAAGACAGAAGGCAGTGACAGGACATACTGAAAGTGATGAAGGAGAAAAACCTGTAACCAAGGTTATTCTACCCAGCAAGTATCTCATTCAGATTTGATGGAGTAATTAAAACCTTTACAGACAAACAAAAGCTAAGAGAGTTCAGCACCACCAAACCAGCTTTACAACAAACCTAAAGGAACTTCTCTAGGCAAGAAACACAAGAGAAGGAAAAGACCTACAATAACGAACCCAAAACAATTTAGAAAATGGGAATAGGAATATGCATATCGATAATTACCTTAAATGTAAATGGACTAAATGCTACCACCAAAAGACACAGATTGGCTGAATAGATACAAAAACAAGACCCATATATATGCTATCTACAAGAGACCCACTTCAGACCTAGAGACACATACAGACTGAAAGTAAGGGGATGGAAAAAGATATTCCATGCAAACGGAAACCAAAAGAAAGCTGGAGTAGCAATTCTCATATAGACAAAATAGACTTTAAAATAAAGACTATTACAAGAGACAAAGAAGGACACTACATAATGATCAAGGGATCAATCCAAGAAGAAGATATAACTATTGTAAATATTTATGCACCCAACATAGGAGCACCCCCATACAAAAGGGAAACACAAACAGCCATAAAAGGGGAAATCGACAGTAACACATTCATAGTAGGGGACTTTAACACCCCAATTTCACCAATGGACAGATCATCCAAAATGAAAATAAATAAGGAAACACAAGCTTTAAATGATACATTAAACAAGATGGACTTAATTGATATTTATAGGACACTCCATCCAAAAACAACATAATACACATTTTTCTCAAGTGCTCATGGAACATTCTCTAGGATAGATCATATCTTGGGTCACAGATCAAGCCTTGGTCAATTTAAGAAAATTGAAATTATATCAAGTATCTTTTCTGACCACAGTGCCATGGGACTAGATATGAATTACGGGAAAAGATCTGTAAAAAATACAAACATATGGAGGCTAAACAATACACTACTTAATAATGAAGTGATAACTGAAGAAATCAAAGAGGAAATTAAAAAATACCTAGAAACAAATGACAATGGAGACAACGACCCAAAACCTATGGGATACAGCAAAAGCAGTTCTAAGGGGGAAGTTTATAGCAGTACAAGCCCACCTGAAGAAGCAGGAAACATCTCGAATAAACAACCTAACGTTGCACCTCAAGCAATTAGAGAAAGAAGAACAAAAAAACCCCAAAGCTACCAGAAGGAAAGAAATCATAAAAATCATATCAGAAATAAATGAAAAAGAAATGAAGGAAACAATAGCAAAGATCAATAAAACTAAAAGCTGGTTCTTTGAGAAGATAAACAATATAGATAAACCACTAGCCAGACACATCAAGAAAAAAAGGGAGAAGACTCAAATCAATAGAATTAGAAATGAAAAAGGAGAAGTAACAACTGACACTGCAGAAATAAAAAAAATCATGAGAGATTACTACAAGCAACTCTATGCCAATAAAATGGACAATCTGGAAGAAATGGACAAATTCTTAGAAACGCACAACCGGCCAAGACTGAATCAGGAAGAAATAGAAAATATGAACAGACCAATCACAAGCACTGAAATTGAAACTGTGATTAAAAATCTTCCAACAAACAAAAGCCCAGGACCAGATGGCTTCACAGGAGAATTCTATCAAACATTTAGAGAAGAGCTATCACCTATCCTTCTCAAACTCTTCCAAAATATAGCAGAGGGAGGAACACTCCCAAATTCCTTCCACGAGGCCACCATCACCTTGATACCAAAACCAGACAAGGATGTCACAAAGAAAGAAAAATACAGGCCAATATCACTGATGAGCAAAGATGCAAAAATCCTCAACAAAATACTAGCAAACAGAATCCAACAGCACATTAAAAGGACCATACACCATGATCAAGTGGGGTTTATTCCAGGAATGCAAGGATTCTTCAATATATGCAAATCTATCGATGTGATAAACCATATTAACAAACTGAAGGAGAAAAACCATATGAATATCTCAATAGATGCAGAGAAAGCTTTTGACAGAATTCAACTCCCATTTATGATAAAAACCCTGCAGAAATTAGGCATAGAAGGAACTTTCCTCAACATAATAAAGGCCATATATGACAAGCCCACAGCCAACATCATCCTCAATGGTGAAAAACTGAAAGCATTTCCACTAAGATCAGGAAAAGACAAGCTTGCCCACTCTCACCACTGTTAGTCAACATAGTTTTGGAAGTTTTAGCCACAGCAATCAGACAAGAAAAGGAAATAAAAGGAATCCAAATCAGAAAAGAAGAAGTAAATCTGTCACTGTTTGCAGATGACATGATACTATACATAGAGAAGCCTAAAGATGCTACCAGAAAACTACTGGAGGTAATCAATGAATTTGGTAAAGTAGCAGGATGCAAAATTAATGCACAGAAATCTCTGACATTCCTATACATTAATGATGAAAAATCTGAAAGTGAAATCAAGAAAACACTCCCATTTACCATTGCAACAAAGAGAATAAAATATCTAGGAATAAACCTACCTAAGGAGACAAAAGACCTGTATGCAGAAAATTATAAGACACTGATGAAAGAAATTAAAGATGATACAAATAGATGGATAGATATACTGTGTTCTTGGATTGGAAGAGTCAACATTGTGAAAATGACTCTACTACCGAAAGCAATCTATAGATTCAATGGAATCCCTTTCAAACTACCACTGGCATTTTTCACAGAACTAGAACAAAAAATTTCGCAATTTGTATGGAAACACAAAAGACCACGAATAGCCAAAGCAATCTTGAGATCGAAAAAAGGAGCTAGAGGAATCAGGCTCCCTGACTTCAGACTATACTACAAAGCTACAGTAATCAATAGAGTATGGTACTGGCACAAAAACAGAAAGATAGATAAATGGAACAGGATAGAAAACCCAGCGATAAACCCACGCACATTTGGACACCTTATCTTTGATAAAGGTGGCAGGAATGTACAGTGGAGAAAGGACAGCCTCTTCAATAAGTGGTGCTGGGAAAACTGGACAGGTACATGTAAAAGTATGAGATTAGATCACTCCCTAACACCATACACAAAAATAAGCTCAAAATGTATTAAAGACCTAAATGTAAGGCCAGAAACTATCAAACTCTTAGAAGAAAATATAGGCAGAGCACTCTATGACATAAATCACAGCAAGATCCTTTCTGACCCACCTCCTAGAGTAAAGGAAATAAAAACAAAAGGGACCTAATGAAACGTCAAAGGTTTTGCACAGCAAAGGAAACCATAAACAAGACCAAAAGATAACCCGCAGAATGGGAGAAAATATTTGCAAATGAAGCAACTGACAGAGGATTAATCTCCAAAGCTTACAAGCAGCTCATGCAGCTCAATAACAAAAAACAAACAACCCAATCCAAAACTGGGCAGAAGACCTAAATAGACATTTCTTCAAAGAAGATATACAGACTGCCAAGAAACAAATGAAAGAATGTTCAACATCATTAATCTTTAGAGAAATGCAAATCAAAACTACAATGAGATATCATTTCACACCAGTCAGAATGGCCATCATCAAAAAAACTAGAAACAATAAATGCTGGAGAGGGTGGGGAGAAAAGGGAACACTCTTACACTGCTGGTGGAAATGTGAATTGGTTCAGCCACTATGGAGAACAGTGTGGAGGTTCCTTAAAAAACTGCAAATAGAACTACCATATGACCCAGCAGTCCCACTACTGGGCATATACCCTGAGAAAACCAAAATTCAAAAAGTGTCATGTACCAAAATATTCATTGCAGCTCTATTTACAATAGCCCATAGATGGAAACAACCTAAGTGCCCATCATCGGATGAATGGATAAAGAAGGTGTGGCTCATATATACAATTGAATATTACTCAGCCATAAAAAGAAACAAAATTGAGCTATTTGTAATGAGGTGGATAGACCTCGAGTCTGTCATACAGAGTGAAGTAAGTAAGAAAGAAAAAGACAAATACCGTATGCTAACATATATATATGGAATTTAAGAAAAAAAAATGTCATGAAGAACCTAGGGGTAAGACAGGAATAAAGACGCAGACCTACTGGAGAACGGCCTTGAGGATACGCGGAGGGGGAAGTGTGAGCTGTGACAGCGAGAGAGAGTCATGGACATATGCACCCTAACAAACGTAAGGTAGATAGCTACTGGGAAGCAGCTGCATGGCACAGGGATATTGGCTCCGTGCTTTGTGACAGCCTGGAAGGGTGGGATAGGGAGGGTGGGAGGGAGGGAGACGCAAGAGGGAAGACATATGGGAACATATGTATATGTATAACTGATTCACTTTGTTATGAAGCAGAAACTTACACACCATTGTAAAGCAATTATACCCCAATAAAGATGTTTAAAAAATTTTTAAAAAAGAAACAAAGGGAGAAGACTGAAACCATTAGAATTAGAAATGAAAAAGTAGAAGTAACAACGGACGCTGCAGAAATACAAAAGATCGTGAGTGATTACTACAAGCAACTCTATGCCAATAATATGGACAACCTGGAAGAAATGGACAAATTCTTAGAAAGGCACAACCTGCCAAGACTGAATCTGGAAGAAATAGAAAATATGAACAGACCAATCACAAACACTGAAATTGAAACTCTGATTAAAAATCTTCCAACAAACAAAAGCGCAAGACTAGATGGCTTCACAGGCGAATTCTATCAAACATTTAGAGAAGAGCTAACACCTATCCTTCTCAAACTCTACCAAAATATAGCAGAGGGAGGAACACTCCCAAACTCATTCTACAAAGCCACCATCACCCTGATACCAAAACCAGACAAAGATGTCACAAAGAAAGAAAACTACAGGCCAATATCACAGATGAACAAAGATGCAAAAATCCTCAACAAAATACTAGCAAACAGAGTCTAACAGCACATTAAAAGGATGATGCACCATGATCAAGTGGGGTTTATTCCAGGAATGCAAGGATTCTTCAATATATGCAAATCAATCAATGTGATAGACCATATTAACAAATTGAAGGAGAAAAACCATATGATCATCTAAAAAGATGCAGAGAAAGCTTTTGACAAAATTCAACACCCATTTATGATAAAAAAAAAACCCTGCAGAAAGTAGGCATACAGGGAACTTTCCTCAACATAATAAAGGCCATATATGACAAGCCGACAGCCAACATCATCCTCAATGGTGAAAAACTGAAAGCATTTCCACTAAGATCAGGAAAAGACAAGTTTGCCCACTCTCACCACTGTTAGTCAACATAGTTTTGGAAGTTTTAGCCACAGCAATCAGAGAAGAAAAGCAAATAATATGAATCCAAATCAGAAAAGAAGAAGTAAAGCTGTCACTGTTTGCAGATGACATGATACTACACATAGAGAATCCTAAAGATGCTACCAGAAAACTGCTAGATCTAATCAATGAATTTGGTAAAGTTGCAGGATACAAAATTAATGCACAGAAATCTCTTGCATTCCTGTACAGTCATGATGAAAAATCTGAAAGTCAAATCAATAAAACACTCCCATTTACCATTGCAACAAAAAGAATAAAATATCTAGGAATTAGCCTACCTAAGGAGACAAAAGACCTGGATGCCAGAAAATTATAAGACACTGATGAAAGAAATTAAAGATGATACAAATAGATGGAGAGGTATAACATGTTCTTGGATTGGAAGAATCAACATTGCGAAAATGACTCTACTACCCAAAGCAACCTACAGATTCGATGCAATGCCTATCAAACTACCACTGTCATTTTTCACAGAAATACAGCAAAAAAATTCACAATTTGTATGGAAACACAAAAGACACTGAATAGCCAAAGCAGTCTTGTGAACGAAAAAAGGAGCTGGAGGAATCAGGCTCCCTGACTTCAGACTATACTACAAAGCTACAGTAATCAAGACAGTATGGTACTGGCACAAAAACAGAAAGATAGATCAATGGAACAGGATAGAAAGCTCAGATATAAACCCACGCACATATGGTCACCTTATCTTTGATAAAGGAGTCAGGAATGTACAGTGGAGAAGGACAGCCGCTTCAATAAGTGGTGCTGGGAAAACTGGACAGGTACATGTAAGTGTATGAGATTAGATCACTCCCTAGCACCATACACAAAAATAAGCTCAAAATGGATTAAAAACCTAAATGTAAGACTAGAAACTATAAAAGTGTTAGAGGAAAACTTAGGCAGAACACTCTATGACATAAATCACAGCAAGATCCTTTTTGACCCACCTCCTAGACAAATGGAAATAAAGACAGAAATAAACAAATGGGACCTAATGAAACTTCAAAGCTTTTGCACAGCAAAGGAAACCATAAACAAGACCAAAAGACAACCCTCAGAATGGGAGAAAATATTTGCCAATGAAGCAACTGACAAAGGATTAATTTCCAAAATTTACAAGCAGCTCATGCAGCTCAATAACAAAAAACAAACAACCCAATCCAAAACTGGGCAGAAGACATTAATACATATTTCTCCGAAGAAGATATACAGACTGCCAACAAACACATGAAAGAATGCTCAACATCATTAATCATTAGACAAATGCAAATCAAAACTACAGTGAGATATCATTTCACACCAGTCAGAATGGCCATCATCAAAAAATCTAGAAACAATAAATGTTGTAGAGGAGTGTGTGGAGAAAAGGGAACACTCCTGCACTGCTGGTGGGAATGTGAATTCGTACAGCCACTATGGATAACAGTATGGAGGTTCCTTAAAAAACTACAGATAAAACTACCATATGACCCCGCAATCCCACTACTGGGCATATACCCTGAGAAAACCATAATTCAAAAAGTGTCATGTACCAAAATATTCATTGCAGCTCTATTTACAATAGCCCATAGATGGAAACAACCTAAGTGCCCATCATCGGATGAATGGATAAAGAAGGTGTGGCTCATATATACAATTGAATATTACTCAGCCATAAAAAGAAACAAAATTGAGCTATTTGTAATGAGGTGGATAGACCTCGAGTCTGTCATACAGAGTGAAGTAAGCCAGAAAGAGAAAGACAAATACCGTATGCTAACACATGTATATGGAATTTAAGAAAAAAAAAATGTCATGAAGAACCTAGGGGTAAGACAGGAATAAAGACACAGTCCTACTGGAGAATGGACTTGAGGATGTTGGGAGGGGGAAATGTAAGCTGTGACAAAGCGAGAGAGAGGCATGGACATATATACACTACCAAACGTAAGGTAGATAGCTAGTGGGAGGCAGCCGCATAGCACAGGGCTATCAGCTTGGTGCTTTGTGACTGCCTGGAGGGGTGAAATAGGGAGGGTGGGAGGGAGGGAGATGCAAGAGGGAAGAAATTTGGGAACATATGTATATGTATAACTGATTCACTTTGTTATAAAGCAGAAACTAACACACCATTGTAAAGCAATTATACCCCAATAAAGATGTTAAAAAATATAGAGATTAAAGTAATACTAGAAAAGATCAATGAAACTAAGAGCTCGTTCTTGAAAAGATAAAAGTATTGGGAATATAGCCAGTATTTTATAATAATTATAAATGGATTATAAGCTATAAAAATTTTGAATCACTGAGTTTTGCACCTGTAAATAATATAATATTGTAAATCAACTTCAATACAAAAATAAAAATAAACCACAATGTGATGTCAACCTCAGTCCTGTCAAAATGGCTATCATCAAAATGGCAACAAATAAAAATGGTTGGTGAAGTTTTGGAGTAAAATGTACCCTCGTGCACTGTTGGTGGGAATGTAAATTTGTGCAGCCACTATGGAAAACACTATGGAGATTCCTCAAAAAATTAAAAATAGGAGTACCATATGACCCATCAATTCCATCTGGGTGTTTATCCAAAGAACATGAAAACACTAATTAGAAAAGATACATGCTCACTATGTTCATTGCAACATTATTTTCAATAGCTAATATATGGAAGCAACTTGAGTGACCATCAACAGATGAATGGATAAATAAGATGTGGTATATATGGAACATTACTCAGCCCTAAAAAGAATGAAATATTGTCTTTTGCAACAAAATGTATGATCCTAGAGGGTATTATGTTAAGTGAAATAAGTTAAAGATAAATACTGTTTGATTTCACTTATATTTGGAGTCAAACAAAACAAAAGAAATGAACAAACATAAATAGATTTATAGATATAGAGAAGAAACAGGTGGTTGCCAGAGGGGAGGAGTGTGTGAGAGAAAATAAATAGGTGAGGGAGATTAAGAGGTAACAACTTTCAGTTACAAAATAAATGAGTTAAGGGGATGAAATGTACAGTGTGTGTAATATAGTCAATAGCTATGTAACATTTTTGTATGGTGACATATCATTACTATATTTATTGTGGTGATAATTTTGAAATCTAGAGAAATATTGAATCAATATATTGTGTCACAGAAACTAACAGTGTTGCAGGTCAATTATACTTCAAAAATTATAAACCAAACTTAGAGAAAAGAGATCAGATATATGGTTACCAGAGGTGGGGGGGGTTGTGGGAGGTGGAACTGGAGGAAGGTAGTGAAAAGGTACAAACACAGTTATAAAATGAATAAGTACTCTGGATATAATGTTCCACATTATAGATATAATTAACACTGCTGTATGTTATATATGAAAGTTGTTAAGGATTAAATCCTAAGAGTTCGCATCACAAGGAACTTTTTTCTATTTCTTTGATGTTGTATGTATATGAGATGATTGATGTTCATTAAACTTTTGTGATATTCTTTTAATGATGTATGTAAGTCAAATCGTTATGCTGTATACCTTAAACTTATACAGTGCTGTATGTCAGTTATATCTCAATAAAACTGGAAGAATAAAAAAGAAAAGAGGAAAGGTCTCTAGTTAATAATCTAAGTTCCTACCTCATAACACTAGAAGAAGTGCAAAATAAGCCCAACAGAAGCAGAAGGAAGGAAATCATAAAGATAAGGACCAAATAAATGCAATTGAAATAAAAATAATAGAGAAAAACAGTTAAGCAAAGAGCTGGTTGTTCAAAATATTAATGAAATTTTTAACCTTTAGCAAGACTGACAAAAATTTTAAAAGAGAAGAAATAAGCAGCATAAGGCATGAAACGGAATATTCTACAGATTCTACAGACATAAATATGATAATAAGGGGATATTAAAAACAACTCTACACGTGTAAATTTGACCACTTAGATTAAATGGATGAATTTATTGATAAATACAAACTACTAAAACTCAAGATGAAATAGAGCCCCTGAATAGTCTTGTAATCATTAAGAAAGCTGAATTTCTAATAAAAGTCTCCTGGAATCAAAGCTCCCCATCCAAATTATTTAACTGGAGAATTCTTACAAATACTTAAAGAATAATTAGCACAAATGATGCAAAATTTCTTCCAAAAAATTGAAAATAGGGACATTTCCCAACTCATTTTATGATCCTAGTATTACCTTGATACTTAGCCAGAAGAAAACAGTGCAGAAAGAGAGAATGAAAGAATGGAAGAATGGAAGGAAGGGAGGGAGGAAGGAAGGAAGGAAGAAAGGAAGGAATAAAAGAAAACTACAGAGCAATTTCTCATGTTCTTATACTCAAAATATTAGCACATTGAGTCCAGCAATATATAAGAAAAAATTTACAGCATGATCATGTGGGATCCATTTCAGGTATTCAAAGCTGATTTACCATTAGAAAATCAATCAGTGTAATCCACCATATCAATAGATTAAATATAAAAATCATATGATCAACTCAATTGACATTGAAAAGTCTTTCAAGAAAATCGAATCTCCATTTCTGATAAAACCTCTGAGCAATTTAGGAATAGTTTCAGAGCATGTTCTCAACTTGATAAAGTGTATCTACAAAAAGGCTACAGCTAGCATCATACTTAACAGTGAAAGACTGATTGTGAGAGTGATGTCATCAAGATGACAACATAATTAATTCCCTATTTCATGCAGCCCCACAAGAAGAGCAACTGACAACTCTTCATGGGCAAGAAACTATTGAGAAAATCCTAGAACACAGGGATGAAGCTGAAACATCCCCCTTTCACAACAGAGACTGAGACAGATCACATTAGAAGGGTAAGAGGAAGAACTACACGCTAACTGCATTGCCCCTCCCTCAGGCCAATGCAGCATCACACTAAGAGGTCTCCTCTGAGACTACTGTTCCTCTAGTGGAAAAAGAGAACCTAGTGGAACAACTAGCACCCTCCAGCATTTTGGTCACTTTGTGAGAGTGATCTTGCCACATCAGGATTGCAGGGGAATCTGAGAAATCTGTGTTGGAGAAAGGAATAGAGGCTTGAAACAACCAAGAACATGGATCTTGGCAGACTGAGTCATACCTGAAGTGCCCAAGTAGTAATCCTAATCAGTGGCTTTACTTATTTGCTGAACAAAGTTTGTGGTACAATATGACCAGAGAACTTAGCAGGGTGCAGATTGCCTTGATTCAGAACCTCAAATGAGGAAGTTTTGACTGCCCTAGAGTCTAGTTTCCCCATGTCCAGGCCAGGAGCTGAGTCACAGCCCCAATCACTGTGGAGAGTGTCTCCCAGTCACATCTGACCAGAGAGGCTAGCAAGAATAGCTGGAAGTTGTGTAGTCCAGTAACATTTGAGCCAAGAGTTGGGTGGGCACAGCAGATTGCCCCCAGAGCAAAACCAATGCCGATGTGAAGAGTTCTCCTGCTACAAATAGACAGGGTAATTAAATTATAGCCAAGGCTGAGGTTAGCTCCCACCCAACCAGGAAGATTTTTGGGGAAATGGAGGGTACCCTGGAGTGGCCTCTTCCATTCCTGCCCAGGAAAGGGTGCTGAGACATAGCCCCACTGGCTATGTCTCCCACCTCTATCTGATCAGGAGTGCTTGGGAAGAACACCTAGAAGCTGTATGTCCTAGCAGTGCTCCAGCCAGAGCAAAGCCAATACTAGGCATACTGGGTCCCTGTGCTACAGACAGGCAAGGGGATTAATTCATACCAAAGGCTGAAGATGGTTTCCAGAACCTCCCAACCAGAGAGCCTGTTTGGAAAATTAAGAGATACCTGGAATGGTCCCACCCCTCCCTGCCCATGTAAAAGGGTTGAAACATAGCCCCACCCACTTGTGGCTCCAACCTCATCTGACCAGAAGGGCTGATAACACGTGGAAGCTGTGCCATCAAATGGTGCTTGAGGCAAGAGAAGGGTAGAGAGAGCTAATAGTTTGCAGAGCAAAACCAGTGGATCTGTTTAGCCAGGGAACTTGGGGCACAAGCTGGCTTGAGTTGAGACAACAAATAGTTGGTGTTAGAGCTGCTTTTCCCATTGCACTCCGGCAGGAAAACTAATCTGTAGCCTGTTCATTGCTGAATATAACTTTCAGCTTGCCTGACCAGGGAACCTAAGCAGAGCACACTGGATACAGCATCCAACAGCAAAACCTATAATGACGCTTGAACAGAGAGAACAACGCTTGGCTATTCCCATCTGGAGAGTAAAATGTGTGGCCTCACGTGACCAGAAATTTCAGTGCACATTCTTACCTGGTTCAGCTCCCCAAACAATGAGTCTTTCAAGGCCTGGGTCCCACCCTCATGCCCTGCCAAGGCAGAAAATCTAATTCAGCTCCATCTACTACTAAATATAGTACCAAGTCCCAACCATTTAGTAAGCTTGACCAGGTAATCTAGCCATAAAAAAATAAAAATAAAGACTAAAATAAAATTTTTAAATAAAAAAAATAAAAGAATGATATTCTGCTCTTTGCAGCAATGTGGGTGGACCTAGAAAATATTATGCTTAGTGAAATAAGTCAGACAAAGACAAATACTGTATGATATCACTTGTGGGATCTAAAAAAAAATAATACCAATGAGTGTATATGCAAAACAGAAAGAGACTGACAGATATAGAAAAAAAATTAGTGGTACCAGAGAGGAAAGGGAAGGGGGAGGGGCAAATTAGGGGTATGGGATTAAGGGATGAAAACTATTATGTATAAAATGATAAGAAACAAGGATTAATTGTATAGAACAGGGAAGTGTAGCCATTATTTTGTAATAGCTTTTAATGGAGTATAATCTGTAAAAATACTGAATCATTATTTTGTTCATCTGAACATCTGAAACTAATATGATATTATAAGTCAGCTATATTTCAATTTAAAAAAGAAGAAAACCTGAGGGAATTCTTACCGCTAGACCTGCTTTTTGAGAAATGCTAAAAGGAGTTGTTTGAATAGAAGTAAATTGACACTAATTAACATAACAAAACAGTTAAAAAGGTATTATAAATGATTTTTGTGTGTGTGTGTGTAATATCTTTGTCTGGTTTGGGTATCAAGGTGATACTACCCTCATAGAATGACTTCATAAATTTTCCTTCCTAGGCAAGTTTTTGGAATAGTTTGAGAATGAAAGGTGTTTACTCTAAATATTTGTTAGAATTCACCTCTAAAACCGGATGGTCCTGGACTTTTGTTTGTTGGGAATAATTTTTTATTATTACAGATTCAATTTTATTACTGATAATTGGCTTGTTCATGTTTTCTATTTCTTCTGGTTCACTTTTGGGAGATTATACATTTGCTAGGAATTTGTCCATTTCTTCTACATTGTCCACCTTATTGGTTTATAGTCATTTGTAGGGATCTCTTCTGACCCATCATATTTCCATGGTTTCTGTTATAAATTCTCCATTTTCTTTCTTTTTTTTTTTTTGTGGTACACAGGCCTCTCACTGTTGTGGCCTCTCCCGTTGCGGAGCACAGGCTCCGGACGCACAGGCTCAGCAGCCATGGCTCACGGGCCCAGCCGCTCCGCGGCATGTGGGATCTTCGTGCACCGGGGCACGAACCCGTGTCCCCTGCATCGGCAGGCAGGCTCTCAACCACTGCGCCACCAGGGAAGCCCTCCATTTTCATTTTTGATTTTATTTATTTGGTCCCTCTCTTTTTTTTTTCTTGAGGAATCTAGCTAAAGGTTTATCAGTAGGATATGATTGCTTTGGGTAGTATGGTCATTTTAACAATATTAATCCTTCCAATCTAAGAACATGGTATGTCTTTCCATCTGTTTGTGTCCTCTTCAGTTTCTTTCATCAATGTATTACAGTTTTCTGAGTACAGGTCTTTTAGCTTCTTAGGTAGATTTATTCCTAGATATTTTATTCTTTTGGATGTGATAGTAAATGAGATTGTTTCATTAATTTCTCTTTCTGATAGTTTGTTGTTAGTGTATAGAAATGCAGCAGATTTCTGTATATTAATTTTGTATCCTGCAACTTTACCAAATTTATGATGAGTGGGTATAGCTCAGTGGTAGAGAAGGTGCTCTGATCTTTATGATTACATTCTTTCTACTAACTTTGGGTTTTGTCTGTCCTTCTTCTCATTCAGTTAGGTGTAAGGTTAGGTTGTTTATTTGTTATTTTTCTTGTTGCCTGAGGTGAGCTTATATCTCTTTTATTTACAATTAATTAATGTATTTATTTTTGGCTGTGTTGGGTCTTCTTTGCTGTGCACTGGTTTTCTCTAGTTGCAGTGAGTGGGGGCTATTCTTTGTTGCAGTGCGCAGGTTTCTCATTGTTGTGGCTTCTCTTGTTGTGGAGCATGGGCTCTAGGCATGCAGGCTTCAGTAGTTGTGGCAAACAGGCTTAGTTGCTCCACCGCATGTGGGATCTCCCTGGGTCCAGGCTCGAACCCATGTTCCTTGCATTGGCAGGCAGATTCTTAACCACTGTGCCACCAGAGAAGCCCAGTGAACTTACATCTTGATAAACTTCCCTCTTAGAACTGCTTTTGCTGCATCCCATACGTTTTGGATTGTCTTGTTTTTGTTTTCATTTATCTATAGGTTTTTTTGATTCCCTCTTTGATTTCTTCAGTGATTCATTGTTTGGTCAGTATTATATTGTTTAGCGTCCATGTGTTTGTGGCATTTGCAGTTTTTTTCTTGTGATTGATTTCTAGTCTCACAGCTTTGTGGTTGGAAAAGGTGCTTGGTATGATTTCAATTTGCATAAATTTTCTCAGACTTGTTTTGTGGCCTAGCATGTGATCTATCCTGGAGAATGTTCCATGTGCACTTGAAAAGAACATGTATTCTGCTGCTTTTGGATGGAATGTTATATTTGTATCTATTAAGACCTAGATGTCTGTTTTCTTTCCCAGGTTAGGGAAGTTTTCATCTATTACATCTTCAAAATGTTCTCTGCCCCTTTCTATGTGTCTTCACCTTCTATGACCCCATAATGTTAGTATGCTTGATGCTGTCCCAGCGATCTCATCAACTGTCCTCAAATCTTTTTATTTATTTATTTTTTCTCTTCAACTTCAGTGACTTTCACTATTCTATCTTCCAGTTCACTGATTCATTCCCCTGTATCATCTACCCTACTGTTGATTTCTTCTGGTATATTTTTTATTTCATTTATTGTATTCTTCCACTCTGTTTGTTTCTCCTTTATATTTTCTAACCTTATTAAAAACTTCTAACTTCTCACCCTGTTCATCCAATCTTCTTTGAATTCTTTGAGCATCTTTATAGTTATTACTTTGAACTCTTTACTGGGTAGATTACCTCCCCATTATTTAGTTCTTCTTCTGAGGTTTTATCTTGTTCTTTATTTTGGAACATATTTCTCTGTCATCTCATTTTGCTTACTTTGTTGTTTTAATTTCTATGTATTTTGTAACCTGTTTACCTTTCTTGACCTTGGAGAAGTGACTTTTTGTAGATGTCCGATGCATCTCAGGGGTGTGGTCCCATTTGGTCACCAGAGCTATGTGTTTTAGGGGTTCCCTTATATGGTCTGCATGGTTTTCTCTGTTGTGGTGGGTTGACTGCCATGGGTGGTCTGGTAGGTGTGGATGTTCCCTAGACTGGTTGGTTGCCAGGCCCTAACTTGTGCAGAGGTTGCTGGCCATTGGTGGGTGAGGCCTCATCAGAAGGCAGTTGACTTCAAGGCCCCAGGAGTCACAGGACTATTACTGGCCCAATGGTGGTTGGAACTGGATTCTGGGATGTGTGGTTGTGGGCCTGATGGTTCCAAGTCTAGTGTTGACCTACTGGTGGGTGGTGCCATATCCTGACACAGCTGACTTTGTTGTCTGGGGTGTCCTGAAGCTCATGTTGGCTCACTGGTAGTTGTGTCCAAATCACAGGGCAGCTGACTGAGGGGCCCATATTTCCCAGAGTTGGTGTTGCTCTGCTAGTGGGTGGGGCTGGGGTCCAGTGTTTTCTTGGGCTATTGCAGACATGATCATAGGTGGGCTGGTTGTTGAAACAGCAGGATGAGTAGCTGTGGTCGACCTGGGTTGGGTGCCTCCTCACTGGTGGGCGAGGCCAAATCCTGGTGCTACTGCAGGCTCATTGGTAGGTGGAGCTGCATCTAAGGGTCTCTGGCTGCAGGGCCCTGGAAGTCAAAGAGTTTGTGTGTTGGCCTACTACTAAGCAGGGCCAGGGACATGTGGTCCTGTCCCTGGTGTCTTCCCACTGGTGGGTGAAGCTGGTCCCACAGCCAGTGCTGGCCCATTGTTGGGCAGATCCACATCCTGGGGTCTCTGGCTGCAGGTCCCTTGGGGTCCTCAAGGTACTGCTAACACACTGGTATGTGGGGCTGGATCCTGGGCCCTCTGGTGGACAGTCATGTCATAGGAAGGCTGTGGGCCCAGGGTCCTTAAGGAAGCTGGCCTGCTGGTGGGTGAAGCTGTGGCCTCACCCACCTAGTTGCTTGGCATGGCCTGAGGAATCCCAGTTCTGGTGCCTACACACTGGTGTTTGGGGCTGGGTCCCGATACTGATAACCTATAGGGAGGATTCTGAAATGGTGCTTGTCAGCACCAGTATCTTCATGATAGAAAATGCTCCCTGCCACTAGGCTCTATGTCCCCCGGGTGAACTCTTGCTTCCTGCCTCTCTGGAAGGCTCTCCAAGATCAGTAGGTGGGTCTGACCCAAGCTCCTTTGAAATTACTGTTTCTGCCCTGGGTCCCAGAGCATGTGAAATTTTGTGTGTGCATTTTGAGTGGAGTCTATTTCCCAGAGCCCCCTGGCTCTCCCAAAAGTAAGCCCCACTGGTCTTCAAAGAAAAATGTTCTGGAGGTTTGTCTTCCCAGTACAGAACACCTGGGCTATGAAGCCTGATGTGGGGCTCAGACCTTTTTATCCTTGGGGAAAACCTCTGCAATTGTAATTATCATCCCATTTCACATAAATGAAATCATACAATATGTGATACTTTGACTTTTGTTTCTTTCACTTTGCATAATGCTTTTAAAGTTCATCCATGTGGTAACATGTACCAGTACTTCATTATAGCTGACTAATATTTCATTTTGTGTATATGCCACATTTTTTTACTCATTCATCAGTTGATATATATTTAGGTTATTTCTATTTTTTACTATTAATAATAATAATGCTACTATAAACATTTATGTACAACTTTTTGTGTGGACATATGTTTTCTTTTCTCTTGGATATATACCTAGGAATGGAATTTCGGGGCTATTGGTAACTCAGTCTAAACATTTGGTAACTCCCAAACTGTTTTCCACAATGGCTGCACCATTAGTATTCAAATTTCTCCACCTCCTTGCCAACACTTTTGTGATTTTTAAAATTTATAGTCATCCTAGAAGGTGTGAAGTAGTATCTCAGTGTACTGAGGTATTAAATTTCATTTCCCTGATGATTAACAATGCTGAGAGTTTTTCATGTGCTTATTGGCCATTTGTATATCTTCTTTGGAGAAAGGTCTATCCATATTTCTTGCCCATATTTTATTGCATTGTCTTTCTGTATGTTTATGATTGAGTTGTAATAGTTCTTTGTATATTCTAGATAAAAATTCTTTATCAGATATATAAGCTGAAAAATATTTTCTTTCATTCTATAGGTTATCTTTTCACTTTCTTGATGATGTCCTTTGAAAAACACAAAATGTTTTTAGTTCAATAAAGTCAAATTTATCTATTATTTTTTCTTTTGGCTCTTGTGCTTTTGGTGTCATATGTAAGAAATTATTGACTAATCCAAGATTTCAGCCCATATTTTCTTCCAAGAGTTTAATGATGTTAGCTGTTACATTTAAGTCTTTGATTCATTTTGGGTAAATTTTTGTATATGGTGCAAGGTAGGGGTCCAAATTTATTATTTTGCATTTTAATATCCATTTGTTTCTGCTTTTATTATAAAAATTAATTCTTTCCCCATTGAATCTTCTTGGCACCCAGTGAAAATCAACTGGCCATAGGTATGTGGGACTCTTAATTCTATTTTATTGATCTTTATGTCTATCCTTAGACCAGTACCTCTTGATTATTGTAGCTTTGTAGTAAATTTTGAAACATGAAGTATAAGTTTATCAACTTTGTTCTTTTCTTTCAAGATTGTTTTGTTTTTTTCTGTGTCCCTTTAATTTCCATATAAGTTTTATAATCAGCTTTCAGTTACTGCAGAGAAGCAAGCTCAGATTTTAAAAGGGATTGTGTTGAACCTATAGGTCTATTTGGAACAAGTAATGCCATCTTATAATATTAAATATTGTGATCAATGAGTATGAGGTGTCTTTTTATTTCAGTCTTTTAATTTTTTTCAATAAATTTTGTTTCAGAATATAAGTTTTGCTTTTCTTGTTAAATTCATTCCTGGGTATTTTTCTTTTTGATTATATTATAAATGGAATTATTTAAAATTTTCATTTTCTACTTGTTTATTACCACCCAATCTTCCTCCACCTCATTCTGCCTCCTTGGTGCTATGTGGCAGTGGAGATTCAGCTCTTCATGGGGCTTCACTGACATCAGATTAGGAAGAAAGAGGAGTGCTTACTAGCCCTAGTTTGTACACTTTGTTCTGCCTTGTTGATATTGAGTGGGTGTGGAGGCTCAGCTCTCCACCTCTGGGGTGGGGTTGAGGGTAAAGGCTAATGATGACCTCTTTAATCCTTATTGCTGCTGGGTAGAGGTGGAGGTTTATTTCATGTCTGCATGCTTCTGCTTAGCTGACTCAGTTTCTGGATGGACCCATTGACAGTATCCTCGTGGAGGAGTCAGAGCACTGCCTGCTTAATTTCTTCAGGCAGCGGTGGAAATTAAGTTTCCTGCTGGGTCCCACTGGCACCACAAAAGTGAGACAATCTCATCCCCTCTACCTCTGCCTGGTGAGAAATGAAAGATTAGCTTTCTGCTTAGAGGATATAAGATTAGCTCCCTGCTTGGCCCTGCTGACTTCACCCACTGCAAGATAGTTTCACTTGCTTTTTTGGGATGGGGGTGGAGGGAGTGAGGTGGGTTTGAATATCAGCTGGGTATATGACTGTGTTTTCTTTCCATTGTTGTTTAGCTAGAGTAAGGTTAATCCACCCTTTTCCACATCCTTTGGCTACGAGAAACAGACTTTTCATGGAGGGTTTTTTTTTTCTATTGTTGCTGGTTCTAGGTTGAAGAATTCTGGAGAGTCTTGTGTAGGATATATGGGGGGCAATCAGCAAACTCAAGGAATACACTACCATGTCCTGTGGTGTTCCTCAAGTCTCATGGTCCTTAGGAAGCCTGCTTTCTTTACACTTCCCAGACTCTTCTTGTGCTTATAGTTGTTATGTTCAGGACTTTTTGTTGTAAGTGGCAGGACCTAGGGGAATGGAATGACTCCATATTGGTGGAATAGGAAGTTATCTCTTCCATTTTCTAGGAGAAAACATTTAATTACAACTTCACTATTGGTAGGCATCAGGACCAGAAAGGGGGAAAATATTTTTTTACTAAAATGTCTCATCTGACTGTTAACTCATAGAACTCCAGGACTGAAGGTGTTCTTAGATAATCTAGCCTCATTTCACAGTGGGAAAACCAAGGCTCAGAAAGTTGATAAGGATGGCTCTAAATCACACAGAAAATAAGAAATTGTACCAGAACTATTGAAACTAGAACTATTGTACCAGAACAGTAGAAACTAGGCATCTAAGACCTTTTCATTAAGCCACATTGCCACTCTCATCTAAGTTCCTTATTACCTTTGAATGTCAATAAAAAAAAACCCTCATTTGTGTTGTTTGTCTTAGGTTGTAAGTGATCAGAGGGCACTTATATTTGAATCAGGCTTGACATGGCACCAGGAAGAAGAATGTGCATAATCATTGCTATTTTGATGATTATGAAAGAGACACATTCAGGAGAAAGGAAGAAAGAAGTACAAAGCCTTATTTCCTTTCCAATATCAGTTTAAGAAAGCCATTTACTAATCATCAGGCGATTCATCAAAGCCAAAGTCATCAGGGAGAATTCCAGCATTCCAGCCTTGTGTATGTTCAGCTCAGAGTTCACTACTGTCCACATTTCAGAATCCTTTCATTTAGTCTTTATGATGGTGAGCTTTAGTTTTTTAGGTGAGGATCCTAGACCCTTTCTAAGATGAGATCAGAGATGAGACCCTTTCTTAGAGGTCATAAGAATCTTGAACTCTTACATAAAAGTCTTTATGCTTTCCCATAATATTTTCATATTCATTACCTCACTTGATCTTGAGAGACTGGATGTGAGTCTGGTGGTGAGGGACTTTTATTTTTTATATATCAGATGGGGATTGTAAGGTTATTTCTATTAAGTGAAAGTTCTGAAGTCATAAAGAGAAGAAAAATGTTAGTGTCAAAGCTGGAACTAAATTTTAGCCACCTGACTTTTCACTGCAGTTTGATGTCATATAAAAGAGAAAGTGGGGCTTCCCTGGTGGCACAGTGGTTGAGAGTCCACCTGCTGATGCAGGGGACGCAGGATCGTGCCCCGGTCCGGGAAGATCCCACATGCCGCGGAGCGGCTGGGCCCGTGAGCCATGGCCGCTGAGCCTGCGTGCCTGGAGCCTGTGCTCTGCAATGGGAGAGGCCACAATAGTGAGAGGCCCACGTCCCGCAAAAAAAAAAAAAAAAAAAAAAAGAGAGAAAGTGAAGCAGACATGCCCAGAATCTTAATTTCTTAGTGTTTACCAAATCTTCTGAAACAGTCTTTCTGAGTGACTTGGTTCAGCCTGGACAATTATTTCCTGTCTTGCTATTGTGACAGCTAGAGCAAATCCATTTGAAGTGCCATCAACATTGCAAAAAACTAGTCAATATTTTAACGAAGATACCCTTGAAAATTACTATAAATAACAGCAAGTCACTCTTTGAGGGTAGAGATTGCCATGAAACACTACCAATTGATGAAAAGTTCACATCAAAAATTTTAGATTACAGTTCCTAGTAACTAGTAATCTAGCACTTGAGGGATTTGAGCTCAGTTGTGGTGTATTAAAGAAAAAGTCAGCAAAAGATAAAGAGAGACAGAGACTGAGAGACCAACAGAGATATAGAGAAACAAAGGCAGAGACACATACAGAAGCTAGGGACAGAAAAAGCAGAGAGTTGTGAAATATGTCAAAGAAAGGAGTAATTAAGACAGCAAACAATGCTGAAGAACAGGGAGAAAATAAGAATGAGTGAAGAGGAAGAAAAAGAGATGGTGAGAAAAAATGTTGGAAGAAAGGGTTGCAAGGAAGTGGAACTAACAGGGAAAAGGAGTATGTAAGAAACAGGAAATATGGAGAAGGAGGAGGAAAATATTTTTTAAAAGTAAGAGATCTGGGCTTCACTGGTGACGCAGTGGTTGAGAGTCCGCCTGCTGATGCAGGGGACACGGGTTCGTGCCCCAGTCCGGGAAGATCCCACATGCCACGGAGCGGCTTGGCCCGTGAGCCTTGGCCGCTGAGCCTGTGCATCCAGAGCCTGTGCTCCGCAATGGGAGAGGCCACAGCAGTGAGAGGCCACATACCGCAAAAAAACAAAACAACAAACAAACAAAAAAGTAAGAGATCTATTAGACATAAGAAGAGAGATCATCTTGCTCTTTTTTATTTTCATTTTTAAAATGCATTTCAGACTTAGAGCTGTGTAATCAGGCACTGAATTGTAGTCATAATCATGGTGTATAGGTGACTGGGAGTGGTGAACAGTGGAGGAATACTAACAAAATTCCCTTGTTTATTTATCACTTTAAAATTTACAAAGCCCCTCAAACACATATCTCATAGAAATGACTCACTTAGGGTACCCAGAATTTATAACCCTTTCCCTTTTTCTTTTCCAGCTGAGCCTCTGAAAATAAAAAGTGAACTTACAGGGTTCTTGTAAGGAAACTGGTTTTAAAATGCAATTCATAGTTACATGTATTTAAATACTACATCGCTGTTTTTCTCTCAAGTTTCCAAATGGAATAAAGTGTTTTGTTTAGTACTAAATCATTTCTGTGATTTATGGGAATTTGGATTTTGTATTATACACTGATAACTCTTCCTATTTCTGATCACAGGACAGGAGTTTCTTTCCATAAATTTTTTTTTTATTCAAAACTATCACATAACAGGGGCTCAGCCTTAGCTCCAGAAACTTCCCTCTATTGATAAAAATATATATATTTCTCTGTTTTACAGATTGTTGTTTTTAAACTTTATTAATGAATAGTTGACAAATATAATTGTATATATTTAAAGTGTATAAAGTTTACAATGTATATGATTTGATAAACATATACATTGGAGAATTACAACATTACCAAGATCGAGATAATTATCACATCCATTCATCACCTCACATAGTTAACATCGTTAACTCTTTTTTTTCCCTCTGCTGGTAACAATGCTTAAGATCTACTCTCAACAGCTTTCAAGTATACAATACTGTATTATTAGCTATAGTCAACGTACTGTACAGTAGATACTCAGAACTTATTCTTTTAATTGAAAATATTTGACCTACATAATCTCATTTTCTTCTTCCCTCAGTTCCTGGTAACAACCACCATTCTAGTTCTCTGTTTCTATAAAATTTACCTTTCCTTCCTTTTCATATTCTGCATATAATTAATACCATACAGTATTTTTCTTTTTCTGTCTGGCTTATTTCACTTAGCAGAAGGAAAGAAATAGTAAAGATTAGAGCATGAATAAATGAAATTTTTAACATCTGTATTGGAGAATAATTGCTTTACAATGGTGTGTTAGTTTCTGCTTTATAACAATGTGAATCATTTATACATACACATATGTTCCCATATCTCTTCCATCTTGCATCTCCCTCCCTCACACCCTCCCTATCCCACCCCTTCAGGCGGTCACAAAGCACCGAGCTGATCTCCCTGTGCTATGCGGCTGCTTCGCAATAGCTATCTACCTTACATTTGGTAGTGTATATATGTCCGTGCCTCTCTTTTTAAATTATGGTTTTCTCAGGGTATATGTCCAGTAGTGGGGTTTCTGGCTCCTATGGGAGTTCTATTTTTACTTTTTAAGGAACCCCCATACTGTTCTACATAGTGGCTGTATCAATTTACATTCCAACCAACAGTGCAAGAGGCTTGCCTTTTCTCCACACCCTCTCCAGCATTTATTGTTTGCAGCTTTTCTAATGGTGGCCATTTTGCCTGGTGTGAGGTGATACCTCAATGTAGTTTTGATTGCATTTCTCTAATGATTAGTGACGTTGAGCCTTCTTTCATGTGTTTGTTGGCAATCTGTATATCTTCTTTGGAGAAATGTCTATTTAGGTCTTCTGCCCATGTATGGATTAGGTTCTTTCTTTTTCTGTTATTGAACTGCATGAGCTGCTTGTATATTTTGGAGATTAAACCTTTGTCAGTTGTTTCATTTGCAAATATTCTCTCCCATTCTGAGGGTTGTCTTTTCATCTTGTTTATGGTTGCCTCTGCTGTGCAAAAGCATTTAAGTTTCATTAGGTCCCATTTGTTTATTTTTGTTTTTATTTCCATTTCTCTAGGAGGTGGGTTAAAAAGGATCTTCCTGTGATTTATGTCATAGAGTGTTCAGCCTATGTTTTCCTCTAAGAGGTTAATAGTGTCTGGCCTTATATTTAAGTCTTTAATCTGCTTTGGTGTTAGGTAGTGTTCTAATTTCATACTTTTACATGTACCTGTCCAGTTTTCCCAGCACCACTTATTGAAGAGGCTGTCTTTATCCACTGTATATTCTTGACTCCTTTATCAAAGATAAGGTGACCATATGTGCATGGGTTTATCTCTGGGTTTCTATCCTATTCCATTGATCTATATTTCTGTTTTTGTGCCAGTACCATGCTGTCGTGATTACTGTAGCTTTGTAGTATAGTCTGAAGGCAGGGAGCCTGATTCCTCCAGCTGCATTTTTTGTTCTCAAGATTGCTTTGGCTATTCGGGGTCTTTTGTGTTTCCATAAAATTGTGAAATTTTTTGTTCTAGTTCTGTGAAAAATGCCAGTGGTAGTTTGATAGGGATTGCATTGAATCTGTAGATTGCTTTGGGTAGAATAGTCACTTTCACAATGTTGATTCTTCCAATCCAAGAACATGGTATATCTCTCCATCTATTTGTATCATCATTAATTTCTTTCAGTAGTGTGTTATAATTTTCGGCATACAGGTCTTTTGTCTCCTTAGGTAGGTTTATTCCTAGATATTTTATTCCTTTTGTTGCAATGGTAAATGGGAGTGTTTGCTTAATTTCACTTTCAGATTTATCATCATTAGTGTATAGGAATGCAAGAGATTTCTGTGCATTAATTTTGTATCCTGCTACATTACCAAATTCATTGTTTAGCTCTAGCAG
Organism: Delphinapterus leucas; assembly: GCF_059928025.1. Classification (NCBI taxonomy): domain Eukaryota; kingdom Metazoa; phylum Chordata; class Mammalia; order Artiodactyla; family Monodontidae; genus Delphinapterus; species Delphinapterus leucas. Next base: position 77,184,020 of record NC_143150.1, on the reverse strand, counting down.
ATTTCTGGTAGCATCTTTAGGATTCTCTATGTAGAGTAACATGCCATCTGCAAACAGTAACAGCTTTACTTCTTCTATCCTGATTTGGATTCATTGTATTTCTTTTTCTTCTCTGATTGCTGTGGCTAGAACTTCCAAAACTATGTGAAATAATTGTAGTGAGAGTGGGCAACCTTGTCCTGTCCCTGAACTTAGTAGAAATGGTTTCAGTTTTTCACCATTGAGGACGATGTTGGCTGTGGGTTTGTCATATATGGCCTTTATTATGTTGAGGAACGTTCCCTTTATGCCTACTTTCTGCAGGGTTTTTATCATAAATGGTTGTTGATTTTTGTCGAAGGCTTTCTCTGCATCTATTGAGATGATCATGTGTTTTTTCTCCTTCACTTTGTTAATATGGTGTATCACGTTGATTGATTTTCGTATATTGAAGACTTCTTGCATTCCTGGAATAAACCCCACTTGATCATATTGTATGATCCTTTTTATTTGCTGTTGTATTCTGTTTGCTAGTATTTTGTCGAGGTTTTTGCATCCATGTTCATCAGTGATCTTGGCCTGTAGTTTTCTTTCTTTGTGACGTCTTTGTCTGGTATTGGTATCAGGGTGATGTTGGCCTCGTAGAATGAGTTTGGGAGTGTCCCTCCCTCTGCTATATTTTGGAACAGCTTGAGAAGATAGGTGTTAGCTCTTCTCTAAATGCTTGATAGAATTCTCCTGCGAAGCCATCTGATCCTGGGTTTTCATTTGTTGGACGATTTTTAATCCCAGTTTCAATTTCAGTTCTTGTGATTGGTCTGTAAATATACTCTGTTTCTTCCTGGTTCAGTCTCAGCAGGTTGTGCATTTCTAAGAATTTGCCCCTTTTTTCCAAGTTGTCCATTTTATTCACATATAGTTGCTTGTAGTAATCTCTCATGATCCTTTCTATTTCTGCAGTGTCAGTTGTTACCTTTCCTTTTTCATTTCTAATTCTATTGATTTGAGTCTTCTCCCTTTTTTCTTCATGATTATGGCTAATGGTTTTTCAATTTTCTCTGTCTTCTCAAAGAACAAGCTTTTAGTTTTATTGATTTTTGCTCTCGTTCCTTCACTTCGTTTTCATTTATTTCTGATCTGTTCTTTCTGATTTCTTTCCTTCTGCTAATTTTGAGCCTTTTTTTCTTCTTTCTCTAATTGCTTTAGGTGCAAGGTTAGGTTGTTTATTTCAGATGTTTCCTTTCCCTTCACATAGAATTTTATTGCTATAAACTTCCCCTTAGAATTGCTTTTGGTGCATCCAATAGGTTTTGGGTCATTGTGTCTCCATTGTCATTTTTTGTAGTTATTTTTTAATTTCGTCCTTGGTTTCTTCAGTGATCACTTGGTTTTTAAGTACTGTATTGTTTAGCCTCCATGGGTTTGTATTTTCTACAGATCATTTCCTGTAATTGGTATCTAGTCTCATAGCTTTGTGGTTGGAAAAGATACTTGATACAATTTCAATTTTCTTAAATTTACCAAGGCTTGATTTGTGACCCAAGATATGATCTATCCTGGAGAATGTTCCATGAGCACTTGAGAAAAATGTGTATTCTGTTGTTTTTGGATGGAATGTCCTATAAATATCAATTAAGTCCATCTTGTTCAATGTATCATTTAAAGCTTGTGTTTCCTTATTTATTTTCATTTTGGATGATCTGCCCATTGGTGCAAGTGGGGTGTTAAAGTTCCCTACTATGACTGTGTTACTGTTGATTTCCCCAAATGCTGTTAGCTTTTGCCTTAATTATTGAGGTGTTCCTATGTTGGGTGCATAAATATTTACATTGTTATATCTTCTTCTTTGATCAATCTCTTGATCATTATGTAGTATCCTTCTTTATCTCTTGTAATAGTCTTTATATTAAAGTCTATTTTTCTGATATGAGAACTGCTATTCCAGCTTTCTTTTGATTTCCATTTGCATGGAATATCTTTTTCCATCCCCTTACTTTCAGTCTGTATGTATCCCTAGGTCAGAAGTGTGCCTCTTGTAGTCAGTATATATATGGGTCCTGTTTTTTTATCCATTCAGAAAGTCTGTGTCTTTTGGTGGGAACATTTAATCTTTTTACATTTAAAGTAATTATCGACATGTATGTTCCTATTCCCATTTTCTTAATTGTTTTGGGTTTGTTATTGTAGGTCTTTTCCTTCTCTTGTGTTTCTTGCCTAGATAACTTCCTTCAGCATTTGTTGTAAAGCTGGTTTGGTGGTGCTGACCTATCTGCTTTTGCTTGTCTGTGAAGATTTTAATTTCTCTATCAAATCTGAATGAGATCCTTGCTGGGTAGAGTAATCTTGGTTGTAGGTTTTGCTCCTTCATCATTTTAAATATGTCCTGCCACTCCCTTCTGGCTTTCAGAGTTTCTGCTGAAAGATCAGCTGTTAACCATATGGGGATTCCCTTGTGTGTTATTTGTTGTTTTTCCCTTGCTGCCTTTAATATGTTTTCTTTGTATTTAATTTTTGACAGTTTGATTAATATGTGTCTTGGTGTATTTCTCCTTGGATTTATCCTGCATGGGACTCTCTCTGATTCCTGAACTTGATTAACAATTTCCTTTCCCATATTAGGGAAGTTTTTGACTATAATCTCTTCAAATATTTTCTCAGTCCCTTTCTTTTTCTCTTCTTCTTCTGGGACCCCTGTTATTCGAATTCTGGTGTGTTTAATGTTGTCCCAGTTGTCTCTGAGACTGTCCTCAGTTCTTTTCATTCTTTTTTCTTAATTCTGCTCTGCAGTAGTTATTTCCATTATTTTATCTTCCAAGTCACTTATCCGTTCTTCTGCTTCAGTTATTCTGCTATTGATCCCTTCTAGAGTATTTTTAATTTCATTTATTCTGTTGTTCATCATTGCTTGTTTCCTCTTTAGTTCTTCTAGTTCCTTGTTAAATGTTTCTTGCATTTTGTCTGTTCTATTGCCAAGATTTTGGATCATCTTTACTATCATTATTCTGAATTCTTTTTCAGGTAGACTGCCTATTTCCTCTTCATTTGTTAGGTCTGGTGGGTTTTTATCTTGCTCCTTCATCTGCTGTGTGTTTTTCTGTCTTCTGATTTTGCTTATCTTACTGTGTTTGGGGTCTCCTTTTTGCAGGCTGCAGGTTCGTAATTCCCGTTGTTTTTGGTGTCTGTACCCAGTGGCTAAAGTTGGTTCAGTGGGTTGTGTAGGCTTCCTGGTGGAAGGGACTAGTGCCTGTGTTCTGGTGGATGAGGCTGGATCTTGTCTTTCTGGTGGGCAGGTCCATGTCTGGTGTGTGTTTTGGGGTGTCTGTGGCCTTATTATGATTTTAGGCAGCCTCTCTGCTAATGAATGGGGCAGTGTTCCTGTCTCGCTAGTTGTTTGGCATAAGGTGTCAGGCCCTGTAGCTTGCAGGTCATTGAGTGTAGCTGGGTCTTGGTGTTGAGATGGAGATCTTTGGGAGATTTTCGCCATTTGATATCACGTGGATCTGTGAGGTCTCTTGTGGACCAGTGTCCTGAAGTTGGCTCTCTCACCTCAGAGGCACAGTAATGACTCCTGGCTGGAGCACCAAGAGCCTTTCATCCACATGGCTCAGTATAAAGGGAAACAACATAGAAAGAAAGAAAGAAAGAGGATAAAATAAAACAAAGGAACATAAAATAAAACAAAGTTATTAAAATAAAAATAATTTTTAAGAAAATTTTTTCAAAGGTAAAAAAACCACGAAAACGGACAGACAGAACCCTAGGACAAATGGTGAAATCAAAGCTATACAGAAAAAATCTCACAGAAGCATACACATACAGACTCACAGAAAGTGGAAAAGGGGAAAAAATAATATATCTTGCTCCCAAAGTTCACCTCCTCAATTTCGGATGATTCGTTGTCTATTCAGGTTTTCCTCAGATGCAGGGTACATCAAGTTGATTGTGGAGATTTAATCCTCTGCTCCTGAGGCTGCTGAGAGATATTTCCCTTTCTCTTCTTTGTTCACACTTCTCCCAGGATTCAGCTTTGGATTTAGCCCCGCCTCTGCCTGTAGCATGCCTGACGGCATCTATTCTTCGCTCAGACAGGACAGTGTTAAATGAGCACCTGAATCGTGGGCTCTGGTTCTCTCAGGCCGGGGGCAGGGAGGGGTACGAATGTGCGGCTAGGCTGCGGCAGCAGAGGCCAGCGTGACATTGCAGCAGCCTGAGGGATGCCATGCATTCTCCCGGGGAAGATGTCCCTGGATCCCGGGACCCTGGCAGTGGCGGGCTGCACAGGCTCCCAGAAGGGAAGGTGTGGATAGTGACTTGTGCTTGCACACAGGCTTCTTGGTAGCAGCAGCAGCAGCCTTAGCGTCTCATGCCCATCTCTGGGATCCGCACTCTTAACTGTGGCTCGCACCTGTCTCTGGAACCCCTTTAAGAAGCGCTCTTAATCCCCTCTCCTCATGCACCAGGAAACGAAGAGGGAAGAAAAAGTCTCTTGCCTCTTTGCCAGGTCCAGACTTTTCCCTGGATTCCCTCCCAGCTAGCCGTGGTGCACTAACCTCTTCAGGCTGTGTTCTCGCCGCCAACCCCAGTCCTCTCCCTGCGATCCGAGTGAAGCCCGAGCCTCAGCTCCCAGCCCCCACCCTCCCCAGTGGGTAAGCAGACAAGCCTCTCGGGCTGGTGAGTGCTGGTCGGCACCGATACTCCGTGCGGGAATCTCTCCACTTTTCTCTCCACCTCCCTGTTGATGTGCTCTCCTCCGTGGCTCCAAAGCTTCCCCCCGCTGCCACGTACAGTCTTTGCCCATGAAGTGGCTTCCTAGTGTGTTGAAACCTTTTCTCCTTCACAGCTTCCCCCCACTGGTGCAGGTCTCGTCCCTATTCTTTTGTCTCTGTTTTTTTCTTTTATCTTTGCCCTACCCAGGTACTTGGGGAGTTTCTTACCTTTTTGGAGGTCTGAGATCTTCTTCCAGTGTTCAGTGGGTGTTCTATCAGAGCAGTTCCACGTGTAGATGTATTTCTGATGTATCTGTGTGGAAGTAGGGGATCTCCATGTTTTACTCTTCCACCATCTTCCTCAACTCTCTTTGCCTTATTTTAGTTTGCTTTCTGTGTTTGATCCATTTTTGATATTTTGGTTTTGTCAGTTTAGTTTTTAGTCTTTGTTTTCATTTTTGGGTTTGTTTATTGGTTTGCTTGCTCTCTTTTTTGTCTTCCTTTCGTGAGTGTGTGTGTGTTTCTTTTCCTGTTTTTGTCTGTTCAGTTTTGCTTTTACCATTTTTCTCAGGTATTTGTTTGTCTGTTTGCTTTCTTTTTTTTTTTTTTCCTTTTCTTCCATGCCATGTGGCTTCTGGGGTCCTGGTGTTCCAGCCAAGGATTGGGCCTAAGCCTCTGAGGTGGGAGAGCTAAATCTAGGACATTGGACCACCTGAGAACTCTTGATCCCATGGAATATTAATCGGTGAGAGTTCTCCCAGAAGTCTCCATCTCAACACTACGACATGACTCCACCCAACGTCCTGCAAGCTCCAGTGCTGGATGCCTCATGTCAACCAACTAACAAGAAATGGACACAACCCCACACCTTAGCAGACAGGCTGCCTAAAGTCATAGTAATCTCACAGAAACCCCAAAACACACCACCAGATGTGACTCTCCCCATCAGAGGGACAAGATCCAGCTCCAACCACCAGAACACAGGTAGCAGTCTACCCACAAAGAAGTCTACACAAGCTACTGTACCAACCTCACCCACTGGGGACAGACACCAGAAGTAAGAAGAACTATGATACTGCAGTCTGTAGAAAGGGGAATCCAAAGGCAGTAAGTCAAACAAAATGAGAAAGCAGAGAAGTATGCAGCAGGTGAAGGAGCAAGGTAAAAATCCACAAGACCAAACAAATGAAGAGAAAATAGGAAGTCTACCTGAAAAAGAATTCAGAGTAATGATAGTAAAAATGATCTAAAAACTCATAAATAGAGGACAGAGAATACAAGAAACGTTTAACAAAGACTTAGAAAAATTAAAGGGCAAACAGCGATGAACAACACAATAAGTGAAATTAAAAATACTCTAGAAGGAATAAATACCAGAATAACTGAGGCAGAAGAACGGATAAGTGAGTCAGAAGATAGAATGGTAGAAATAACTGCTGTGGATCAGAATAAAGAAACAAGAATGAAAAGATTTGAGGACAGTCTCAGAGATTACTGGGACAACATTAAATACACCAACATTCGAATTATTGGGGTGCCAGAAGAAGAAGAGAAAGAGAAAGGGTCTGAGAAAGTATTTGGAGACACAATAGTCGAAAACTTCCCTAACATGGGAAAGGAAATAGCTAATCAAGTCCAGGAAGCCCAGAGAGTCCCACACAGGATAAACCCAAGGAGAAACATGTTGAGATAAAATTAATCAAACTAACAAAAATTAAATACAAAGAAAAACTATTAAAAAGCATCAAGAGAAAAGCAACAATTAACACACAAGGGAATCCCCGTAAGGATATCACATTATTTTTCAGCAGAAATTCTGGAGGCCAGAAGGGAGTGGCAGGATATATTTAAAGTGATGAAAGGGAAAAACTTACAACAAGATTACTCTGCCCACAAGGATCACATTGAACAGAAATATCAAAAGCTTTATGGACAAGAAAAAGTTAACAGAATTCAGCAGCACCATAATAGCTCTACAACAAATGCTAAAGGAACTTCTGTAACTGGGAAACACAAGAGAAGAAAAGGACCTACAAAAACAAATCCAAACAATTAAGAAAATGGTAATAGGAATATTCATATTGATAATTACCTTAAATGTGAATGGATTAAATGTGCCAACTAAAACAGACAGACTTGCTGAATGCATACAAAAACAAGATCCATATATACGTTGTCTACAAGAGACCAGTTTCAGACCTAGGGACACATAAAGACTGAAAGTGGGGGGTTGGAAAAATATATTTCATGCAAATGGAAATCAAAAGAAACCTGGAGTAGAAATACACATATTAGACAAAATAGACTTTAAAATAAAGATTGTTACACGAGATAAGGAATGACACTACAAAATGATCAAGTGTTAAATCTGAGAAGAAGATATAATAATTATAAATATGTATGCACCCAAAACATAAGAACAACACAGTACATAAGGCAATTGCTAACAACTGTAAAAGTGGAAATCAACAGTAACAAAATAATAGTGGGGGGACTTCAACACCTCACTTAAACCAATGGACAGAAAATTAATAAGGAAATACAAGCTTCAAATCAGGGGTCCCCAACACCCAGGCTGTGGACCAGTACCAGTACCTGGCCTGTTAGGAACCAGGCCACACATCAGGAGGTGAGCTGTGGGAGAGCGAGCAAAGCTTCATCTACCATTCCTCATCACTCCCCATCACTTGCATTACCGGATGAATCATCCCCCCTGCATCCGTGGAAAAATTGTCTTCCACGAAACTGGTCCCTGGTGCCAAAAATGTTGGGGACAGCTGCTTTAAATGACACAATAGACCAGATAGATTTAATCAATATTTATAGGACATTCCAACTGAAACCAGCAGACTACACTTTCTTCTCAAGTACAAACAGAACACTCTGCAGGATAGATCATATCTTTGGTCACAATTCAAGCCTCAGTAAATTTAAGAAACTTGAAACCATATCAAACCTCTTTTCCAAGCACAATGCTATGAGATTACAAATCAATTACAGGAAAAGAGAACTGTAAAAACACAAACACAGAGGGGCTAAAAAATACGACACTAAATAACCAAAGACACTGAAGATATCAAAGAGGAAATCAAAAAATACCTAGAGACAAATGGCAACAAAAACACAAGAACCCAAAACCTATGAGATGTAGCAAAAGCAATTCTGAGAGGGAAGTTTATAGCAATAATATCCTACCTCAAGAAACAAGTAAAATCTCAAATAAACAGTCAAAGCTTACACCTAAATAAACAAGAGAAAGAAGAACAAAGAAAACCCAAAGTTAATAGAATGAAAGAAATCATAAGAATCAGACCAGAAATAAATGAAGTAGAAACAAAGAAAACAATAGCAAAGATCAATAAAACTAAAAGCTGGTTCTCTGAGAAGGTAAATAAAATTGATAATTTTTAACCAGATTCATCAAGAAAATGAGGGAGAGGACTTAAATCAATAAAACTAGAAATGGAAAAGGAAAAGTTACAATGGACACCACAGAAATACAAAACATGATAGGAGACTACTACAAGCAGCTCCATGCCAATAAAATGGACAACCTCAAAGAAATGGACAAATTCTTAGAAAGGTATAACTTTCCAAGGCTGAACCAGGAAGAAATAGAAAATATGAACAGACAAATCACAAGTAATGAAATTGGAATTGTGATTAAATATTTTCCAACATATAAAGCCCAGGACCAGATGGCTTCACATGTGAATTCTATTACATATTAAGAGAAAAGCTAACACCCATCTTCCTCAAACTCTTCTAAAAAATTGTAGAGGAAGGAACACTCCCAAACTCATTCTAGAAGGCCACCATCACCCTGATACCAAAACCAAACAAAAATATTACAAAAAAAGAAAATTACAGACCAAAATCACTGATGAATATACATGCAAACATCCTCAACAAAATACTAGCAAACAGAATCCAACAACACATTAAAAGGATTGTACACCATGATCAACTGGGATTTATCCCAGGGATTCAAGGATTCTTTAATATATGCAAATCAATCCGTGTGATACACCATATTAAAAATTTGAAGAATAAAAACCATATGATAATCTCAATAGATGCAGAAAAAGATTTTGACAAAATTCAACACTGATTTATGATAAAAACACTCCAGAAAGTTGGCATAGAGGGAACCTTCCTCAACATAATAAAAGCCATATATGACAAATCCACAGCAAACATCATTCTCAATGGTGAAAAACTGAAAACATTTCCTGTAAGATCAGGAACTTGCCACTATCATTCAACATAGTTTTGGAAGTCCTAGCCACAGCAATCAGAGAAGAAAAAGAAATAAAAGTAATTCAAACTGGAAAAGAAGAATTAAAACTGTCACTATTTGCAGATGACATGATACTATATATACAAAATCCTAAGGATGCCACCAGAAAACTACTAGAGCTAATCAGTGAATTTGGTAAAGTTGCAAGATACAAAATTAATGCACAGAAATCTCTTGCATTCCTATACACTAACAGCAAAAGATCAGAAAAAGAAATTAAGGAAACCATCCCATGCACCATTGCAACAAAAAGAATAAAATATCTAGGAATAAACCTATCTAAGGAGACAAAAGACCTGTATGAAGAAAACTATAAGACAGTGATGAAAGAAATCAAAGACGACACAAATGGATATAGAGATATACCATGTTCTTGGATTGGAAAAATCAATATTGTGAAAATGACTGTGCTACCCAAAGCAATCTACAGATTAAATACAATCCCTATCAAATTGCCAATGGCATTTTTCAAAGAATTAGAACAAAAAAATTTCACAATTTGTATGGAAACACAAAAACCCCGAATAGCTAAAGTAATCTTGAGAAAGACAAACGGAGCTGGAGGAATCAGGCTCCCTGTCTTCAGAGTATACTACAAAGCTACAGTAATCAAGACAGTGTGGTACTGGCACAAAAACAGAAATACAGATCAATGGAACAGGATAGAAAGCCCAGAGATAAACCTAAGCACCTATGGTCAACTAATCTATGACAAACTAGGCAAGGATATACAATGGAAAAAAGAGAGTCTCTTCAGTAAGTGGTTCTGGGAAAATTGGACAGCTACATGTAAAAGAATAAAATTAGGACACTCCCTAACACCATACACAAAAATAAACTCAAAATGGATTAAAGACCTAAATGTAAGACCAGAGGACACTATAAAACTCTTAGAGGAAAACATAGGAAGAACACTCATGGACATAAATCACAACAAGATCTTTTTGAGGCACCTACTAGTGTAATGGGAATAAAAACAAAATAAATGGGACCTAATGAAACTTATAAAGCTTCTGCCTGGGAAAGGAAAACATAAACAAGACGAAAAGACAACCCTCAGAATGGGAGAAAATATTTGCAAGTGTATCAATGGACAAAGCATTAATCTCCAAATTATACAAACTGCTCATGCAGCTCAATATCAAAAAAACAAACAGCCCAATGCAAAAATGGGTGGAAGACCTAAATAGGCATTTCTGCAAAGAAAAAATACAGATATCCAAGCAGCACATGAAAAGATTCTCAGCATCACTAATTATTGGGTAAATGCAAATCAAAACTACAATGAGGTATCACCTCACACAGTTAGAATGGGCATCATCAGAAAATCTACAAACAATAAATTCTCGAGAGGGTGTTGAGAACAGGGAACCTTCTTGCACTATTGGCAATGTAAATTGATACAGCCACTATGGAGAACAGTATGGAGCTTCCTTATAAAACTAAAAATAGAACTATCATATGACCCAGCAATCCCACTACTGGGAATGTACCCAGAGAAACCATAATTCAAAAAGACACATGCACTCCAATGTTCATGCCGCACTATTTACAATAGCCAGGTCATGGAAGCAACCTAAATGTCCATCAACAGACGAATAAAGATGTGGTACTTTATACAATGGAATATTCCTCAGCCATATAAAGGAACAAAACTGGGTCATTTGTAGAAACCTGGATGGACCTAGAGACTGTCATACAGAGTGAAGTAAGTCAGAAAGAGAAAAACAAATATTGTACATTAAGGCATATTTGTGGAATCTAGAAAAATGGTACAGATGAGCTGGTTTGCAAGGAAGAAATAGAGACACAGATGTAGAGAACAAACGTATGGACACCAAGCGTTGATAGGCAGGGTGAGATGAATTGGGAGATTGGGATTAACATATACACACTAATATGTATAAAACAGATAACTCATAGAGCCTCCTCTATAGCACAGGGAATTCCACTTCACTGTATGGTAGAAACTAACACAACATTGTAAAACTATACCCCAATTAAAAAATGTTTTTGTTTTTAAAAATATTGAAGGAAAGTATTTGCCTTCCCCAAAACCATACTTTTTGCCAGAATAACAATTTTAATCTAAGTATTCATTAGCTCATTAGATTTTGGTGAATCTACTTTGTACTTTGTTAGTATGTGCCAGCATTGTATTCCTTTGTGCATCCATCCAACAGATATTATGTGCAGAACAGTATGCCTGACTCTAAGAGATCCAAATAATGAACCCAGTAAACCCGCTTTTAAACAATGCTCAAACATTTTCCTTCACACTGGGATTGGCAGTCAGACTACTATGTGTCTGCAATGCCCATTGCACTCCTTTCATCACCAAGAGTGTACTAAAGAAGAAAAGGTAACCATGTGAGTCATGTGAATCAGTCCTGGTGATTAGGGAGATGATAGATATCTTGCCCTCTTTATAAGACAAAATTCCTACACTGAGTTACTAGAACGTGATATGAGACATTATTGAACTAAAAACAATGTTACTTGGTACCAACTAAAACTGCTCTAGAACCTAAGAAGTGAAAACAATTCATGAAGACTAGAGTCAGAGAAGAATTTCTGGAGAAGATGGGATTTAAACTCATCCTTCAAGGACAGGAAGGATTTGGATTAGTGAAAGGAAGAACATTTCAAGTAAGGTGTGGGGGGGAGAGATGGAACATGTTTACACTCCAAAATTAAGCTCTGTTTATAAACTGATATTTCCTTTTGGCATCTATAATTTTTTGCCTCACACTATTTTTATATCTAAACACTGCCTCAGAAAGAAAAGTCTCCTTATAGTTCTTATAAAATTTAAGTGAATCAGAGAAGCAGAAATTATGGATTCCTTTGACTAAAACATAGCAGTCAAAGCTATTAGTAAAATTTATGAAGATTTCACGAGTAATACTAATATTTATTGCGTATCTTGTATGTGCTAGGAGCTATTTATATACTTACCATGTATTTATTTATGTAATCGTCAAAACAATCTTGTGAGGTATTCGTCAAAACAATCTTGTGAGGTATTACTATCTCCATCTTATAGATGAGAGAACTGAGGCACAATGAGGTTTAAGAAACTTGCCTAAATTTCACAATAAGGAAGTGGCAGAGAATTAAAGTGAAATTAAAAGATTCAGTTGCAGGTGGGTTGTCAGCTGATAAGCAACCATAATTCCATCTGCAACCTTAATTCCTCTTGTTCATGTAACATATTCATAGGTTCTGGGGATTAAGATATGAACATCTTTGGGAGAGGCATTATTTTGCCTACCTCACTCCCTAATACACTGCAAAATAGTAACAGATAGCCAAAGGAATAGATCAAATGTTTTGGAAAATAAGGCTGAGAAGGGACCCATCTACTATAACCTGGGTTATATCCTGAGATTAGATTGTGTTCACATTTCCTGGAAGAGATGCTGGATTGTGAGAATGTCTGCATTTTATGAATGTGAATAAAGATTCAGGGTTTGAAACTGTACATGATTCATTTCCCCAAATGGTGAACTTCCCATAAACTTACTCAGGCAAACACAGGGGGCGTATAAATAGTATTCAGACATCTGCATAAGCTTTCTGGATGCTGGTGGGCTCTAATTCAAAAGACTGAATCGTGGAAATATAGGATGTGAGAACTGAAAGGGACCTCAAAGACCAGCTAATACAAGGCTCTCCTTGTACAAGTGACAAGACTAAGACCAAAGAAGGAAAATAGGCCACCCCAGGTAACGCATAAGATTGTGGCATAGAGAGTATTAGAATATATTTCTCACTACTAGGTCCAATTACTCGGAACAAAGATGTCATGATTAGAGGCAGTGCAAGTGCTTTTGAGTCCCTTAAATGATATCATAGAGATGACTGCTTCCTCTAGTCAGTGGTTAAGCCAGCCACCAATGTGGCATTTTCTTTTTTTTTTTTGTATTTCAAATTAGAATAAATAATAATTAAAAGAAAAAAATATTGGAAATTAATTATTAATGCAATACTGCTAAAATCAATACATTCAGAAGTTACTATATATATTTTTTTAACAGTTTTATTGGAGTATAATTGCTCTACAATGGTGTGTTAGTTTTGGCTTTTTAACGAAGTGAATCAGCCATAAATATATATATATCCCAATATCTCCTCCCTCTGGCATCTCCCTGCCACCCTCCCTATCCCACCCTTCTAGGTGGTCAAAAAGCACCGAGCTGATCTCCCTGTGCTTTGCAGCTGCTTACGACTAGCTATCTATTTTAAATTTGGTAGGATATATATGTCGATGCCACTCTCTTCGTCCCAGCTTATCATTCCCCCTCCCCATATCCTCAAGTCCAATTTCTAAGTCTGGGTCTTTATTCTTGTCCTGCACCTAAGTTCTTCAAAACCTTATTTTAGATTGATATATATGTATTAGGATACGGTATTTGTTTTTATCTTCTGACTTACTTCAATCTGTGTGACAGATGCTAGGTCCATCAACCTCACTAAAAATAATTCAATTTCATCTTTTTTATGGCTGAGTAATATTAGATTGTGTATATGTACCACATCTTCTTTAACCATTCATTTGCCGATGGACACTTAGGTTGCTTCCATGTCCTGGATATTGTAAAGAGAGCTGCAATGAACATTGTGGTACATGACTCTTTTTGAATTATGGTTTTCTCAGATATATCCCAGGAGTGGGATTGCTGGGTCGTATAGTAGTTCTATTTTTAGTTTTGAAGAAACCTCCATACTGTTCTCCATAGAGGCTTACCAATTTACAGTCCCACCAACAGTACAAGAGGGATCCATTTTCTCCATACCCTCTCCAGCGTTTATTGTTTGCAGATATTTTAATGATGGCCATTCTGACTGGTGTGAGGTGATACCTCACTGTAGTTTTGATTTGCAATTCTCTGATGATTAGTGCTGTTGAGCATCCTTTCATGTGTTTCCTGGCTATCTGTATGTCTTCTTTGGAGAAATGTCTATTTAGGTCTTCTGCCCATTTTTTGATTGGGTTGTTTGTTTTTTGCTATTGAGCTGCATGAGCTACTTGTAAATTTTAGAGATTAATCCTTTGTCAGTTGCTTCACTTGCAAATATTTTCTTCCATTCTGAGGGTTTTCTTTTTGCCTTGTTTATCATCTCCTTTGCTGTGCAAAAGCTTTTAGATTTCATTAGGTCCCATTTGTTTATTTTTGTTTTTATTTCCATTTCTCTAGGAGGTGGGTCAAAAAGGATCTTGCTGTGATTTATGTCATAGAGTGTTCTGCCTATGTTTTCCTCTAAGCGTTTTATAGTGTCTGGACTTATATTTAGTTCTTTAATCAATTTTGAGTTTATTTTTCTGTATGGTGTAAAGGAGTGTTCTAATTTCATTCTATTACAGTAGCTGTCCAGTTTTCCCAGCACCACATATTGAAGAGTCTGTCTTTTCTCCATTGTATATTTTGCCTCCTTTATCAAAGATAATGTGACCATATGTGCCTGGGTTTATCTCTGGGTTTTCTATGCTGTTCCATTGATCTATAGTTCTGCTTTTGTGCCAATACCATACTTTCTTGATTACTGTAGCTTTGTTGTATAGTTGAACTCAGGGAGCCTGATTCCTCCAACGCCATTTTTCTTTGTCAAGATTGCTAATAGGAGTCTTTTCCATTTCCATACAAATTGTGAAATATTTTGTTCTAGTTCTGTGAAAAACGCCATTGGTACTTTGATAAGGTTTGCATTGAATCTGTAGATTGCTTTGTGTAGTATAGTTATTTTCACAATGTTGATTCTTCCAATCCAAGAACATGGTATATCTCTCCATCTATTTGTATCATCTTTCATTTCTTTCATCAGTTTCTTATAGTTTTCAGCATACAGATCTTTTGTCTCCTTAGGTAGGTTTATTCCTAGGTATTTTATTCTTTTTGATGCAGTGGTAAATGGGAGTGTTTCCTTAATTTCTCTTTCAGATTTTTCATCACCAGTGTATAGGAATGCCAGAGATTTCGGTGCATTAATTTTGTATCCTGCTACTTTACCAAATTCAGTGACTAGCTCTAGTAGTTTTCTGGTAGCATCTTTAGGATTCTCTGTGTATAGTATCATGTCATCAGTAAACAGTGACAGCTTTATTTCTTCTTTTCGGATTTGGATTCCGTTTATTTCTTTTTCTTCTCTGACTGCTGTGGCTAAAAATTCCAAAACTTATGTTGAATAAGAGTGGTGAGAGTGGGCAACCTTGTCTTGCTCCTTATCTTAGTGGAAATGGTTTCAGTTTTTCACCTTTGAAAACGATATTGGCTGTGGGTTAGTTATATACGACCTTTATCATGATGAGGTCTGTTCCCCCTATGCCTACTTTCTGTATGGTTTTTATCATAAATGGGTGTTAAATTTTGTTGAAAGCTTTTTCTACATCTATTGAGATGATCATATGGATTTTATCCTTCAGTTTGTTAATATGGTGTATCACATTGATTGATTTGCATATATTGAAGAATCCTTGCATTCCTGGGATAAACCCCACTTGACCATGTTGTATGATCCTTTTACAGTGCTGTTGGATTCTGTTTGATAGTATTTTGTTGTGGAATTTTGCATCTATGTTCATCAGTGATACTGGCCTGTAGTTTTCTTTTTTTGTGATATCGTTGCCTGGTTTTGGTATCAGGGTGATGGTGACCTTGTAGAATGTGTTTGTGAGTGTTACTCCCTCTGTTATATTTTGTAGGAGTTTGAGTAGGATTGGTGTTAGCTCTTCTCTAAATGTTTGACAGAATTTGCCTGTGAAGCCATTTGGTCCTGGGCTTTTGTTTGTTGGAAGATTTTTAATCACAGTCTCCATTTCAGTGCTTGTGATTTGTCTGTTTATATTTTATCTTTCTTCCTGGTTCAGTCTCGGAGGGTTGTGCATTTCTAAGAATTTGTCCATTTCTTCCAGGTTGTCCATTTTATTGGCATATAATTGCTTTTAGTAATCTCTCATGATCCTTTGTATTTCTTCAGTGTCAGTTGTTGCTTCTCCTTTTTCATTTCGAATTCTATTGATTTGAGTCCTCTCCCTTTTTTTCTTGATGAGTCTGGCTAATGGTTTATCAATTTTGTTTTTCTTCTCAAGTAACCAACTTTTAGTTTTATTGCTCTTTGCTATTGCTTCCTTAATTTCATTTTCATTTATTTCTGCTCTGATCATTATGATTTCTTTCCTTCTGTTAACTTTTGCTTTCTTTTTGTTCTTTCTCTAACTGCTTTAGTTACAAGGTTAAGTTTTTTATTTGAGATGTTTCTTGTTTATTGAGGTAGGATTGTATTGCTATAAACTTCCTTTTTTGAACTGCTTTTGTTGCATCCCATATGTTTTGGGTCATTGTGTTTACACAATGATTTGATTTCCTCTTTGATTTCTTCAGTGATCTGTTGGTTATTTAGCAGTGTATATTTTAGCCTCCATGTATTTTTAATTTTTATAGATATTTTCCTGTAATTGATATCTACTCTCGTAGTGTTGTGGTCAGAAAAGATACTTGATATGATTTCAATTTTCTTAAATTTACCAAGGCCTGATTTGTGACCCACGATATGACCTATCCTGGAGAATGTTCTGTGAGCACTTGAGAAGAAATTTTATTCTGCTTTTTTTGGATGGAATGTCCTATAAATATCAATTGCCTATCTTGTTAAATGTATCATATAAAGCTTGTGTTTCCTTATTTATTTTCATTTTGGATGATCTGCCCTTTGGTTAAAGTGAGGTGTTAAAGTTCCCTACTATGATTGTGTTACTATCGAGTTCCCCTTTTATGGCTGTTATCATTTGCCTTTGTATTGTGGTGGTCCTATGTTGGGTGTATAAATATTTACAATTGTTCTATCTTCTTCTTGGTTTGATCCCTTGATCATTATGTAGTGTCCTTCTTTGTCTCTTTTAATAGTCTTTATTTTGAAGTCTATTTTGTCTGGTATGAGAATTGCCATTCCAGCTTTCTTTTGACTTCCATTTGCATGGAATATCTTTTTCCATCCCCTGACTTTCAGTCTGTATGTGTCCCTAGGTCTGATGTGGGTCTATTGTAAGCTGCATATATATACGGGTTTAGTTGTTGTATCCATTCAGCCAGTCTATGTCTTTTGGATGGAGCAGTTAATCCATTTACATTTAAGGTAATTATCAATATGTATTTTCCTATTACCGTTCTTAGTTGTTTTGGGTTTGTTATTGTAGGTCTTTTCCTTCTCTTCTGTTTCCTGCCTAGAGAAGTTCCTTTAGCTTTTGTTGTAAAGTTTGTTTGGTGGTGCTGAATTCTCTTTGCTTTTCCTTGTCTGTATAGGTTTTAATTTCTCTGATGAATCTGAATGAGATCCTTGCTGGTTAGAGTAATCTTGTAGGGTTTTCCTTTTCATCACTTTAAATATGTCCTGCCACTCCCTTCTGGCTTTCAGAATTTCTGCTGAAAGATCAGCTGTTAACTTTATGGGGATTCCTTCTTATGCTATTTCTTGCTTTCCCCTTGCTGCTTTTAAATTTTTTTCTTTGTATTTAATGTTTGATAGTTTGATTAATATGTGTCTTGGTTTGTTTCTCCTTGTTTCTATCTTGTATGGGACTCTCTGTGCTTCCTGGACTTGACTGACTATTGTCTTGCCCATATTAAGGAAGTTTTCATCTATAATCTTCAAATATTTTCTCAGACCCTTTCTTTTCTCTTCTTCTTTTGGGACCTCTATAATTCGAATATTGGTTTGTTTAATTTTGTCCTATAAGTCTCTGATACTGTCCTCAATTCTTTTCATTCTTTTTTTCTTTATTCTGCTCTGCAGTAGTTATTTCCTCTATTTTATCTTCCAGGTTACTTATCCGTTCTTCTACCTCAGTTATTCTGCTATTGATTCCTTCTAGAGAATTTTCAATTTCATTTATTGTATTCTTCATCATTTTTTGTTTGCTCTTATTTCTTCTAGGTCCTTGTTGAACCTTTTTGTATTTTCTCCATTCTATTTCCAAGAGTTTGGATCATCTTTACTATCGTTATTATGAATTTTTTTTCAGGTAGACTGCCTATTTCCTCTTCATTTGTTTGGTCTGGTGAGTTTTAGCCTTTCTCCTTAATCTGCTGTGTGTTTGTCTGTTTTCTCGTTTTGCTTAAGTTACTGTGTTTGGGTTCTCCATTTTTCAGTCTGCAGGTTCGTAGTTCCAATTATTTTTGGTGTCTGCTCCCAGTGGCTATAGTTGGTTCAGTGGGTTGTCTAGCCTTCCTGGTGGCGGGCACTGGTGCCTGCTTTCTGGAGGATGAGGCTGGATCTTTTCTTTCTGGTGCTCAGGACCATATCTGGTGGTGTGTTTTGGGGTGTCTGTGACCTTATAATGATTTTAGGCAGCCTCTCTGCTAATGGGTGTGTTTGCATTCCTGTCTTGCTAGTTGTTTGGCATAGGGTTTCCAGCAGTGTAACTTGATGGTTGTTGAATGGAGCTTTGTCCTAGCATTGAGATGCAGATCTCTGTGAGAGCTTTTGCCGTTTGATATTACTTGGAGCTGGGATTTCTCTGGTGGACCAATTTCCTGAACTTCACTCTCCCTCTTCAGAGGCACAGGCCTGACACACAGCTGGAGCACCAGGACCCTGTCAGCCACATGGCTCAGAAGAAAAGGGAGAAAAAAAGAAAGAAAGGAAGAAGAAAAATAAAATAAAACTATTGAAATAAAAAATTAAAAAAATATTAAAACATAAAAAAATTAAAAGTAATAAAAAAAGAAAGAAAGAAGAGAGCAACGAAACCAAAAAACAAATCCACCAATGATAACAAGCACTAAAACCTATACTAAAACCAACAAAACAAACAAAAAGAACGGACGGAGGGAACCCTAGGACAAATGGTAAAAGCAATGCTATACAGACAAACTCACACAAAGAAGCATACACATACACACAAAAAGAGAAAAAGGAAAAATATTTATGCATATCTATGTGTAAAAAAAAAAGGAAGAGAGCAATGAAATCAATAAACAAATCTACCAATGACAATGAACTCTAAATACTAAACTAAGATAAACTAAAACCAGAAAAAAATTAGAGGCAGAAAGCAAACCCTAAGCCTACAGTAGCTCCCAAAATTGACCGAATCATTTTTGGGATGATTCGTTTTCTTTCCAGGTTTTCCAGAGATGCAGGATACATCAAGTTGACTGTGGAGATTTAATCCACTGCTCCGGAGGCTGCTGAGAGATATTTCCCTTTCTCTGTTTTGTTTGCACAGCTCCTGTGGTTCAGCTTTGGATTTAGCCCCACCTCTGCATGTAGGTTGCCTGAGAGCTTCTGTCCTTTGCTCAGACAGGACAGTGTTAAAGTAGCAGCTGATTAGGGGGCTCTGGCTCACTCAGGACGGGGGAAGGGAGGGGTACAGAAGGCAGGGCGAGCCTGAGGCGGCAGAGCCCATCGAGATGTTGCAACCGGCTTCCCTGGTGGCGCAGTGGTTGAGAATCTGCCTGCTAATGCAGGGGACACGGGTTCGAGCCCTGGTCTGGGAGGATCCCACATGCCGCGGAGCAACTAGGCCTGTGAGCCACAACTACTGAGCCTGCACGTCTGGAGCCTGTGCTCCACAACAAGAGAGGCCGTGATAGTGAGAGGCCCGTGCACCGCGATGAAGAGTGGCCCCTGCTTGCCACAACTAGAGAAAGCCCTCACACAGAAACGAAGACACAACACAGCAAAAATAAATTAATTAATTAAACTCCTACCCCCAACATCTTCTTTAAAAAAAAAAAAAAAAAGATGTTGCAACAGCCTGAAACGTGCCATGTGTTCTCCCAGGGAAATTGTCCCTGCATCACGGGACCCTGGCAGTGGCAGACTGCACAGGCTCCTGGACAGGGAAGTGTGGATAGAGACCTGTGCTTACACACAGGCTTCTTGGTGGCTGCAGCAGCAGCCTTAACATTTAATGTCTGTCTCTGTGTTCCTCAATGATAGCCGCAGCTCAAGCCAGTCTCTGGAGCTCGTTTAGGCGGTTCTCTGAATCCCCTTTCTTCATACACCCCCAAAACAATGGTCTCTTGCCTCTTAGGAACCTCCAGGCATTTTCCTGGACAACCTCCTGGCTAGCTGTGGCACACTAGCCCCCTTCAGGCTGTGTTCATGCAGCCAACCCCAGTCCTTTCCTTGGGATCTGACCTCTGAAGCCTGAGCCTCAGCTTCCAGTCCCACCCGCCCTGGCAGGTGAGAGACAAGCGTCTCAGGCTGGTGAGTGCTGGTCGGCACAGATCCTCTGTGCGGGAATCTCTCCGCTTTGCCCTACGTACCCCTGCTCTTGTGCTCTCCTCTGTGACTCTGAAGATTCCCCACCCCCATCTCTGCCAGTGAAGGAGCTTCCTAGTGTGTGGAAACTTTTCCTCTTTCACAGCTCCCTCCATGAGGTGCAGGTCCTGTCCCTATTCTTATGTCTCTGTTTTTCCTTTTTTCTTCTTCCCTACCCAGGTATGTGGGGAGTTTTTTGCCTTTTTGGAAGTCTGAGGTTTTCTGCCAGCATTCAGTATGTGTTCTGTAGGAGTTGTTCCACATGTAGATGTATTTCTGATATATTTGTCAGGAGGAAGATGATCTCCATGTCTTACTACTTCGCCATCTTGAAGGTCTCCTGAATGTGGCATTTCCTACCACAATTCTCTGGGAATGAAGAAAATATTGACATGAGAACAAAGAAAAGATGAGACCTGGGAGTCAGCACTGAATTGTACATGCCCAAGAGAGGAAATATTGTCCACAAGACAGCTAGTTTTTTGCTGTTAAAAAGGG
Organism: Delphinapterus leucas; assembly: GCF_059928025.1. Taxonomy (NCBI): domain Eukaryota; kingdom Metazoa; phylum Chordata; class Mammalia; order Artiodactyla; family Monodontidae; genus Delphinapterus; species Delphinapterus leucas. The sequence continues at coordinate 77,163,272 of NC_143150.1, read as the reverse complement.
GTCAGATGACATTGACTAGAATTTTTGCTCAGGAGTCCTAAATTCAGTAGAAAAATGAACCAATAAACAGAAGGTAGAGGAAGGCGAATATTTAGCTATTTAATATAAGGAAAATAAATGGGAAGTTGAATGAGTTGTCTTGGGAGATCGTGAGCTCTCAATTATTGGAGGCATCCAAACAGAGTTTGTATAGTCATAAGGAAAGATTGTTGTATTGGGAGTTTTCTGATTTATTTTGCTAAGAACAGTTTCTTTGAATGAAGGTCTACATGGCTGCTTAACCCAGAATATAAAACAGGTAAATGCAGCTCCTTTAAGAGCCCTGGGAAGCAACCTAATATGGAAGTAAACACCATCCATGCCTTCTGAGGCCTTTTTTGCTCACTATTCTTCTAACCCGAGGTACCCCAGGTGGATTTGGGGGTTAGGTGCTTAGAGGAACTGGGCCAGGCTCATTACAATGGGTCAATTAGAAAAGCATAGGGACTGGCAGTGACAGACACACAGGACGCTTTGGTAACAGACTTGTTGGTTGAATAGTGAAACTATCAAGTACAACTAAGCCAACCTTAAAACTGGAAAAGTCCCACCTAAGTCATCTTCCCAAATGAAGGTTATGAATGCAGCTGTTTTCTCTTAAGATTTTGCTGACCATGCCCAAAGAGTGTCTTATTGATTACTTTGTTCATCATTCATTCATCTAGCAAATGTTTATTGAGCACCAAGTCTATATGAAGTGTTGTGCTAGGCTCTGAGGCTACAATGGGAAGCAAGAAAGATGTGATCCCTGAACTCAGAGGGTTTCCATTATAAGCTGTGAAGACAGGCAGTTAAACAAGGAATTTCAATAAACTCTGGTTAAATACACATTGTGTTTTGGGAGCACATGGAAGGACCACCTAACTGAGAAACACAGGAAGTCAGGGAAGACCACTTGGAGGAAGGGAGTTCTAAACTGAGACCCAAAAGATGAGTGGTAAGAGTAATAGAGTGAAGAGTGTTTGAGCCAGATAGAACAACATATAAAGTCTGGAGGTAAGAGAAAGCATGTAGTACCTTGGAAAATGGACAAACTGATAGAACTCCAGTATGGGTGGAACACAGAGTATGAGGTGAGGAACGACAGTGAGCTAGAAAGATTAGGTAGGAGGAGCTAAATCACAAAGGGCCATATAAGCCATGCTAAAGAGTTTGACCTTTATCCTAGAGAAAATGAGAAGTCATTAATTTTCTCAATATAACAGTTATAATTTTCTTATACACAGGAATACAAAGAAAGAAACAAAAGTCAGTATATATTCACTTTCTAGATAATCTTTAAAAAAGCAATTAATGTATGAGGTTTGAAAATTCAAACAGTTCAAAGTAAAAAATGAAATTCATGCTCCTCCCCAACTAGGTCACTCTCCCTGAAGGAAAACCACTGTTAAAAATATTTTTGTGATGATTTCCAGAAGAAAAATTCCTTATTCTCCTACATAAGTATATACATAGAAGTATGTGTGTGTGTGAATGAAGGAAACACAAAACGCTCATTGTTCTGTACCTTATCTTTTACTTAATGATATATCTTGGAGATATTTCCATATGTGCGCATACACACACACACACACACACACACACGAGGAACATTTCACCAGTTTGCTTACCCAAGAGCCCTGTTAATCTCCATATTACTCTAACTTCAATCAATAAGGCAAGCACTTTGGAGGATTTTAAGTAAGGGGAAAATATACATTTGTGTTTTGGACAAAATAGCTTTGGTTGTTATTTGAAGAGCAGATTTTGGGAGGCAAGAATGAAGACAAAAAGAACAATAAGGAGGTTATTACAGTGATCCAATTAAGAGATGAGCATGGCTCAGATCACGGCTATGGCAGTGGAGATGGAGAAAAGTGGGTGGATTCAAAAGATATTTAAAATATAAATATGTCAAGATTTGTCAATGAAATGGGTGTGGATAGTGATGGAGAAGGCAGGAATCTTTGATGACATTCAGATTTCTGGCTTGAGAAATGGGAGTGGGAGGGAAAATGATATCATTCAGTCATTTATGAAGCTTATCCTGACACACACCTATTGAAAGTGACTTCTTCCTGAGCTTCCCTGGTGGCGCAGTGGTTGAGAGTCCACCTGCCGATGTAGGTGACACGGGTTTGTGTCCCGGTCCAGGAAGATCCCACATGCCGTGGAGCGGCTGGGCCCATGAGCCATGGCCACTGAGCCTGCGCGTCCGGGGCCTGTGCTCCGCAACGGGAGAGGCCACAACAGTGAGAGGTCCGTGTACCGCAAAAAAAAAAAAATGACTTCTTCCTTCTCTTAATTGTTGTAACACTTTGTATAGGCCCCCCTTCTCTCACTTACTATGTTATTTTATACTAATTAAAGGCTTTATATTCCTTCATTGTTTTATCCTTCTTACTTGTTGCCAGCTCCTTAGTAGCAGAGGTGGGGGTAGGCTGGAGTGAGAAAAGTAGAGAAAGTAAGGAAAAAGAGACTAAAATTTACTGATATCTTACTATGTGACAGGTGCTGCACTAGGCCTTTTTATAGACATTTTTACATTTTATTTTCACAGCCTGATTTTACAGATGACAAACTGAGGCTTGTGGAACTCAGGTATCTTTCCCACGATCACATACTTCAGGGAGAGGCAGAGCCAAGATTCACAGGTTCACTGTCTGTGCCCATAGCCCACAATCAGGAAGCCACATGAGAATATAGAGGAGAGATGGAAGGAGAAGCTGAGGCCATTTATAGAGCTGTTCAAAGATGGCAGCCAGCAAACAAGACATATTAACTGAGTGTGGAGGAGAAAGGGAAGTTTACTCGGGCAGGCAAGAAGGGTCTGAGGTAAAGGGAGTGGGCAAATAGGTGTTGGAAGGACACTCAGAGAGACTCCAGATGAATGAGGTACCAGAAAGCTAAAGGAAATATACTTTTTGACCTAGCGCCAAATATTGGATACCTGAATACCAAGGCTGTTGAGAGCTGTCGAAATCAGTCTACAAGTGCAAGTTAGCTGGCAGGGGGGTGAGCTTCAGAGCCAGAGTCCCTTAGCCCTGAGCAGTGGTTCTTAAAGTGTGGTCTTCAGATGAACAGCATCAGAATCACCTGGGAACTTGTTAGAAATGCAAATTATTGGCCCTCACCCCAGATTTACTGAAGCAGAAATTCAGTTTCTTAACAAACACTCCAAGGGATTCTGGTGCATGCCCAAGTGTGAGACCCACTGCCTTAGAAGACTTAAGAAAGCAACAAGTCGAATTCAAGAACCACAGCTCAAGAACCAGACAGTGTCCCCTGAGGGAGCCAAGGAAACACATCACAGCAGTGTAGATCAATCCTTTCAAAGCATGATAGAGCCTGCTGGTGAGAAGTGGTGGTGGGTAATGAAAAGGGAGAATGGTGTCTTCAGAGGTGTGGTCTCTAGGGGAAAACCCCTTTCTCTTTTCCTCCATGCATCCCTCAGTCTTTTCCCAGAGGCCCTCTTTTTAAAAACTGCTAAGGGCAAGTTCATCAGAGTCCTGAGATAACGTGGTAGACTGGCTATGCCAGGGCACTGCTCAGGGCTTTTTATTTTCACAAGGCAACTAATGCTGCCACTAAGTTTCACTGTGGGGAAGATGGGAAGAAAAGGAATATCTATTGACAGTCCCTAAGTTATTGAGCACTGTTCCAAGGGTTCATGCAAATTGCAGCTTATTTAATCCTCACAGTGTTTCAGTCATGGAAGTGTTATTGTTCCAGTTTTACAGATGAGGTACCAGAGAGCCGGAAAGGTTAAGTGACTTGCCCAATGTCACACAACTCAGAAGGAGCCAGCCAGGATACAAACCCTGGTGTTTTTGACTCCAAACCCCATGCTTCTCACACTGGATAGCCTTTCCCTAGCATGAAGTTCCCTGTGATCTTCTCATCTTTGTAGACATCCCAGGGCCATGCCCTTGTGATTGTCCATACACAGATAACATGGAAATATTGACTGAGTAAATGAAAAAATGAAGGGATGGGTTAGTGACAGAATTTAAGACTTGAAGAATGCTTAAGCACATTCTGGTCTTGTGCTACTCAAACATGCTTTTAGTGTTAATGAAGGTCCTTACTTGTGCTCCAGGGTTAATCACATTGTCTGCATGGGCAGGCATACAACTGAGTAGGTCCCTGGGTATCCTCATCCCTGCCCATTTCCTTTCTCCCTCCTAACTTGCCTGTAGTGCTCCACAGGAAAGATGAGACTTCCATAGATAGTGGAGGTTTACTATAAGATTCTCTTTGGGGAAATAGTTTTGCCACCAAAAATAATTTTGAAAAATGACAAGTCAAGACTATCTTCTCCGTTTTACAGGTGATGGAACTGAGTCCCATAAAGGCAAAGTGACTTATCCTAGATCACTGTGTTTTCTTTTGTAGCATAACTAAAACTTAAAACTAGGATTCTTGAAACACTCTTCCTTTTCTCCCTGAATTAATACATCTTATTTTCTAAGAATCAGGACAGAAGAATTTAGATTTCTTTATTAAACATTTTAAAATGATAACTCATTTTTGAGCATTTACCATGTACCAGTCACTCTGTTAAATAGTTCACATGTAAACTTTTATTTCAGTCCTTATAACAGCCCTATAAAATAGGTACTATTATCCCTATTTTATAGATGTAAAACTGAAGTTTAGAAGAATTAGATGACTTTTCCAAGGTCACAGAATCAGGAAGTGTCAGAATTGGGATTTCAATCTAGGATGTCTGATTCTAGTTTCCACACTCTTAATAATGTTGTCTTATTGTAAATGTCTATATTACAGTGGTTTTCAAACTACAACTCATGGGTCAAATCTTGTCTGCTGCTTGTTTTTGTAAATTAGCTTTTATTGGAATATAAATATACCCTGCATGCTACAATGGCTTATTTTAATAGTTATGACAGACAGATACTGTATGTTCTGCACATAAGATATTTACTAACCGGCCTTTGACTGACATAGTTTACCATCCTAGTCTATAGGTATCAACTTAAACCATTTTTAGGTGATCCTTGAGGAAAGGCACTAGAAATATGCCCAGGATTTGCAGAAGTAGGTACTCTGTGCCCTTTCAGTGAACTGCTGAATGAATAATACAGGCTCAGAAACCTAGCCTAGCTGGCCTCCTGCAGTCTTCACTGTGTTGACTCAAGTGTGTCCATAAGACCTGTTTATTGTTGTCTTTTGTGAGTCAGAACACAGGCCTTATCCCTACCCCTCCCTGTCATAAATGCCTTTAAGCCTGGACTTGGATCCCAGCTTAATGGGTTTGGTCTCCACATTCCCACTCTAGCTTCAAGGTCTACATCTGTGCTAAGTTGGGGGAGAGACACATCGTCCCAGGGGCTGCTGTGGCCTGATCCAGCTTCCCTTGATCACTGACAACTTCTGAAGGAGCTGAAGAAATGTGCTTCCTGCCTTCTCCCTATTGGTGCTTCTACTTGGGTTAGCCTGGGGTGCAGTCTGTGGGGGCAGCTCCTAAATGTCTAGGCACCTTTAAGCACCTTCATTGGTTTATGACCCAGACTTTGCCCCACTGACTCAGTCTTTGAAACTCCTCCTCCCTGGACCCTGCTCCAGACACTTTAAATCCAGGAGAGAAAAATGTGTTGAGACTGCCTGGGGAACAACATCTGCTCCTAGCCAAGATTACCCCATCACAAAGTAAGGATACTAGGTGGTGGAACTGCCATCATACCTTTCTCCTTCCTATACCTGGTTCTGGTGGGTAGACACAGTCCTTTCTAAAGAGGCATGGAGTTCTCTACCTTTTCTCCACGAATTACTCTGCACCCATTCTTTTCTTACACTTTGCATCTTTAAAACCTCTTTTTCTTCTACTCTTAATATCAAGAATGTGCCTTCTAGATATCCTAGATATGTAAATTTATAGAGCTGAGAGGGTCCTTACCTAGTTTAAGGTCCTCATTGTACAAATGGAAAGACTGAGGCCCAAAGAAGAGAAGGGCCTGAGCCAATGCCACATATCTGATTACTGCAAGAGCAAGCGGGGGTTGGAACCTAGGTCACTTGACTCAGACCAGTGATTTTTCATTACTGTCTCTTTCTAACAGGGACAAAGATGGACTCTGGTTTTAAACAAATCCAGACTCCAGCTTCACCCAGAAATTTTGGGCCCCGTTTTGCTATTTTTATTAGTTCCTTTTTTATTAAATTTAATATTTCCAATTCTTCTGGGTCTTCTTAGTTTTTAGGATGTTGACCTATGTTAATCCAGGCTATCTTGTAGCTACATCCGGTCTCCTCGATGGAAAATGTGAGTAATACAGCCCTGAGGTTTCACCCTAGCAGCTGATAAAAACGGCAGAGGCAGAGTTAATGTACATTTTAAAAAATCTAGCAGTGACTGGTGGACTGCAGGCACTCAATAACTGTGAAATCACTTCCTTCTTTGCAAAAGGGCTCTCTGTGATTCTCCCTGAAGTAGCACAGTGTGGTCGTGTGGTGGCTAAGAGTCTAGACAGACCCAGTAAAATTCACCCCCTCCACCCCCCCACCCCCCATCCCCCACCCCACCCCACCCCGCCTTTTACTTCTTAATTGTTTGACTTTGAACTGTTACTTTCTCTCTCGGAGCCTGCTTTTCTTCCGCTGTAAAATAAGGAGAATTAGCATATTCATTTCACAGAATAATTGTGAAACTTAAATGAGAGAATGCATGAAAAGTGGTTAACATAGGGACTGGCATGTAGAAAGCTCTTTGTTTTATTACCAGTTTTATTTTTCTCTATTACCAAGCAACCATGGCCTCAGAATATTAGGAGGGCTGATAACTGTACTTCACAACAAGGGAAAATGTTGATGGGGATGGGGGCTCTTTTCACATCTTGTAACCCTTGCAGAGGGCCCTATTCCTTAAATGAGGCTGTTGGAATCCTTCTGTGAGCTTTGACTGGCTACAGTGACAGTGCATTTCCTTCCCCCTCTCAGCAAATACCAACTAGCAAGCTGAAATAAGAGAAGTGCAGCCCACCCTCTTGTAATTCCTCTGGAGATCCTAACCGGGATTTGGAAAACACCGGATATGGTCAAAGAACCGTCCCGGGTTTTGTACCAAACCAGGCCCAGAACAAGACATTCCAGCAGTTTAGTTTCTGGAAAAGAGGTCACCTAGAACTGCCCCAGCCTCCATTCACCCCTTCCCAGTAATACCAGCCAAATTGGAGCCCCGGACTTTATTTATGAGAAAGGCTCTGTAACCCAGGATACAGACTGAGCAGGGCTGGCAGACTCCTGCTGGGGTCTGCAGCTTAGCATCACTAGGCCACTGACATGAATATGGAAGTGTTTTCTGCAGCAAAGGTAAGATTTTTTCCCCTCTCTTTCCAAACTCTACCTTGCCTCCCTTTCTTTGAAGAAAACCTTTATTCAGCTTGGTTTGGGGGAATCCTGGGCCACTAGAAGAGAAAGTCAGTGGTTGAGAAGTTGGAGGAAGCATGGCTTGGTGTGCAGGAAAGTTAAAGTGGACAATACGCTCTCTTTGTTCCTCTCACCAAAATGGCCAGGACCACACTGGCTCAGCTGTTTCAGAGACGATCCTGGAGTTGTAGAGAGTAGTTAATTTTCCTGTTGAAATAGTGTGCTCATTTTCTGTCTCACAGTTTGTGGAGTTTATTGAAGTAATGGATCTGAGGACTACATAAATGGGAAGCTCAAGCACTTAAAAATGATCATTTAGTTTCATACTTTGAGATCCAGATTGGCACAAAGTAAGGCAGTAAATTATAGCTGAACTAAGCTATCAGCTTAAAATCTGAATTACTTCTCACATTTAGTGCCTAAGTAGAAGAAATATTTTAGAAAATATGGGTTCAAATTCTGGCTTTGCCAGTAACTGGCTGCTTGACTTTGAGCAAGCCCCTTCATCTCTCTGGTCTCAGTTTTCTATATGTCACATCAGGGATTGAAAAAATATAGTTTCTAAAGGTCTTTATGGATGTATGTATCCAAAATACATTCCGTTTTTTACTGAGCATCTACTGTATTCTAAGCCCTTTGCTAGGGGCTCATATATCCATTATTTTGTTTGAGCCTCAAAACAATCTTGTGAAATAAATATTACCCCCAATTGGATGAGAAAACTGAGGCTCAAATAGGTGAAAGTGACTTGTTGAAAGGTCACATAGCTATTACAGGCAAGAAAGAGAATTTGAATCCAGCTTTTCTAGTTTCAAATCAGTATACTTTCTATTATACCACAACTGGGGTGTGAGGAAATAAAGAAACTTCCTTAATACAAATGCAAATATGTAGTGAAATCATATTGTCCCAGGAACAGTATGGTGATAATATACTGGACATGATTGCCAGGCTAGAGGATCTTAGGTTCTAGTACTAGCTCTCAGGATTTCAGGTGAGTCTCTTCCTCTGTGGGCCTCCATTTTCCCACCTCTGACATACTAAGATACAGTGATAATGATTAAAAAATAATATAAATTGTACTTGTACTACTCTTTTGAGACTTTAAACACTCTCCCCATTTTCCCTTCCAGTAAAGTCCCATACCCTCTGAAGGTGAGAAAATCCCCTATTTTGAGTCACAAGGTAAATAAAAAACCACACAGCATTAAGAAAGTGGAGGACCAAAAGGTCAATCTTGATGGAGGGTTCTATTAGTAAGACTTCTGAAATTGGAGATGAAACCTCAATGATAGCTCAGCATTTCTGTGTCCAGCTGAGTGATACTTTGTCTAGGATGAGAGTGTCCAGACCAGTCTATTCAAACTCAGAGTGAAGAGCATTGTCTCATTAAAGGATCAACTTACAAATTCTAGGGAAAACAGCGATGCAAACTATCATGGATGATGGAGACCAGGCCCAGGTAACATTGGGATGCCAGGAAAGGAAGTTTTGACTAGTCTCAGTGTACACTGACTAAACTATGTCTAATTAGAAGTATCCCAGAAATCCCTTCTCTCTCTCTCTCTCTCTCTCTCTCTCTTTTTCTCTCTCCTCCTTTGAGCACCTCTTCCTTTTGCCCTCTTTTTTCACTTTCCTCCAGGATTCTTGCTCACTTTATTTCATTTCTCCTTTTACCTTTCCCTTTTATTTTTCCTCCTCAGTCTGGCCTTTCTATAAGACATTCTCCTGTGGGCTCAGCTGAAAAAAAATAGCCCTGTCCAAGTGAAAAGTTTATATAGGGCTTTCAAATCCTTCATCTCATTTTATTTTCATAGCAAACTAATAGGGAGTCTGAAGCAGAGATTATCTCCATTTAAGAGATGAGGAAATCAAGGCTCAAGAAACTAGGTGACTTTTTCCATGTCATACAACTAATAAATGATGAATTCATAACTAGAATCTATTTTCCTAGAGTCTAAAGACTTTCAATTTTACCATGAAATATCCAAGTGATTCTAAAAGAATGTTATGGGCTTTCCCTTTCTTCTGTTTTATAATGATAAACCAAGTTTAAAAAAACAACAATAAAAGTAGCAACAACAAATGCAGTTTTAGGAATAAAAAGGGAAGTTAGTGACTAGAAGAAATGAAAACTTATACTTATTAGATACCTACTAAGTCCTTGGTGCTATTTCTTTCAAACGCAGCTGAAAACAGCACTCAAACCTAAGTTTATCTGACTCAAAAGTTCTGGTTCTTTTTATATATATCATTTTCCTTCCAAAGAAATTAATCTCAGCCATATACATGTGCCTATATGCTTACAATGTGCTATTGTATATAGGAACTCATGAGTGTGTATGTGTTATGGCTATCCATAAAATGTTAAAGCTTTGTGAATCTGGCAATTTTCATTTCTAAAGCTATTTCCTTGTCTGTAATAATCATAGCCACGAATACTTTTTGATCTCTTCTGCACTTGAGTACTTATTTGTGTTCTATTCATTTACAGATCTTAATTCATTTAATCCTCACAACTACTCTAAGATGTAGCAAATAATATAAATTCTATTTCAAAGATCAAGACACTATGGCTTGAGAAGTGAAGCAGTTTATCAAGTCACAGAGCTAGGAAAAGCGAAGCCAGGATTTGTTTAGGCAATCTGATTCCAAAGCCTGTGTCCTCAATGCAAAATGGGGAAGAAAATCCTTATCTCACAAGAATGTGAGAATTAAATAATATGGAAGATATGAAAAACATACTGTACAGTGGAAAGTGCTAGGCAAATGCTAAGTTGCATTTTTTCCCAGGTTCTATTATCTAGTCCTTTTGGTCATTAGTCACCCTTTGAATGATTTTTCATTTATTGCTGAAGTTCTATACCAGTCTTTTCTGGGAATATTTCCAAGTTAACCATGTGCTTCTTCAATTGTGGAACTCTTACCTGGGACAGTTTTCTCTCTATGTTAGTTTAAGGCACAACAGCCTTGCTGACACCTCTTTGATAAGGAAGCTTGAAGGAGGTGCATGTTGCATTCAGATTCTCATTGAATCAAGGACACTCCCTCCTTGCTGAGGACATGCTATTTGTGTATCCATATGTGGTACTATATGTTGGTGCATGTGAATGCACCTGTATTTCATCAGTGAATGTGAGAGCTAGAAAGACTCTTTGAGAGCTCTTTATATAAAACATTTTTGTAGTTCTGTGTTTTTGCATTTCATTATATTCCCGAAGATCCATGACCCCCCAAAAGTAAGTTATAGTCCAGCTCTATTATATTATAGATGAGAAAACTGGGGCTCACTAAGGTTACTCTTTGAACCAGTGGCGAACTTGACTAAAGTCAACTGGTGGGAAAATGTATGTCTATGCTGTTTTATGTCACTTTAGCAGTAGCTGTTTATGTTACACCTACAGGGCCCCCATCACCATATCTGCCAGTAGATACACAAAGACCTCTAATATGTGACATCCACGCTCAAGGAGTTTATAGTCCAATCTAGTAAATAAAGACAGTTCATGAGGCAGCTTATGAGACAAAGAAAATAATAATACAAAGTTTGACTTCATGTATTTGGGTGTTATAGAGAGTAAATAGTTCTTCAGAGAACAGTGATATGGAGAGGCTAGAGTGGGCCTTCTGGAGCAGTTAGGATTTAAGTTAGCCCTTAGAGTTGAAATATAGAACATAAGATGTGTGGGAGACAGTAAGGATAAATTAACAAACTGTCACCAGAATGGAGAAGGAAGAGGAAGAAAACCAACATTTACTGTCTGTTATGTTCTAAGTACTAATTGTACTAGGGACTTTACATGTAATTTTCTAATTTACTTCTCCAAGGCTTATATTATTAGATATATTTTATAGATAAGAAAACAGGTCCAGAGTGGCTAAATATCATCCAAGGCTACACAATTGGTCAGTAGGAAAGCCAGGTTTTAGGAGGAGGAATCCAAGAACAGGTCCTCCCACATATCAAGGGCTTTCTTCCAAATGTCATATGAAGACTGGGGATTACACACTTGGGCCACTACTTTATGTGGAGGGGTCTGAGAATATGTAGGGAAATCTATAGTTCTGTTTATCAATCAGGGTAAATATCTGGGGATTTCCTATCCACGTGTGAGTCTGTGCATATTTTTGATTTTCTATTTTTGATTAATTGTCCCTAATATCATGTGCTTAGGTTGAGGATTTAGTGAAATAATTTATATATAAAAAAGTGAGCATCACGTTTAGTGTGTAGTAATTTCTGCATGAATGATAGTTACCATCATTATTATCATCATCATGAATTATATTGATTAGATGTATCTCTGCCCATATGAATATATGTGTCTGTTTCTGGAAGTGATCACAACTACATATGATTGCATGTTTCAGAGTGTATGGGGTTTTCTCAGATATAACTATAGCTATAGGCATATACAAGCATATCTTGGAGATATTGTGGGTTTGGTTCCAAACTACAGCAATAAAGTTAATATCATAATAAATCTTCACACAATTATTTGGTTTCCTAGTGCATGTAAAAGTTATCTTTATATTATAATGTAGCCTATTAAGTGTGTAATAGTATTACATCTTTAAAAATGTACATACTTGAATTTAAAAATATTTTACTGCTAAAACATGCTAAACATCATCTGACAATACAGAATTGCCACAAACCTTCAATTTGTAAAAAACACAATGTCTGTGAAGTGAAATAAAGTGAAGCACAATAAAGCAAGATATGTCTGTACATGTTTTCTGTGTGTGCAAGTATATTTTGTGAAAAGTAGTATAGTATGGTAATTACGAACATGTATACCTGAAACTAACATACTATAGTAAGTCACCTATACTTCAATTAAAAAAAAAAGCATAGACACTGGACCCATAACTTCCCTGAGCTCACAACCCAACTCTACTAATTGTTAACTAGGTAAACTTGGACAAATTATCTTATACTGCTGTTCTGCGGTTTCTCCTTCTATAATATGGGGATAATAATGGCATCTGCTTCATTGTGTTGCTGTGAGGATTGAATGATTTAATCTGTAAAGCACTTAGAACAATGTCTGACATGTCATGCACACACTATAAATATTTATTTTTATTATTTTTTAATTGAAGCATAGTTGATTTACAATGTTGTGTTTGTTTCTGGTGTACAGTAAAGAGATTCAGTTATATATATATATATATATATATACTTTTTCAGATTCTTTTCCATTGTAGGTTATTATTATTTTGAAAGTGACTAAGGTTCTATGTGACACTGTGGTTCTAGTGTGGATGAAAGTGTCTGCATCTCTGCTTTTAGATAAGACTGCATGTGTCTATGTATATGCATGCAAGTGTATGTATATTTGTGTTTATATTATGTCGCCTGTGTTTCTGGGATTGACTGTGGCTGTGTATAGTATGACTGAGTGCTTCATATCAGCCCCCAAAAGTCTAACTGCCTGGCTGATGTATCAGAATGAAAGCTTAGAAGCTTAGTTCTAACTCTGACTCAAGATTGGACACATTAAATGGATTTGTGCATGGCAGAGAACCAGCAGAGAACGTTTCTTCTGATAAATGTGCTAAGTTCACAGCTCAGTGTATTTTCACAAACTGAAAGTACCCATGTAACCAGTAAGTAAATCAAGGAACAGAACATTTCCTAGAAGCCTTCCTCCTCTGCCTTACTAGTCACTGATCCCTACCTTAAGAGAAAACATTATCCTGGCTTCTAACAGCATAGATTAGTTTTGCCTGATTTTGTACTTTATATAAATGAAATCATACAATGTGTACCCTTTGTGTCTCGTTTCTTTCTGCACCATTGTATTTGTGAGAGGCATCCATATTTTCATGTATAGTGTTAGTTTGCTCATTACCATTGCTATATAGAATTCCATTATATGAATAAAATATCATCTACCTATCCATTATAGTGTTCATGGACATATTGACTGTTTCCAGTTTGGGTCTATGAACATTCTAATAAATGTATTTTGGTGAATTCTCATTTGTTTTTAAACACAGTTCATAGAGGATGGAAAGTGACAATGGTGAAAACAGAGACACAGGGAGAATTAGTGACCTGATTTGGGTACCGAGTGAGTCAGTGGCTCATTCGGGCTACTGATGCCTGTTCCCTAATTTTTGGGCCAGAGTATATTCTTCTTTCTACATTGCTGAAGAAAATGGATCCAGATTTCTCTTCCGAAGAAAGTGATACACAATTGTCAGTACAAGTGATTTTTAACTTTGCCCTCCCAATTCCAATGTGTAGAGATCCTTGAACACTTGTTGAAAGGAAACAGGTAAGGCAGAGATTCTAGGCTAATCGGTTTTTGTTTTCTCAGTCACTCAGTCTGGCTCTTGCCTCTTTACTTTTCGAGACACATGCAAAGCCCCTTTGTTCTCTTTCTTCTATACCGACAGCTATTCATTTGCCTGTTTCCCAGAGTAATGTGGGCCATGGAGCCAGGCCATCTTCTATGGGCTCTGCTGTTCGTGCAACCCTTGTGGCCCCGACTGACTGATGGGGCCACTAGAGTCTACTATCTGGGCATCCAGGACGTGCAGTGGAACTATGCTCCTAAGGGAAGGAATGTCATCACGAACCAGCCTCTGGACAGTGACACGTAGGTTTAATCTCTTGTGGAATTAAAGATGGAGTTAGGGAGGGGCACTCTTGAGGTCAATAGGTAGCTCTTGAAGACCTTTCCCCAGGGTGTGGTTGCAGTCAGCTCCTGATCTCTCTGGGCCATAAGCCCAGTGATACATTTCCTGAGAAGACAACTAGTTGACTCAGGAGCCAGTATCCCATATGGAGTTCGCTTTTCCACAGTGAGATGCCTAAGTATTTTTAGGGCCCTAAAGGTCATTCCATATTGCCTTGATTCTAAGGTGATATCCACAATGCTCTTTTAATAATAGGTATTTAGCTTTTAAGCAAGAAAAAACATGATATATATACAGTGTTTGTAAGATGTGTGTAGTATATGTATGCTGCCATAGTTCAGTGGAACTATACTGATTTAAGATATGTAAAAATGAGAAAAAATAAGATCAGCCTTACAATCAAGGAAATAACAGCAATAGCTATCACTTATGTAACACTTTGTGACAGGTACTGTACTAGAAATTTATATACTTTGTCCCACCTAATTCTTACAGAAACTTTAGGAGGTGAGTATGAATATTCTCATCTTATAGATGAAAAAACTGAGGCTCAGGGAGATCAAATGACTTGCTCAAGTCCAAGAGCTAGTAAACAGACATCTAGGATTTGAACCTGGGTAATGTGGATGCAAAGCTGGTACTCTTCTCACCATTCTGCCTCTCACAGATCCTACAGGATTAACCTTTCTTTTTTTTTTTTTTTTTTGCGGTACGCGGGCCTCTCACTGTTGTGGCCTCTCCCGTTGCGGAGCACAGGCTCCGGATGCGCAGGCTCAGCGGCCATGGCTCACAGGCCCAGCCGCTCCACAGCATGTGGGATCTTCCCAGACTGGGGCACGAACCCGTATCCCCTGCATTGGCAGGCGGACTCTCAACCACTGAGCCACCAGGGAAGCCCAGGATTAAACTTTCTTGATCTTAGAGCTTTGCAGGTGTTCCACAAATACCCATTGAAAAAAATCGAATTTATGTATTAAAAAATCTTTTGTGATCATGAATTGATTTGTCTCTCCAAAGCCTCAAAGTTTTCCGAAGTTGACGGTAACATCTCAGAGCTCTCTAGGAAGAATTAGAGTAAGAAAAACAGCTCTCTTTTTTAACAAACCATTTTTCTACTCATCTAGTTTTGGAGTCACAGAGTCTGTATTAAAATTATCTTTGAGGGATAACTTTGTTATCCCCTTCTCCAATACCTTGAAGTAATAGTTAATATTTATTAAGATTTTACTATTTTCCAGGCACTTTTCTAAATTCTTTATGTATTTTAATTATTTTAGTCACCAGTAATAAGTGATACCATGGTTATCTCCATTTTACAGATGGAGAAATTATGCATAGAGAAGTTAAGTAACCTGCTCAAAGTCCTACAGATTTGGAAATGGCAATATTGGCATTTAATTGAAACTCTCTGGCTCCAGAGTTTGTGAACTTAACCACTATGTTATAAGACTTCCCATATACAGAAGGGCAACACTAAGTTAGGCCACCTGGATAGGGAGTTGATCACTTAAAAAGAGTCTGTCCATAGTTGGTTGCCTCCACATTATTATATATTAGGATTTACTGAGTGAAATTGTCTATTTTGTAGGTTAAAATTGCTCAAATATCAGCAAATTCATATGGCTTAACTTAATACTTCTCATTGTCTAACAATTAGATTCTAACGTAAAGATTTCATGTTTTGATCAGTACAATCCCATTTCCTCTTGTTTTGCCCTAAACAAAGATGGACACATTTTGATCAGCCACCTCTGGAAAAAGGCAAAATTGTGGCTTTCTCTTTCCTTCCTTCCCAGAGTAGCTTCCAACTTCCTGAAGTCTGACAAGAACCGAATAGGGAGCAGCTACAAGAAGACCATCTACAAGGAATACAGGGATGGTTCATACATGGATGAAATGGTTCAGCCAGCCTGGCTGGGCTTCCTGGGGCCAGTGTTGAAGGCTGAGGTGGGAGATATTATTCTTATCCACCTGAAGAATTTTGCCACTCGTCCCTACACAATCCACCCCCATGGTGTTTTCTATGAGAAAGACTCAGAAGGTAAATCAGCCCATCCTTTTTCTCCTACCTGCAACAAATATCGCTTTTTCTTTACTGCCATCTGAGGGAGAGGAGCTGGGAATGAAGATAGTGTTCCTTTTTGATCTGAAGTGGCAAGGACTCTCCTCAGAGAAAATATGGCTGGGTACTGTTATAAGTTCTGCTATTCACACACTGTGCCACTTTGGGCAAGTCACTGTCCCTCTCTGAACCTCAAATTCTTCATTAAGAATGTAGAGATTCAATTTACCTTTTATCACAAAGAATTACTTGAATGGCATTTCCGTAAAATATTTGACTGTGTTTTGAAAAGAGAGGAGTGTTCTGTGAATGTAAGGGAGCATTATTCTTGTGCCACAGTCTTCCAAAAGGCCCATTGTTTTTCTTAAGAGGGAGATCGGTTTACTCATCTGTATCTCCTACTATCCCAGGCCCAATGGCCTATAGTACTGACACAACGGTGAGTGAGGGGAATAGAGAGCAAACTCAGAAAGTCTTGACTTGACCATTAACTCCCTGTGGACAAGTTATTTTTCCTCTGTTTTTTCTTTCATAACATGGGAATAGATCAATTGATCACTAAGTTGCCTTTAAATGGAAATTCTGTGATTGTCTGCTTTCTGTTTTTCAAAGTGAGTGCTTGAAGGAAGGGAATATTTTCTTCTCTCTTGCCTCCATGTTATCGGCTTTGCACTAGAGCCTTACTAGGTTAGGCTGTATAGCACTTTCTATGGTCATAGCTCCTTCCCCAAGGGCTGCTAGCATTCTACCCACTGTTGATTTGAGGTCTAGGTTTCTTGGCTAGATATTACCTGAATCTGTGCCTTCCTTAGGTTGTGAGGAACACTGTGCTGAACTTTAGAACTCTACCTTCCACAAGACTGGAACTAGGTATTCCATACGTCCCTCTCCTGGCTTCTACATCTGCCAGGCTCCTTCTCACTCACCCTGGGACTAAACATATTCAATTTCATTTTCTAGGATCCTTATATCCAGATGGTTCCTCTGGCTGGCTGAAAGCTGATGACTCTGTTCCCCCGGGAGGCAGCCACATCTACAACTGGACCATTCCAGAAAGCCATGCACCCACTGATGCTGACCCAGCATGCCTCACCTGGATCTATCATTCTCATGTAGATGCTCCACGAGATATTGCTACTGGCCTCATTGGACCCCTTATAACCTGTAAAAGAGGTATAAGCCCCAAATGTGAGCTGTGAGATACAGTTTGGGATATCTAGGGGAAGCAGTGATATTGTTGACTCACCTACATATTAAGCAGCAGGCTGGGGAGTGTTAATTTAGCACCCTAGTTTATTAACAGGAATAAATCCTGCCAAACTCCCTTTTTCACTGTTTTTTCTATTTCACTACTTTTTTTCTAAAAACAAACAAAAAACAGAAACAAAATACTTAAAAACACTTTGCTACTTTCTTTTTTTCTTATTTTACTTAAAAAACTTGAATTAGTAATGATGGATGTCAAGTTACATAAGACTAAGGTATGTGTTAATAGCCTGTTGGATAGGATTGAAAGTGTAGTCATCAGAATTTGGGGAGGATTGTGGGTTTCGTTTGAAATATGGTATGTTTAAGGTGTAGTTAGGCCTGAAGACCTGTGTGTTACAGGAGTGTGTTTAGATCAAGGCCCTGAGTTGAAGACATAGGCAGGGATGGTGGGAAGGAATTATTCTAGATCCTATGTACCTCATCTTCAAGTCACAGGCTCAACTGAATTGGTGGTTTCATGTGGAGAATTTAGAAATACATATTAGCAGCAGAAGGCTCTACCTACTTTTCTGTTGCTGATAGACTCTTAAGGCCCCTCTCTATCCTTTACTTATGAGTACCCCTTACAGCTAACTGTTGCTAAATAAAGGGTTTTTTTTTAACATCTTTATTCTAGTATAACTGCTTTACAGTGGTGTGTTAGTTTCTGCTTCATAACAAAGTGAATCAGTTATACATATATATATGTTCCCATATCTCTTCCCTCTTGCAACTCCCTCCCTCCCATCCTCCCTATCCTACCCCTCTAGGTTGTCACAAACGACCGAGCTGATCTCCCTGAGCTATGTGGTGGCTTCCCACTAGCTATCTATTTTACGTCTGGTAGTGTATATATGTCCATGCCATTCTCTTACTTTGTCACAGCTTACCCTTCCCCTTCCCCATATCCTCAAGTCCATTCTCTAGTAGGTCTGGGTCTTTATTCCCAACTTACACCTAGGTTCTTCATGACTTTTCTTTCTTAGATTCCATATATATATGTGTTAGCATATGATATTTGTTTTTCTCTTTCTGACTTACTTCACTCTGTATGAGAGACTCCAGATCCATCCACCTCACTACAAATAACTCAATTTCGTTTCTTTTTATGGCAGAGTAATATTCCATTGTATATATGTGCCACATCTTTTTTTTTTAACAGCTTTATTGGGGTATAATTGCTTTACAATGGTGTGTTAGTTTCTGCTTTATAACAAAGTGAATCAGTTATACATATATATATATGTTCACATATCTCTTCCCTCTTGCAACTCCCTCCCTCCCACCCTCCCTATCCTACCCCTCTAGGTTGTCACAAACGACCGAGCTGATCTCCCTGAGCTATGTGGCAGCTTCCCACTAGCTATCTATTTTACGTCTGGTAGTGTATATATGTCCATGCCATTCTCTTACTTTGTCACAGCTTACACTTCCCCTTCCCCATATCCTCAAGTCCATTCTCTAGTAGGTCTTGGTCTTTATTCCCAACTTACACCTAGGTTCTTCATGACTTTTTTTTTTCTTAGATTCCATATATATGTGTTAGCATACGGCATTTGTCTTTCTCTTTCTGACTTACTTCACTCTGTATGACAGACTCGAGGTCTATCCACCTCATTACAAATAGCTCAATTTCGTTTCTTTTTATGGCTGAGTAATATTCCACTGTATATATGTGACACATCTTCTTTATCCATTCATCTGTTGATGAGCACTTAGGTTGTTTCCATCTCTGGGCTGTTGCAAATAGAGCTGCAATGAACATTTTGGTACATGACTCTTTTTGAATTTTGGTTTTCTCAGGGTATATGCCCAGTAGTGGGATTGCTGGGTCATATGGTAGTGCTATTTGTAGTTTTCTAAGGAACCTCCATACTGTTCTCCATAGTGGCTGAACCAATTCACATTCCCATCAGCAGTGCAAGAGTGTTCCCTTTTCTCCACACCCTCTCCAGCATTTAATGTTTCTAGATTTTTGGATGACGGCCATTATGACCGGTGTGAGACGATATCTCATGGTAGTTTTGATTTGCATTTCTCTAATGATTAATGATGTTGAGCATTCTTTCATGTGTTTGTTGGCAATCTGTATATCTTCTTTGAAGAAATGTCTATTTAGGTCTTCTGCCCATCTTTGTATTGAGTTTTTTTTGTTGTTGTTATTGAGCTGCATGAGCTGCTTGTAAATTGTGGAGATTAATCCTTTGTCAGTTGCTTCATTAGCAAATATTTTCTCCCATTCTGAGGGTTGTATTTTGGTCTTGTTTATGGTTTCCTTTGCTGTGCAAAAGTTTTGAAGTTGCATTAGGTCACATTTGTTTATTTTTATTTCCATTTCTCTAGGAGGTGGGTCAAAAAGGATCTTGCTGTGATTTATGTCATAGAGTGTTCTGCCTATGTTTTCCTCTAAGAGTTTGATAGTTTCTGGCCTTACATTTAGGTCTTGAATCCAGTTTGAGTTAATTTTTGTGTATGGTGTTAGGGAGTGATCTAATTTCATACTTTTACATGTACCTGTCCAGTTTTCCCAGCACCACTTATTGAAGAGGCTGTCTTTTATCCACTGTATATTCTTGCCTCCTTTATCAAAGATAAGGTGACCATATGTGCATGGGATTATCTCTGGGTTTTCTATCCTGTTCCATTGATCTGTATTTCTGTTTATGTGACAATACCATACTGTCTTGATTACTGTAGTTTGTAGTATAGTATGAAGTCAGGGAGCCTGATTCCAGCATTTTTCATTCTCAAGATTGCTTTGGCTATACGGGGTCTTTTCTGTTGCCATACAAATTGTGAAATTTTTTGTTCTAGTTCTGTGAAAAATGCCAGTGGTAGTTTGATACGGATTGCATTGAATCTGTAGATTGCTTTGGGTAGTAGAGTCATTTTCACAATGTCGATTCTTCCAATCCAAGAACATGGTATATCTCTCCATATCTTTGTATCATCTTTAATTTCTTTCATCAGTGTCTTATAATTTTCTGCATAAAGGTCTTTTGTCTCCTGACGTAGGTTTATTCCTAGATATTTTATTCTATTTGTTGCAGTGGCAAATAGGAGTGTTTTCTTAATTTCACTTTCAGATATATCATCATTAGTGTATAGGAATGCAAGAGATCTCTGTGCATTAATTTTGTATCCTGCTACTTTACCAAATTCAGTGATTAGCTCTAGTAGTTTTCTGGTAGCATCTTTAGGATTCTCTATGTAGAGTATCATGTCACCTGCAAACAGTGACAGCTTTACTTCTTTTCTGATTTGGATTCCTTGTATTTCTTTTCTTCTCTGATTGTTGTGGCTAAAATTTCCAAAACTATGTTGAATAAGAGTGGTGAGAGTGGGCAGTCTTGTCTTGTTCCTGATCTTAGTGGAAATGGTTTCATTTTTTCACCATTGAGGACGAAGTTGGCTGTGGGTTTGTCATATTTGGCGTTTATTATGTTGAGGAAAGTTCTCTCTGTTCCTACTTTCTGCAGGGTTTTTATCATAAATTGGTGTTGAATTTTGTCAAAAGATTTCTCTGCATCTATTGAGATGAATATATGGTTGTTCTCCTTCACTTTGTTAATATGGTGTATCACATTGATTGTTATGTGTATGTTGAAAACTCCTTGCATTCCTGGAATAAACCCCACTTGATCATGGTGTATGATCATTTTAATGTGCTGTTGGATTCTGTTTGCTAGTATTTTGTTGAGGATTTTTGCATCTATGTTCATCAGTGATACTGGCCTGTAGTTTTTTTTGTTTGTGACATCTTTGCTTTTGGTATCAGTGTGATGGTGGCCTCATAGAATGGGTTTGGGAATGTTCCTCCATCTGCAATATTTTGGAAGAATTTGAGAAGGATAGGTGTTAGCTCTTCTATAAATGTTTGATAGAATTCGTCTATGAAGCCATCTGGTACTGGGCTTTTGTTTGTTGGAAGATTTTTAATCACAGTTTCAATTTCAGTGCTTGTGATTGATATGTTCATATTGTTTATTTCTTCCTGGTTCACTCTCAGTAGGTTGTGCGTTTCCAAGAATTTGTCCATTTCTTCCAGGTCGTCCAGTTTATTGGCATACAGTTGCTTGTAGTAATCTCTCATGATCCTTTGTATTTCTGCAGTGTCAGTTGTTACTTCTCCTTTTTCATTTCTATTTATCTGAGTCTTCTCCCTGTTTTTCTTGATGAGTCTGGCTAATGGTTTATCAATTTTGTTTATCTTCTCAAAGACCCAGCTTTTAGTTTTATTGATCTTTGCTATCATTTCCTTCATTTCTTTTTCATTTATTTCTGATCTGATCTTTATGATTTCTTTCCCTCTGCTAATTTTGGTTTTTGTTGTTGTTCTTCTTCTTTCTCTAATTACTTTAGGTGTAAGGTTAGGTTGTTTCTTTGAGATGTTTCCTGTTTCTTAAGGTAGGAATGTATTGCTATAAACTTCCCTCTTAGAACTGCTTTTGCTGCATCACATAGGTTTTGGGTCATTGTGTCTCCATTGTCAATTGTTTTTGATTTCCTCTTTGATTTCTTCAGTGATCTCTTGGTTATTAAGTAGTGTTTCATTTAGCCTCCATGTATTTGTATTTTTTACAGATCTTTTCCAGTAATTGATATCTAGTCTCATAGCATTGGGATTGGAAAAGATTCTTCATACGATTTCAATTTTCTTAAATTTACCAAGGCTTGATTTGTGACCCAAGATATGATCTATCCTGGAGAATGTTCCATGAGCACTTGAGAAAAGTGTGTATTCGGTTGCTTTTGGAATGAATGTCCTATAAATATCACTTAAGTCCATCTTTTTAATATATCATTTAAAGCTTGTGTTTCCTTATTTATTTTCAGTTTGGATGATCTATCCATTGGTGACAGTGGGGTGTTGAAGTCCCCTACTCTGATTGTGTAACTGTTGATTTCCTCTTTTATGGCTGTTAGTATTTGCATTATGTATTGAGGTCCACCTGTGTTGGGTGCATAAATATTTACAATTGTTATATCTTCTTCTTGGATCAATCCCTTGATCATTATGTACTGTCTTTCTTTGTCTCTTGTAATAGTCTTTATTTTAAACTCTATTTTGTCTGATATGAGAATTGCTACTCCAGCTTTCTTTTGATTTCCATTTGCATGGAATATCTTTTTCAATCCCCTCACTTTCAGTATGTATGTGTCCCTAGGTCTGAAGTGGGTCTCTTATAGACAGCATATATATGGGTCATGTTTCTGTATCCATTCAGCCAGTCTGTGTCTTATAGTGGGAGCATTTAATCCATTTATATTTAAGGTAATTATCAATATGTATGTTCCTATTCCCATTTTCTTAATTGTTTTGGGTTTGTTATTGTAGTTCTTTTCCTTGTCTTGTGTTTCTTGCCTAGAGAAGTTCCTTTAGCATTTGTTCTAAAGCTGGTTTGTTGGTGCTGCACTCTCTCAGCTTTTGCTTGCTTGTAAAGCTTTTAATTTCTCCATCAAATCTGAATGAGATTCTTTCTTGGTAGAGTAATCTTGGTTGCAGGTTTTCTCCTTCATCACTGTAAATATGTCCTGCCATTCCCTTCTGGCTTGCAGAGTTTCTGCTGAAAGATCAGCTGTTAACCATATGGGGATTCCCTTGTGTGTTATTTGTTGCTTTTCCCTTGCTGATTTTAATATGTTTTCTGTGTATTTAATTTTTGATAGTTTGATTAATATGTGTCTTGGCAGATTTCTCCTTGGATTTTTCCTGTATGGGACTCTCTGTGCTTCCTGGACTTGATTAACTATTTCCTTTCCCATGTTATGGAAATTTTCAACTATAATCTCTTCAAATATTTTCTCAGTCCCTTTCTTTTTCTCTTCTTCTTCTGGGACCCCTATAATTCGAATGTTGTTGCTTTTCATGTTGTCCCAGGTGTCTCTGAGACTGTCCTCAGTTCTTTTCATTCTTTTTTCTTCATTCGGCTCTGCAGTAGTCATTTCCAAAATTTTATCTTCCAGGTTACTTATCCGTTCTTCTGCCTCAGTTATTCTGCTATTGATCCCTTGTAGAGTATTTTTAATTTCATTTATTCCATTGTTCATCGTTGCTTTTTTCCTCTTTAGTTCTTCTAGGTCCTTGTTAAATGTTTCTTGCATTTTGTCTATTCTATTTCCAAGATTTTGGATCATCTTTACTATCATTATTCTGAATTCTTTTTCAGGTAGACTGCTTATTTCCTCTTCATTTCTTACGTCTGGTGGGCTTTTACCTTGCTCCTTCATCTGCTGTGTGTTTTTCTGTCTTCTCATTTTGCTTATCTTACTGTGTTTGGGGTCTCCTTTTCACAGGCTGAAGGTTCGTAGTTCCTGTTGTTTTTGGTGTCTGTCCCCCATGGCTAAGTTTGGTTCAGTGGGTTGTGTAGGCTTCCTGGTGGAGGGGACTAGTGCCTGTGTTCTGGTGGATGAGGCTGGATCTTTTCTTTCTGTTGGGCATGTCCGTGTCTGGTAGTGTGTTTGGGGATGTCTGTGGCCTTATTATGATTTTAGGCAGCCTCTCTGCTAATGGATGGGGTAGCGTTCCTGTCTTGCTAGTTGTTTGGCATAGGGTGTCTAGCTCTGTAATTTGCTGGTCCTAGAGGGAAGCTTGGTCTTGGTGTTGAGATGGAGATCTCTGGGAGGTTTTCGCCATTTGATATTACATGGAGATGGGAGGTGTCTTGTGGACCAGTGTCCTGAAGTTGGCTCTCCCACCTCAGAGGCACAGCACTGACTCCTGGCTGGAGCACCAAGAGCCTTTCATCCGCATGGCTCAGAATAAAAGTGAGAAAAAGTAGAAAGAAAGAAAGAGGATAAAATACAATAAGATAAAATAAAGTAAATTTATTTAAAAAACTAATTATTAAGGGAAAGTTCTTTTTTAAAAGTAAAAAAAAATCATACAGAAGGACGGAATCCTAGGATAAATGGTGAAAGCAAAACTATACAGACAAAATCTCACACTGAAGCATACGCATACACACTCACAAAAAGAGGAAAAGGGGAAAACATAATATATCTTGCTCTGAAAGTCCACTTTCTCAATATGGGATGATTCGTTGTGTATTCACATATTCCTCAGATGCAGGGTACATGAAGTTGATTGTGGCGGTTTAATCCGCTGCTCCTGAGGCTGCTGGGAGGGATTTCCCTTTCTCTTCTTTGTTCGCACAGCTCCCGGGGTTCAGCTTTGGATTTGGTCCCGCCTCTGCGTGTAGGTCGCCTGAGGGCGTCTGTTCTGTGCTTAGACAGGATGGGGTTAAAGGAGCAGCTGATACGGGGGCTCTGGCTCACTCAGGCTGGGGCGAGGGAGGGGTTCGGCTGTGGCGTGAGCCTGTGGCGGCAGAGGCCAGCATGACCTTGCAGCAGCCTGAGGCGCTCCGTGCATTCTCCCGGGGAACTTGTCCCTGGATCACCGGACCCTGGCAGTGACGGGCTTCACAGGCTCCCAGGATGGGAGGTCTAGTTAGTGACCTGTGCTTGCACACAGGCTTCTCGGTGGTGGCAGCAGCAGCCCTAGCATCTCATGCCCGTCTCTGGGGTCAGCGTTGATAGCCGCGGCTCACGCCTGTCTCTGGAGCTCCTTTAAGCAGCGTTCTTAATCCCCTCTCCTCGCACACCAGGAAACAAAGAGGGAAGAGAAAGTCTCTTGCCTCTTCGGCAGATCCAGACTTTTTCCCAGACTCCCTCACGGCTAGCCGTTGTGCACTAACCCCTTCAGGCTGTGTTCATGCCGCCAACCCCAGTCCTGTCCCTGCGATCTGACCGATGCCCGATCCTCAGCTCCCAGCCTCCGCCCTCCCCGGCATGTGAGCAGACAAACCTCTGGGGCTGGTTAGTGCTGGTTGGCAACGATTCTCTCTGCGGGAATCTCTCCGCTTTGCCCTTCACACCCCTGTTGCTGTGCTCTCCTCCGTGGCTCCAAAGCTTTCCCCCTCAGCCACCCACAGTCTCTGCCCATGAAGGGGCTTCCTAGTGTGTGGAAACCTTTCCTCCTTCACAGCTCCCTCACACTGGTGCAGGTCCCATCCCTATTCTTTTGTTTCTGTTTTTTCTTTTTTTTAAACCCACCTAGGTACGTGGGGAGTTTCTTGCCGTTTAGTAGGTCTGAGGTCTTCTGCCAGCGTTCAGTGGGTGGTCTATAGGAGCAGTTCCACGTGTAGATGTATTTCTGACTTATCTGTGGGGAGGAAGGTGATCTCCGCGTTTTACTCTTCTGCCATCTTCCTCTGCTTCCAAGAAAGAAGGTTCTTAAAGGCTCTTTTCTTACTTTCCCTAGGAACCCTGGATGGGAATTTCCCTCCTCAGCGGCAGGACGTGGACAATGATTTCTTCCTCCTCTTTAGTGTGATAGATGAGAACCTTAGCTGGCATATCAATGAGAACATTGCCACTTATTGCTCAGACCCTGCCTCAGTTGACATAGAAGATGAGACCTTTCAGGAGAGCAATAGGATGCATGGTAAGGTGGGAGTATGTGGCCACACTATGACAGTGAACATTGATGGAGGGTCTCCACTGGGCCTAGCATTTGGTGGATGTTTTCACATACCTTGTTCCTTTTAATTCTCACAAAGACCATGAGTAGTAGATGGTTTTCCCGTTTCACTCATGAGGAAACCGAGGCTCTAGGATTACACAGAAAATAAATGGCACAGCTAAAATTCCAACCCTGGTCTGTCTGACTGCGTAGGCTATGCTCTTGCCATTAGGTACCCTGCTTTCTAAAGTGGAATAGCCCATGTTGTGGACTCCAAAGTCATATACTATATGCTCAGGTCACTTTGGTGAGGATTGCCTACTGATATAATTAGTGAACACTTCTTTGTTCTAAAAAGGATGCAAACTGTTAAAATTACACATTTTGTAGAGAAAATAAATGACTTCCCATAAGGGAGTTGACCATCTTAATTAAATTTAAAACAAACTATAGGCACGAAAGCCTGGGGCATGGACAGAGAACTGAGTTTAGAAATGAAAGTAAGTGATTTTGCTTTCATTTATTTCTGGGAGTGATTTACTTGGTGACAGAGGTGGGCGCAAAATGAGAGAGTCCCAAGGGGAGGTGAAAACTCAGAGGGAAGATGCAAAGTATGGCTTGGACAGCTCAAATTTCCCTTAGTTTTAAACCAATTGCTTGTAATAACTATGATAATTAGTTAGCTAACTTGACAGCTGTCCTGTGGAAATTTCAGAAGGAAATTGGCTTAGATGGAAAGAAAGTTTGTAAAATAAACTCCATTTCTTAGAAAGCTTCCTCAGATTTCTGGGTTGGAATCCTGGCTCTACCACATAATAGATTTGTGGTCTTGGGAGAGAAGTAACTTTAGCTCTCTGAGCTTTGATTTTCACATTTTTTTACATAATAACAGTGAATTCTGCCTCTTTCCCAGGGATGTTTGTAAGATTTATATAAGATAATACATATGGTCAGCACAGTGTGCTCTTTGAATCCTCATCTAAATGTTATCTATTATTATTGTCTGATGGTAAGGCCTCTCTCATTGGGCTGTCCTTTCCTAACTCTGATATTTTCTTTTGCAGCAATCAATGGCTTTGTCTTTGGAAACTTACCAGATCTGAGCATGTGTGCACAGAAGCGTGTGGCCTGGCACTTGTTTGGCATGGGCAACGAGGTAGATGTCCACACAGCTTTCTTCCATGGACAGATGCTGACCATCCGAGGCCACCGTACTGATGTGGCGCATATCTTTCCAGCCACTTTTGTGACTGCTGAGATGGTACCCCGGGAACCTGGCACCTGGTTAATTAGCTGTCAAGTGAATAGTCACTTGCAAGGTGAGATCCAACATCTCTGATCTTTCAGATACAGGACATAGGTGGCAGTGATGATTATCAGGAGGCTGGGTTTCTGATCTGGAGACATAAAATTGGTCTTTCAGGTGAGATAGTTGGATATAAATGATGAAACATTAGACTAGAATTCTGGGATTCCAGATTCTTTCCTGGCTCAGCCATTAAATTGCAAGTTGACCTGGGGCATTACTCTCTGAGTTTCATCTTCCCCATCTCTAACATAAGATGGTATAGGAATGGATGAGTGAACTTTTAATCTGCCTTTTTTTTGCTCAGAATTCTAAGGAATTAAGACCTGATAGTATTTGCTGCTGATTGAACAGGGAGTGAAGGAGTAATTAGTTAAAGAAGAGTAAGACTTTTTCAGGAGATCATGGAGTATTGTGGGCAAGTAGTGACACTCTAGTTAGAATCCAACAGCAATAGGTTTAGAAGGTTTGGTTTTTAGAAGAAGAATGGTTGAGGTAAAGGCCCTGTGCAGTGAGAAACATCAGAGGAGCAGAGGAACCTATGAGACAATGGAAAGAGCATTAGGTAGGTGATTAGAAGGTTCAAGTTGTCTCAGCTCTGTGGAAAACTGAAGAAATCACTATGTGATTTTGGAAAAATCGCTTCCCACTTCTATGCTTCATTTGCTATATATATATATATATATATATATATATATATATATATATATATATAGGGGGATTGGGTTTAAATAGTTTCTAAGATCTTCAGCTCTCACTTTCTAAAATTATTTGAAGTATGGTAAATCAAGTGAAAGTCATGAAAATGATATATGAGTATGTGAAAGTGGATTTGAGTAGGTGAGGAATTATAGACTGGTGGGATATTGATTCTGGAATGGTAAGTTTGACCCAATAGGAGCCAGGTATTCATGTTCCATTGTCCAGGGTCTGCCCTCAGTACCAGATGTACCTGGATAA
Source organism: Delphinapterus leucas (assembly GCF_059928025.1). Lineage (NCBI taxonomy): Eukaryota > Metazoa > Chordata > Mammalia > Artiodactyla > Monodontidae > Delphinapterus > Delphinapterus leucas. The sequence continues at coordinate 77,135,177 of NC_143150.1, read as the reverse complement.
GAGAGTATGAATGTGGATGGAGTTTAGGGATGCAGTGCAATAGTGAAACAAACATAAGCCTTAGAGCCAGACAAGCCTGGATTCAAAACCTGGTTCCACCAGTTAGTTACCTTTGATAAGACATATCACTTTTTTGAGTCTATGTTTCCTCATGAGGATTGCAATAATGATTCCTACCATATAAAGTTGTAATGAGGTTTCAGAGAGATAATGGGATTTTGAATCTTAGAGACGGGGGAATGATGAGACCAAGATCCTGGATACAAGAGAAGAAAATGAGTACTCAAATTTACAGTTAAAATATAGGCACTTAAATCTCAACTGTACCTCTGACTAGCTATGTAATCTTGGGCAATTTACTTAACCTCTCTGATCCTTAATTTTCTTAATCTTCAAAAGGGGACATTAAAAGTCTGCTTCATAGGCTAGTTATGAGGACTGAAGGAGATAACATATGTAAATCACCTGACACAGGGCCTGGCATATAGTACACATTCAACAAAAATGAATATCTTTACCTCCTCCTTCTTCATACCTCTGATTTCTGATTTCAAATTTCAAATCTCCTTGGGATATTGTGAGACTCAAATGAGATAATGTACCTGAATGACCTCTAGAATTAGCCAAGCAAATATAACACAGCATCATCCATTACCATTATGCCTCAATGTAACATCTTCCACATTTGGAAACACTACTTAGAATCTAAATTTTCCTGACAGTCCCAAGTGTGAAGCTTCATCTTCATGTGTAGATGATGTTCCATTATTTTGGGAGCTTCCCACTTTACAAATAACTTACTCCTCTTTTTAAAATTTGATGCTCCCATGGGCCTAGTGTGGTAGATTTCCCTATTCTCCCCATTTACAAATCAGGGGTTAAGCTCAGGTCTAGGAAGTGACTTGCCTAAGGTTCTATAGATAAGGATAAGTCTTGGACTTGAACTCAGGTATTTTGACTTCAAGCTCTGTGATGTTGCTACAGTGTAAGCATTTTGCAGAGGCAAGAGCAAGGGTCTGGTAGATGAGTCAATTGTGGTGAGCAGGTGGAGATATTTCAATTCCCACATAGGCTTTCTCTCTCCCAGCTAGGCTCTTTAGGAGTGAGAGAAAGTAGCCCATTTGGAGGCAGGGGTAAAGAGCCTAGTGGAAGGTGGAAGGGGGAAACATTAGGAGAAGGAGAAAGCTGAGTCAGCTGGGTAGAAGATGTTTTGGGTGGAATGGAGCTAGCCATGATGTTCTTCCTGCAGATGGCATGCAAGCACTCTACAAGATCAAGTCTTGCTCCATGGCACCTTCCATGAATCTACTCACAGGCAAAGTCCGGCAGTACTTCATTGAGGCCCATGAGATTCAATGGGACTACGGCCCAATGGGGCATGATGGGAGTACGGGGAAGAATTTGAGGGAGCCAGGCAGGTAAGAGGTAGTGTATTCCCTCTCCCTACTCCTGGGCCCAACCACACACACCTATTATTCCCTCTCAGAAATCTCTCACTTCACTTGGGGATCACAATCATTGTTTGTCTGAAGTTACATGGCACAACTGATAGCCAAATTCTTGTAGCCCCCAGAAGTGCTTGCTCTTGGGGAGCTATAAAACTTTTTGTATGGTTATGTCATATTCCCAGCAAAGAGTCCAAGCAGAAAAGAAGGTCCAGGTGGGACCGGATCATTTAAAATGGCATTTCTCCAACTCTAATTTACTAATTATTTACCTCTTTGCTCCTTCCTTTCTTTACCATAGTCTGAAGGAGACATTTAAGCTGAAGTGTAAAATGCACTCTGAGAAGTGTAGGAAGAGGGGAAACAACATGCCTGTGGCCATTCCATGCTCATCCTTTTGGAGGAATTTCTCCAAATTCTCATGCCTCATCCATGACTCAGATGTGGGCAAGATAGAGTAGAAGGTTAGTGCCCTAATCAGTTGCTAAGCCTTAAGTTATACTGACTCACTGGTCTATCAGTGATTCAAGGTTTTTCAAAAGAGGCACTTGATAGATGACTAAGAGAGTTTATGGAGAAATATTCTAGGACACCCAATCATGTTTATTCTTCCAGTAGGACATAATGGAATGAATCTGCAGAAAACATAGGAAAGTAGGCACTTGGGTGTCAGCATTGCTTCTAAGAATCTGAAGCTCGTCTTGTTAAGTTAGTGGGTTTTCATTTTTGAAAGAAAGATATTATTGATTAAGGGAAGAAAGGATCTTGAGTACCTGAGGATGATTAAGGACAGATGTAAGACTACTTAACTCTGGAGAACAAAACTGATCCCAGTGTCTAGAACTTACAAGCAAGAAGATTTCAGCCTATTTCTATACAACAGTAAAAGGAATTGCTTTCTCTGAAAATAAGTTCCCTGATCTTGGAAAGGCTCAAGCAGAAGCTGTGTATTGTTAATTTGTGTTGTCACCAGAGGAAATACCTTCAGTGGGTGGAAGTTAACCTGGATGATCTCTGAGGTCCTTCCTAATCACAAAGATCCATAACTTGATGAGAAAAAGGGTGAGATGGAAACCTATTTGACACATGGCTAAATAATTTGAAATTTGCCTCCTTATATGCCAGTGGCTCAGATAAATTCTTCCAGAAGAGCTCCAGCCGAATCGGGGGTACTTACTGGAAAGTTCGATATGAAGCCTTCCAAGATGAGACATTCCAGGAAAAGGTGCAGCTGGAGGAAGATAAGCATCTTGGAATCCTGGGTGAGGAATCCTTAACTTGTGAATTTAATTGACTAGAGCCAGAGAATTGGGAAGGGCTTAGAAACTGGAGGCTGATGACAGCTCAGAAACACACTCTAGACCAACATTTCCCAAAGTGAGTCCCAAGAGATGAGTGTTTTGTGAGAAAGGGTTATAGGTCTGAATTTGTCTGCAAAACACTAAGTTAAACAGTCAAATAGTGTTCTTTGATGCAGGGCTTCCCAGAGCCTTGAATTTATTTTTGTTCATCATGAATCTCCAAGATGGGAGTAGAGTATATAGCATTTCTTATATTTACTTTGCTACTGAAACCTTTTTTCATTGAACATCTTCTGAGAGCAGTGTTTTACATATCACACTTTTTAATTTTTTTTATTTTGCGGTACGCGGGCCTCTCACTACTGTGGCCCCTCCCGTTGCGGAGCACAGGCTCTGGACGCGCAGGCTCAGCGGCCATGGCTCACGGGCCCAGCCACTCTGCAGCATGTGGGATCTTCCTGGACCGGGGCACGAACCCGTGTCCCCTGCATCGGCAGGCAGACTCTCAACCACTGCGCCACCAGGGAAGCCCCATATCACACTTTTAAACGTTATTCTCTAGGTGTATTTCTGAAGGGCTATATAAGGCAGTAAGACTGTTCATGTTCTTGGCAATACGGGACCAGGAGCAGATTGGCATGACATGCAGACATGCTTGCTATGGTGAGGGATGTGGAACAAAGCTTAGGGCCTGACCTTAGAGAAGGTATCTAGAAGGCCTAAAGCACAGTATAGCACTGAATTACTATAGGAAGATTTGGTGTGGCTTAGTCACTTGGTAGAGCAGGAAATAAGATATATCAGATGGGAAAAAACTCTGAAAATGAAATAAAGTAATGGACCATATTCTGGGGATAGGTTTGTGCCAGTTGATTTTAGGAGACCTGAACATGGACAATTGCTGTTTCATTAGCTGGATAGGGAGATATAAGGAGAAGAAACCCACCTGGGTTTGGGAAAGAGGGTGGGTGGCGAGTAGCAAGGAGCTATCATTAGCTGGTATTCAGTATTGGTCCCCAGTCCTTGTTTTTCTTCAATATTTTATTGTGGTAAAATATGCATAACATAAAATTTACCATCTTAACCATTTTAAAGTACACTCTTCAATGGTATTAAATGCATTCATAGCATTGCACAGCCATCACCACCATCCATCTCCATAACTCTTTTCATCTTGTAAAACTGAATCACTATACTCATTAAAAATAACTACCCATTCTTCCCTCCCTCCAGTGCTTGGCAACCACCATTCTACTTTCTGTCTCTATGATTTTGACTACCTTAAGCACCTCATATAATTGGAATTTTACAATGTTTGTCTTTTTGTGACTAACATTTCACTTAGAATAATGTCCTCAAGGTCCATCCATGTTGTAGTATATTGCAGAATTTCCATTGTAGTTTTGCTTATCCACTCATCTATTAATGGACACTTGGTTTGCTTCCACGTTTTAGCTGTTTAGAATAATGTTGCTATGAATATGGGTGTACAAATGTCTCTTTGAGACATGCTTTCAATTACTTTGGGTATATACACAGAAGTGGAATTGCTGGGTCTTATGGTAATTCTAGTTTTAATTTTTTGAGGAACCACCATGCTGTTTTCCACAGTGACTGCACCATTTTACAATCCCACCAACAGTGCATAAGTGTTCCAATTTCTACACATCCTTGGCAACACTTATTTTCTGATTTTTTTCATAGTATCCATCCTAATGGGTGTGAGGAGTTGGCTTATTGTAGTTTTGATTTGCATTTCCCTGATGGTTAGTGACGTTGAGCATCTTTCCATGTGCCCATTGGCCATTTGTATATCTGCTTTGGAAAGATGTCTATTCAAGTCCTTTGCGCAACTTTAGTTGGATTATTTTTTTGTTGTTGAGTTTTAGGAGTTCTCTATATATTCTGGATATTAATCTCCTGTCAGATGTATGATTTGCAAATATTTTCTCCCATTCTGTGGGCTGCCTTTTCACTCTGCTGGTAGTGTCTTTTGATGCACACTTAAAATTTTTTTTCATGAAATACAATATGTTTATTTTTTTTAGTTACCTGTGTCTTTGGTGTCATAGCCAAGAAATCATTGCCCAATCCAGTATCCTGAATATTTTGCCCTATGTTTACTGACAAGAGTTTTATTGTTTTAGGTACATTTAGACCTTTGATCTACTTTTATTTAATTTTTGCATATAGTGTTAGGTAAGGGTTCAACTTCATTCTTTTGCATATTGAAATCCAGTTTTCCCAGCACCATTTGTTTAAAAGACTATCCTCATATGTGCAAGGGTTTATTTCTGGGCTCTCTATACTATTCCTTTGGTCTCTATGTCTGTCTTTATGCCAATATCACACTGTTTTGATTACCATAGCTCTGTAGTAAGTTTTAAAATCAGGAAATGTGATGTCTTCTAGTTTGTTCTTTTTTCCCCAAGATTATTTTGCTATTTGGAGTCCCTTGAGATTACATATGAATTTTAGAAAGGGTTTTCCCACTTCTTCAAAATCATCATTGAGATTTTGATAGAAATTTCACTGAATCTATAGGTAGTATTGACATTTTAACAATATTAAGTCTTTTGATCTATGAACATGCAATGTGTTTCCTTTTTTTGTGTGTGTGGTATGCAGGCCTCTCACTGTTGTGGCCTCTCCTGTTGTGGAGCACAGGCTCTGGACGCGCAGGCTTAGCAGCCATGGCTCATGGGCCTAGCCGCTCCACGGTACGTGGGATCTTCCCGGACCAGGGCACGAACCTGCGTCCCCTGCATTGGCAGGCGGAGTCTCAACCACTGCGCCACCAGGGAAACCCTGTTTCCATTTTTTATATCTATTTTATTTCAGCAATGTTTTGTAGTTTTCATTCTACAAGTTTTTCACAACCTTGGTTAAATAAATTCTAAGTATTTTATTCTTTTCATGTTATTATAAATGGAATTCCTTTTGTAATTTCTTTTTCAGATTTTTCAATGTTAGTGCAACTGACTTTTGTGTGTTGATTTTGTATCTCACTACTTTGCCTAATTCATTGATTCTAACAGTTTTTTGTGGGCACTTTAGGATTTTCTAAATAAGTATGATAAAGATCTTATCATCTGCAAACAGATAATTTTACTTCTTCATTTCCAATTTGGATATCTTTTATTTCTTTTTCTTGACTAATTGATCTGGCTAGAAGCCCCAGTAATATGTTGAATACAAGTGGTAAAAGCAGGCATCCTTGCTCTTTCCTGATCTCAGAGGAAAACTTTTCAGTCTTTCAACATTGAGTATGATGTTTGCTGTGGGTTTTTCATATATGGCTTTTATTATATAGAAGTAGACTCCTTCTATTCCTAGTTTCTGGATTTTTTTTTAATTATTAAAAGGTGTTGAATTTTGTCAAGTGTTTTTTCTGCATCAATCAACATGATCATTATTTCCCTTCATTTTGTTAATATAATATATTACATTGATTAATTTTTGTACGTTGAAACATTCCTGCATTCCAGGAATAAAACCGACTTAGTCATGGTGTGTAATGGTTTTTTTTTTTTTGCTTTTTTTAGAATTGAATGTATTTTTATTTTTTTTAACATCTTTATTGGAGTATAATTGCTTTACAGTGTAATATTTTTAATATGTGGCTGAGTTTGTTTTGCTAGTATTTCATTGAGGATTTTTGCATCAGTGGTCATAAGTAATATTGGTGTGTGGTGTTCTTATAATATCTTTGCCTGGCTTTGATATCAGTGTAATGCAATGTTGACCTCATAGAATGATTTAGGAAGTATTCCCTCCTCTACAATTTTTTTGGGAATATTTGAGAATTGGTATTACTTCTTTAAATGTTTAGTAGAATTCACGAGTAAAGCCATCAGGTCCAGGGCTTTTCTTAATTCCCAGATTTTTGATGACAGATTCAATCTCTTTATAGGTCTTTCAGATTTTCTATTACATTATGATTAAGTCTTGGTTGGTTTTCTGTTTTAGGAATTGTCTATTTTATCTAGGTTTTCCAATTTGTTGGTTTACAAACAAATTATAATCTTTTTAATAATATTTCTTATAATCTTTTTATATAATCTATTACAAACATTTTTTTCTTTACTTCTTAAAATCAGTAGTAATGTCCCCAATTTCATTTCTGATTTAGTAATTTGAATCTCCTATACTTTTTTCTTACTCCATCTAACTAAAGATTTTTCAATTTTGTTGACCATTTTGAAGAACCACTTGTGGTTTCATTGTTTTTTTTTAATATGTTTATTGGAGTATAATTGCTTTACAATGTTGTGTTAGTTGCTGCTGTATAACAAATTGAATCAGCTATATGTATACATATATCCCCATATCCATTCGCTATTTCATCTCCCTCCCACCCTCCCTATCCAACCGCTCTACAGTGACACAAAGCACAGAGCTGATATCCCTGTGCTCTGCAGCTGCATCCCACTAGCTATATATTTTACATTTGGTAGTGTATAGATGTCCATGCTACTCTCTCACTTCACCCAGCTTACCCATCCACCTCCCCATGTCCTCAAGCCAATTATCTAGGTCTGTGTCTTTATTCCTCTCCTGTCCCTAAGTTGTTCAGAACCATTTTCATTAATTACATATATATTTGTTAGCATACGGTATTTGTTTTTCTCTGTCTGACTTATTTCACACTGTATGACAGTCTCCACGTCCATCCACCTCACTGCAAATATCTCAATTTCAATTATTTTTATGGCTGAGCATTATTCTATTGTATATATGTGCCACATCATCTTTATCTATTTATCTATCAATGGATATTTAGGTTGATACCATGTCCTGGCTTTTGTAAATAGTGCTGCAATGAACATTGTGGTATATGACAATTTTTGAATTATGGTTTTCTCAGGGTATACGCTCAGTAGTGGGATGGCTGGGTCATATGATAGTTCTAGTTTTAGTTTCTTTAAGGAACCTCCATACTGTTCACCATAGTGGCTGTATCAACTTACATTCCCCCCAACAGTGCAAGAGGGTTCCCTTTTCTCCACACCTTCTTCAGCATTTATTGTTTGTAGATTTTTGATGATGGCCTTTCTGACTGTTGTGAGGTGATATCTCACTGTAGTTTTGATTTGCATTTCTCTAATGATCAGTGATGTTGAGCATCCTTTCATGTGTTTGTTGGCAATCTGTATATCTTCTTTGGAGAAATGTCTACACATTTTTATATTGGGTTGCTTGTTTTTTTGCTGTTGAGCTGCATGAGTTGCTTGTATATTTTGGAGATTCATCCTTTGTCAGTTGCTTCATTTGCAAATATTTTCTCCCATTCTCAGGGTTGTCTTTTCGTCTTGTTTATAGTTTCCTTTGCTGTGCAAAAGCTTTTAAGTTTCACTAGGTCCCATTTGTTTATATTTATTTTTATTTCCATTTCTCTAGGAAGTGGATCAAAAAGGATCTGCTGCAATGTATGTCACAGAGTGTTATGCCTGTGTTTTCCTCTGAGGCTTTTATAGTGTCTGGCCTTACATTGAGGTCTTTAATCCATTTTGAGTTTATTTTTGTGTATGGTGATAAGGAGTGTTCTAATTTGATTCTTTTACATGTAGCTGTCCAGTTTTCCCAGCACCACTTATTGAAGAGGCTGTCTTTTCTCCATTGTATATTCTTGCCTCCTTTGTCAAAGATAAGGTGACCATAGTCCATTGGTTTATCTCTGGGCTTTCTATCCTCTTCCATTTATCTATATTTCTGCTTTTATGCCTGTCCCATACTGTCTTGATTACTGTAGCTTTGTAATATAGTCTGAAGTCAGGGAGTCAGATTCCTCCAGCTTGGTTTTTCTTTCTCAATATTGCTTTGGCTATTCGTGGTCTTGTGTGCTTCCATACAAGTTGTGAAAAAAAATTCTACTTCTGTGAAAAATGCCATTGGTAGTTTGATAGGGATTACATTGAATCTGTAGATTGCTTTGGGCAGTAGAGTCATTTTCACAGTGTTGATTCTTCCAATTCAAGAATATGGTATATCTCTCCATTTTACATCCTACTACTTTACCAAATCATTGATCAGCTCTAGTAGTTTTCTGGCGGCATTTTTAGGATACTCTATGTACAGTATTATGTCATCTGCAAACAGTGACAGTTTTACCTCTTCTTTTCCGATTTGGATTCGTTTTATTTCTTTTTCCTCTCTGATTGCTGTAGCTAAAACTTCGAAAACTATGTTAAATAATAGTGGTGAGAGTGGGCAAACTTGTCTCGTTCCTGATCTTAGTCAAAATTGTTTCAGTTTTTCACCATTGTGAATGATGTTGGCTGTGCGTATGTTATATATGGCCTTTATTTTGGTGAGATAAGTTCCCTGTATGCCTACTTTCCAGAGGGTTTTTATCATAAATGCATGTTGATCTTAGTCAAAGATTTTTCTGCATCTATGGAGATGAACATATGATTTTTATCCTTCAGTTTGTTAATATGGTGTATCTCATTGATTGATTTGCCTATATTGAAGAATCCTGCACCTCCAGGATAAACCCCACTTGATCATGGTGTGTGATCCCTTTAATGTGCTGTTGGATTCTGTTTGCTAGTATTTTGTTGAGGATTTTTGCATCTATGTTCATCAGCAATATTGGCCTGTAGTTTTTGTTTGTGTGTGTGTGTGTGTGTGTGGCATCTTTGTCAGGTTTTGTATCAGAGTGATGGTGGCTTTGTAGAATTAGTTTGAGAGTGTTCCTCCCTCTGCTATATCTTGGAAGAATTTGAGAAGGATAGGTTAGTTCTTCTCTAAATATTTGATAGAATCCGCCTTTGAAGCTATCTGGTCTTGGGCTTTGTTGGAAGATTTTTAATCATGGTTTCAATTTCAGTGCTTGTGATTGGTCTGTTTATATTTTCTATTTCTTTCTGGTTTAGTCTCGGAAGGTTGTGCTTTTCTCAGAATTTCTCCATTTCTTCCAGATTGTCCATTTTATTGGCATATAGTTGCTTTTCGTAATCTCTCATGATCCTTTGTATTTCTGCAGTGTCAGTTGTTTCTTGTCCTTTTTCTTTTCTACTTCTATTGATTTGAGTCCTCTCCCTTTTTTTCTTGATGAGTCTGGCTAATGGTTTATCAATTTTGTTTATCTTCCCAAAGAACCAGCTTTTAGTTTTATTGATCTTTGCTATCGTTTCCTTCATTTATTTTTCATTTATTTCTGATCTGATCTTTATGATTTCTTTCCTTCTGCTAATTTTGGGGGGTTTTTTTGTTCTCCTTTCTCTAATTGCTTTAGGTGTAAGGTTAGGTTGTTTATTTTTCTTGTTTCTTAAGGTAGCATTGTATTGCTATAAACTTCCCTCTTAGAACTGCTTGTGCTGCATACCATAGGTTTTGGGTCAGTTTGTTTTCATTGTCATTTGCTTCTAGGTATTTTTTGATTTCCTCTTTGATTTTTTCAGTGATCTCTTTGTTATTAAGTAGTGTATTGTTTAGCCTCCATGTGTTTTTAATTTTTACCCATTTTTCCTGTAATTTATATCTAGCCTCATAGAGTTGTGGTCATAAGAGATACTTAATATGTGTTCAGTTTTCTGAAATTTGACAAAGCTTGATTTGTGTCCCAAGATATGATCCATCCTGGAGACCGTTGAATGAGCAGTTGAGAAGAAAGTGTATTCTGTTGTTTTTGGATGGAATGTCCTATAAATATCAATGAAGTCCATCTTGTTAAATGTATCATTTAAAGCTTGTGAGTCCTTATTTATTTTCATTTTGGTTGATCTGTCCATTGGTGAAAGTGGGGTGTTAAAGTCCCCTACTATTATTGGGTTACTGTCGATTTCCCCTTTTATGGTTATTAGCATTTCCCTTATGTATTGAGCTGTTCCTATTTTGGGTGTATAAATATTTCCAATTGTTATATCTTCTTCTTGGATTGATCCCTTGATCATTATATAGTGTCCTTCCTTGTCTCTTGTAGTAGTCTTTATTTTAGAGTGTATTTTATCTGATATGACTATCAGTACTCCAACTTCCTTTTGATTTCCATTTTCATGTAATATATTTTTCCATCCCCTCGCTTTTAGTCTGTATGTGTGCCTAGGTCTGAAGTGGGTTTCTTGTAAACAGCATGTATATGGGTCTTGTTTTTGTATTCATGTAGCCAGTCTTTTGGTTGGAGCATTTAATCCATCTACATTTAACGTAATTATTGATATGTATGTCCCTATTATGATTTTCTTAATTGTGTTGGGTTTGTTTTTGCAAATTTCTTCCTTTTCCTGTGTTTCCAGCCTAGAGAAGTTTCTTTAGCATTTGTTGTAAAGCTGGTAGGTTATGCTGAATTCTCTTAACTTTTTATTGTCTGTAAAGCTTTTAATTTCTCCATCGAACCTGAATTAGATCCTTTCTGGGTAGAGGAATCTTGGTTGTAGTTTTTTCCCTTTCATCACTTTTAATATATCCTGTCACTCCCTTCAGGCCTGCAGAGTTGCTGCTGAAAGATCAGTTGTTAACCTTATGGGGATTTTATTGTATGTTATTTGTTGCTTTTACCTTGCTGCTTTTAATATTTTTTCTGTGTATTTAATTTTCGATAGTTTGATTAATATATGTTTTGGCGTGTTTCTCCTTGGATTTTTCCTGTATGGGACTCTCTGTACTACCTGGAATTTATTGACTCTTTTATTTTCCATATTAGGGAAGTTTTCAACTATAATTCTTCAAATATTTTCTCAGTGCCTTTCTTTTTCTCTTGTTCTTCTGGGACCCCTATCATTTGAATGTTGATGTGTTTAATATTGTCCCAGAAGTCTCTGAGACTGTCCTTAATTCTTTTTGTTCTTTTTTCTTTATTCTGCTCTATGGTAGTTATTTCCACTATTTTATCTTGCAGGCCACTTATCTATTCTTCTATCTCAGTTATTCTGCTATTGATTCCTTCTACAGAACTTTTAATTTCATTTATTGTGCTGTTAATCATTGTTTGCTCTTTAGTATTCTAGGTCCTTGTTAAACGCTTGTTGTATTTTCTCCATTGTATTTCCAAGAGTTTGGATCATCTACTATCATTACTGTGAGTTGTTTTTCAGGCTGAGTGCTTATTTCCTCTTCATTTGTTTGGTCTGATTGGTTTCTATCTTGCTCTTTCATGTGCTGTGTATTCCTCTGTCTTCTCATTTTGCTTAACTTACTGTGTTTGGGGTCTCCGTTTCACTGGCTGCATGTTCGTAGTTCCCATTGTTTTTGGTGTCTGCCTTCAGTGGGTAAGGTTGTTTCAGTGGGTTGTGTAGGATTCCTGGTGGAGGGCACTGGTGCCTATGTTCTGGTGGATGAGACAGGATCTTGTCTTTCTGCTGGGCAAGACCACGTCCAGTGGTGTGTTTTGGGGTGTCTGTGAACTTATTATGATTTTAGGTGACCTCTCTGCTAATGGGTGGGGTTGTGTATCTGTCCTGTTAATTATTTGGCCTATGGTTTCCAGCACTGCAGCTTGCTGTTTTTTTGAGTGGAGCTGGGTCTTAACATTGAGGTGGAGATCTATGTGAGAGCTTTCGCCTTTTGATATTAGGTGCGGCCGGGAAGTCTCTGGTAGACTCATATCCTGAACTCAGCTCTTCCACCTCAGAGGCTCACACTGGAGCTCCAAGACCCTCTCAGCCAGTCAGCTCAAAGAAAAGGGAGAAAAAAATAAAATAAAGAAAAATAAAATATTTAAAAGAAAAAAATATTAAAAATAAAAAGTAAAAAATATTTTTAAAAAAGAGGGAAAGAAGAGAGCAACCAAACCCAAAAACTAATCCACCAATGATAACAACCACTAAAAACTATACAAAAAGAAAAAGAGAAACGGACAGAGAGAAGAACCCTAGGACAAATGGTAAAAGCAAAGCTATACAGACAAACACACACATAAAAGCATACACATACACACTCACAAAAAGAGAAAAAGGAAAATATATATATGTTAAAAAAAGGAAGAGAGCAACCAAATCAATAAACAAATCTACCAATGATAATAAGCTCTAAATACTAAACTAAAATAAACATAAAACCAGAAACAAATTAGATGCAGAAAGCAAACTCCAAGTCTACAGTTGCTCCCAAAGTCCACTACCTCAGTTTTGGCATGATTAATTGTCTATTCAGGTATTCTGCAGATGCAGGGTACATTAAGGTGATTATGGAGATTTAATCCACTGCTCATGAAGCTGCTGGGAAAGATTTCCCTTTCTCTTATTTGTTCGCACAGCTCCAGCTTTCGTTTTGGCCTCGTCTCTGTATGTAGGTCTCCTGTGGCCATCTGTTCCCCACCCAGACAGAATGGGGTTAAAGGAGTGGCTGATTAGGGGGCTCTGGCTCACTCAGACCAGGGGGAGCGAGGGGTCCGGAATGCAGGGCGAGCCTGAGGCGGCAGAGGTTGGTGTGATGTTGCAACAGCCTGAGGCACACCATTTGTTCTCCCAGGGAAGTTGTCCCTGGATCACGGGACCCTGATAGTGGTGGGCTGCACAGGCTCCTGGGGGGAGAGGTGTGTGTGTGTGGATAGTGACCTGTGCTTGCACACATGCTTCTTTTTTTTTAACATTTTTATTGGGGTATAATTGCTTTACAATGGTGTGTTAGTTTCTGCCTTATAACAAAGTGAATCAGTTATACATATACATATGCTCCCATATCTCTTCCCTCTTGTGTCTCCCTCCCTCCCACCCTCCCTATCCCACCCCTCCAGGCAGACACAAAGCACCGAGCTGATCTCCTGTAGCAGCAACCTTAGTGTTTCATGCCCACCTCTGCTATCCACACTGATAGCTGCATCTCGCGCCCATCTCTGGAGTTCATCTAGACAGTGCTCTGAATCTCCTCTCCTCGCACACCCCAAATCAATGGTCTCTTGCCTCTTAGGCAGTTCCAGACTTTTTCCCAACTCCTTTCTGGCTATCTGTGGTGCACTAGCCTCCTTCAGGCTGTGTTCATGCAGCCAACCCCAGTCCTCTCCCTGGGATCTGATCTCCAAAGCCAGAACCTCAGCTCCCAGCCCTCTCCTGCTCCAGTGGGTGAGCAGACAAGCCTCTCTGGCTGGTGAGTGCTGGTCAGCACTGATCCTTGTGTGGGAATTTCTCTGCTTTGCCCTCTGTGCCCCTGTTGCTGTGCTCTCCTCCATGGATCCAAATCTTCCCCACTGTCCACCCACCATCTCTGCCAGTGAAGGGGCTTCCTAGTGTGTGGAAGCTTTCCCTCCTTCACAGCTCCCTCCCAGAGGTGCAGGTCCCATCCCTATTCTTTTGTCTGTTTTTCCACTTTTCTCTTTTGCCCTACCCAGGCACATGGGTAGTTTCTTGCCTTTTGGGAGGTCTGAGGTCTTCTGCCAGCATTCAGTAGGTGTTCTGTAGGAGTTGTTCTACATGTAGATGTATTTTTGATGTTTTGTGGGAAGGAAGGTGATCTCCTCGTCTTACTCCTTCACCATCTTGAAGGTTCTCCATATTTATTTTCATTGACTTCTAAAATTGTTTTTCTATTCTCTATTTTATTTATTTCTGCTCTAATCTTTATAATTTCCTTTCTTCTGCCAGCTTTGTGTTTTGTTAGCTTTTATTTTCCTAGTTCCTTAAGTTGTAAAGTTGGGTTGTTGGTTTGTGAACTTTCTTGTTTCTTAAATGTGTTTATAGGTATAAGTTTCCCGCTTAGCACTGCTTTTACTACCTCTCATACCTTTTGGTATGTTGTGTGGTCATTTTCATTTTCCTCTACATATTTTGTAATTTCCCTTATGATCTCTTTTCTGATATTATGGTTGTTTAAAAGTGTGTTGCTTAATTTCCACAACTTTGTGAATTTTCCAGTTTTCCTTCTGTTATTGTTTTCTTACTTTATCCCATTGTGGATGGAGACAATACTTTATATGATATATTTTTAAGTCTATTGAGATTAATCTGTGGCCTAACTTATGGTTTATCTTGGAATGTGTCCTCTGTGCACTTGAGAAGAATGTGTATTCTGTTCTTGTTGGGTAGAGTGTTCTGTATATATCTACTTGGTCTATCGTGTATTTTGTCTTCATTTCATTGCTTATCTTTTGTATAGTTGTTTTTTCCATTATTGTAAGTGAGGTATAGGTTCCTAGTCTTTGAACAGAGGTGCAACATTAGGAGTAGCAATTGAGTAAAAACTAAGCCAGAAACCCTGAACTAGGGTTAGAGCCACCAGAAGTACTCAAGGTATTGTCTTGGTATTTCTTGTTGATCTCAAAGTTGTTCCAGGCTAGGTTAGATGTGGTAGGTAATGGAAGAAAGGTAAGTGTAGAAGTGATGGCTAGACTACCTAGTCCAGGACCTGACTAGAAGTTATAATAATTTCATCTGTTTCAATTCAGTTTAGGATTGAGGCAAGCTCATATTTTTAGTTGAGTTCTACCAGGAAATGCAGTTGTGGGAACTGGGATTGGACCTGACAGTGGAGTAGGAGAAAACCCTGACTTCAGGACCTGGTTCTCTTCCTAATCAATCATTTGAATTTGGGCAGATCAGTTCCAACTCTCTGAGCTGCAGTTTCCTCATCTGAAGAATGATGATATCATCTGCCTTTTATACCTTTGAATGGTGATTGAAGATCAAAATGAGGTGGTGGACTTTAAAATGCTTTTTATAACTGTAAATTGCAATATACTTGAAAAAGATTATTCTTATTATTGCAGAGGAAAAACTTCTCTATCTTTTTCACTTCTTTTTTACTTTTCTTCCCTCTCCTACTTCCATCCTACCTGATCATCCTGTTTACATTACCATTGTCTCTCCTTCCCATTTTCCAGGGCCAGTGATCCGGGCTGAGGTGGGTGACACCATCCAGGTGATCTTCTACAACCGTGCCTCCCAGCCATTCAGCATTCAGCCTCATGGGGTCTTTTATGAGAAAGACTCCGAGGGAACTGTGTACAATGATGGTGAGCAGGCAGGGTTTCAAGTAATGTGGGCTGCAGATAATAACAGGTACCTCTAGAGTACAAATAAATAAAGGAGTGAAAGAGAAAAAAAGGCAGAATTAACTGCCATGGACGGATGTTGTTGAATGAATGTATGATATTTTAGTGAGACAGAGCTGGGATCAATAAGAGACAACTACTTTTAAGTATATTTAAATATATTCTGATTATGAAAGTACATGTATTATGGAATTTTGATAAACATGGAAAATTATAAAATAAATAAAGTTCATTCATAAGTAAATTGCCAATATATTTTATATACCTTTTAACATTTTTCTGTGTTTATACAAATTTATATATTTAAAAATTTGTGATGATATATTTTGTATAGTTTGGTGTCTTACTATTTTCACTTAACATTATATTGTGTCCATTTTCTATGTCATTATAATCTTACAAACATTTTAATGACTATATAATACTCTAACACATAGATTTTACCTTATCTTCTATTATTTGGGCATGTAGGTTGCTTTCATTATTTTTTAATATTGTAAATCATGTTGCAATGAATGAATATATATATTTGGTTTGGACTACTACCTTAGGAAAAAATCCTAGAAGTGGGATTATTGGGTAGTTAATTTCTTGTTTTCCCTGAGAATAATATTAACACCTGCTAACCTCAAGCCAAAAATACCAAAAAATACTGAAAGCATAAAGGGCAAACTTACAGACAAATCTGGAATAAAAGAACATTCTACAATGCAACTGGTCTAGTATCTTCAAGAAATCAATGCCATAGGGAAAAGAATTAAAGAGACAACACCAAGGGCAATGTGCAAACCTTGTCTGGATGTTAGATGATATTAGGGTATTTTCTTAGGTCTGGTAATGTTATTATGGTAATATAGCAGATGCTTACTGATGTATTTAGAAGTAAAATGTCATTATGTTTGCATTTCACTTCCAAATGATTTAGAAAAAGTAAGCATACACATAGATTTAGATAAATTAAAGATGGCCAAGTCTGTGATAAAATAGATAACCAACAAGGAACTACTATAAAAATAAATAAATAAATAAATAAATTTTAAAAAATACAAAGAGAAAAAAGGTGGCCAAATGTTAACAATCAACTCCAAGTGGTAGGGTAATTATTGCACTAGCCTTTAAGGTTTTTTGTATGTTTAAAAATTTAAAGAGTTAGGAACAATGAATGAATAAGAAAAAATAAGTTAAATCCATCCTAAATTATACCACCATATGATAAATTATACTACAAATATCCTTATGTATGCTTCTTTGCCTACTTTTATGATTATTTCATCAGAATATATATTTAAGATGTGGAATTATATCAGAGGGTGCACACATGAAAATTTCTGATACCTATGTCCAAATTGCTCTCTGGAAAAATTTGCAGTCACATCAATTTGGAATTCCATCAACAGTTACCAAGAGGGAGGATACATTTTCTTACAACCTCACCAGCAGAGGGCAGCCATTTTAATCATTGTCAAAATGTCAGTCTTGTAAGCAAACAACAAAATTCACTGTTACTTCTATTTGCATTAGGTTGAACATTCTTTTCAGTATTTATTTTGTATCTTACTTTTTTTGTGGACATAAACTTTTTAAGGCTTTTGATACATTCTGTCAACATTTTTTCTAAAATGGTTATTTTATTTACACTTACCCTTTTTATAGGTGAGTGAGAGGAGTAAGTGCCATTTGAACCACTTATCACCAGAACTGATTATTATAATTTGTAAAATTTTGTTAATTTTAGGCAAAAAAATTATATTTTGTACAGGCAAAAAAATTATATTTTCACTTGTACTAATTTGATTACTAATAGGTTTGAACATATAAAATAAAATTTCTGTGCATTGCCTGACCATGACTTGTGTCTATTTAAGGAATTACAGCCTTAGTATCATATATACACACACACGCACACACATACATACAAAACATATACACGTCCATACATACATGAATACACATAGAGAGGAAAATACGTTCAACAATTAGAAACATTCTAAGATGAAACAGGCTATGATGGTAGGTAGTGAGTCTTCTATCTCTGGATACTTTTAAGCAGAGGTAGGACTACAAGAGGAGATGAATGTATGTTTTTAAGTGAGGGATATTCCAAATAAGTTTTAAAAGTTCTTTCAATCCTTAGGTCCTATGAGTTTGGAAAACTGAAACCTAGGGAAATTTAAATTTTTCCAGTTCATATCACAAGTAGTGGCAGAACCAGAAACCAAACTCTAGTCTCTTGACTCCTACTCAGAACCTTTTTTAATATTCTATATTTTATGTTGCTGCTTCTCCTACTGCTACTCCAAAATGCCTTTGTAGATTATGATCTTTACTTCACTGTTTGGAGATGATGATACTCACTCTAGCCAATGTGAGTAATGAATTCTATGTCTTTTCCTATAGGCTCATCCCACCCTGGCTTGGTGGCTAAGCCCTTTGAGAAAGTAACATACCGCTGGACAGTCCCTCCCAATGCTGGCCCCACTGCTCAGGATCCTGCCTGTCTCACCTGGATGTACTTCTCTGCTGCTGATCCCATAAGAGATACAAATTCTGGTCTGGTGGGCCCCCTGCTTGTGTGCAAGGCCGGTGCCTTGGGTGCAGATGGCAAGCAGGTATTGCCATGGTTTCTGGCTGGAAAGCCTGCTGAGAAGATGATGAGGTTGGGTTGCTGAATAGGAGTTAAGCATGGAACTGGGTTCTAGTAGTGAAGGAATAAAAACAAAAGTTATTGAATCAGAAATTAATAGTTGGTGACTTCATGCTATCTTGCATGCTATTCTTTTGTTCACAAACACATATCTTCCTTAGTCTCTATTCCTTTCTATTTTATATTCTCCCAACATCTCCTCATTGTTTTAACCTCAGTGGCCCTTAAACCTTGCTCCTAATTCCTAACTCTGCCCTACTATTTTCTTGCCTTCTTTCATAACCAGCCCATAAATCTTAGCTGTTTAACCTTGAGCAAATTACTTAACCTCTCTTTGTCTCAGTTTCCTCATCTACAGTAAAGGGTTAACAATAGAAGAAGGTATCTTGAGTTTCTGTGAACACTAATTAAAATAATCCATATAAAGTACTTGGCACAGTGTCTGATACCTAGTAAAGACTCAGTAAATGTTAGCAGTAATAATAATAATATTACTAAAATTAATAATAAAATAATAGTAAGTTAGTAATTAGTATAATGATTTTTTCTTTTATTTTCTAGCTTCTCCATTCCCATAGAATCCTCTGTCACCCCCTCCCCGATCTCCCAGACGTCTTTCCCCACTCCTTCCCTTAATTGATTCCAGGCTCTCTTCTATCACACTCTGTACCTCTTCATCAATCTTGTGCACAATTTTGTGCCTCTTCCCTGCCCTCTTTCATACATCCCTCCCCTCCAGTCTTATCACTTTATTTTAACCCCCTTCACCCACCTGCAATTTGAAGTTACCTGAGGAAAAACTTTACAGCAACAACTGCAGCTCTAGGCAGGAGATATGGGCTTGGATCTGTGTTTGGAAAAGGAAATGGAAAATAATCAGGGATCATTGGGTTCTGGAGCTGCACAGTCCACAACTGCTGAAACTGTGGTTATTCCCACTCTGTTTTCTTCCACTGGGACTACAGAAAGGAGTGGATAAAGAATTCTTTCTCCTTTTCACTGTGTTGGATGAGAACAAGAGCTGGTACAGCAATGCCAATCAAGCAGCTGCTATGTTGGATTCCCGACTGATCTCAGAGGATTTCAAGGGTTTCCAAGACTCTAATCGGATGCATGGTATGGGGAGTGCTTTTACACTAAGCTACAACTGAGAGATTATAAGTAAAATCTAGCCTAGATTTAATCATGATCCATTCCTGTAAACATTGATCCTATCGGTCATCTCTTCCCAAGAGACAAGCTACATCAAGGTATTAAACCTAAGACAACATATCTTATACTTAGTCCCTTCTTGTGCTTTGTTCTGTGTTACACAGTATGGGAGACACTGGAAAAAGATACTGTAAAATGAGGATTGCACACAAAGAATCCGCTAGAGAATGAGGAGAGTAAGCTGGGATGATACCTTTCCAGTCTTATCTCCTTCTTTCTTATCACCCGCTATTCTTGCTTCCCAACCCCATACTCCAGCCAAATAGGGATATTTTCTCTATATAGACATACCTTGTACTTTCTGAGTCCATGCTTTTGTAATGATTTGTCCTCCACTTGAAATACCCCTCCTTACATTTTTGCTCTTAGCCAGCGGAAATTCTTCTCATTTTCTAAGGCCCTACTCAAAAGCTACCTCCTCCTCATTTCTTATTACCAAGTCCCAGGATGATGACACCCTCTTACTAACTACTATTGTATTTTTATCAGACTCTTTCAATAGCAAGTTCCATACACTCCAAAATATTGTAGTTATTTGTTACGTGCCTTTTGACTTCTGCTAGAGTGTAGTCTCCTTAAAGGTGAGTATTGTTTGTTGTTTATCTGTGTATCTTTTACATGGTCTAATATATAGTAAGTAGTTATTGAACTAGTGAACTACTAAATTAATGAATAGGTGGGTGGGTGAGTGAATTAATGGGGAGTCATGGTCCAAGTTTGTAAGGAACTCTCAGCATTCTGCAATGAAATGAAACTAACACCCATGAAACAATTATAGAATATCCAAGACAGACTATAATTAAGTGCTAAATTGTGTGGAACAGCTTTTAAGTGACATAGCATTCAGAAAAGGAGAACATCAATGAGGAACAATCCAGTTAAAGGATTCCTGGAAGAAGGAAGTGCTTGACTGAGCCTTGAAGTCTGAATAACTTTGCAATCAAACATTATAGGTAGGGGAAGCAGAATCAAGCAGTTAGCGATGGTTCCATCAGCATTCCAGGGGATTATCAAATAAAGTTACTCATTAAAGCTGGTTCCAGTGGATGTAGGAACATTGAAAAGGGATCAGCTTCAAGCAGGTCTCCCTGTATTTTTGAGCGGAGTATGCAGGGTGGGAGAGGGTCAAGAACGAGTGTGTTGTCTTTTGGCTCTATCTCTTGCTTCTCATTACCAGTCAGTTACATCAGCTGGAAAAAGTAATACAGTCTACAAACCAAGTTTATTCCAGTATGAATTTATTTGACAACTGATAAGTACTAGGTAACATGCGAGGTGCTTGGAAAAAATGATGTGCTTCATGCTAGGTCAATCTAGTGTGGGAGATAAATTTGTACGTAAATCACTGGACTCTGTGGTAAGTGACATTTCAGAATTTTGTGGGGAGAAAAGTTTCAAGGAAGCCAGAAAGAGTGTAAAAACTGCTTTACAGGGTAGATGATATTTGAGCTAGTGCATGATGGATATGTAGTAATTTGCTGTAGAGAGAAACCAGAGGGAAAGTTTATTCCAGGCAAAGGGAACAGCCTGTGAAAAATCAACAAGTATTTTCTACGTGCCTACCATGTTCAAGGTCCTGGGAATACAGAGGCAAATAGAGCTCGCAGGATAAAGGTGTGCATGTGTGTGTGAAAGAGAGTGAGAGGATAGGATATAGGTAGGAGTACCAGGGAGGAGGCTTTCGTGTGGGAGTTCAGGCCAGAGATGTTGAGAGCCAGAAATAAGGCAGTGGGAGTGAAGATGAAAAGGAGGAAACAGATTGAAAGCTGAGGAAGGAACCTTGGGGAACTCCAACACTTTACAGAGGCATGGAGAATGAGTAAAAGATGGAGGAGGAACATTCAGAAAAGTTATAAGAGAACCAGGGACATATAGTGCTGTAGAATCCAAGGGAGGAGGGTTTCAAGAAAGTGGGAATAGGAAAGATTAATACGTGTGTGTGTGTGTGTGTGTGTGTGTGTGTGTATGTAAGTGTGTGAAAGAGTTGTGGGAGTGGGGAGTAGTTCAGTTGTGCCAGGATGTGAAGTATGGTGGAGGAGGGGCAGCAGGTAAAGCCAGAAAGGACAATAGGGCCCTCGTCCCAAGAGGCAGATCTTCATAAGTAGAACTAAAGTGGCTTAGGGAAGAAGGCAGAGGAGTTGAGAATGACTCAGAAATTTCAAGTTGTGGGAAAACTTAGTACAGAGCTGATGCCATGCTGCTGGCTGGTGCCCAAGTAGTCTGGTCTCACCTCCCCATCCTGTCTTGTGTTTTTGTTTTCCAGCCATTAACGGGTTTCTGTTCTCTAACTTGCCCAGGCTGGACATGTGCAAGGGTGACACAGTGGCCTGGCACCTGGTTGGCCTGGGCACAGAGACTGATGTGCATGGGGTCACGTTCCAGGGCAACACTGTGCAGCTTCAGGGCATGAGAAAGAGTGCAGCCATGCTCTTTCCTCACACTTTTGTTATGGCCATCATGCAGCCTGACAACGCTGGTAAGTGCTTTAGCAGCTGGCCTAGGCTGAGGAACTTTATTGGGCATTGGACTGGGTGAGGTGGGAGGCTGGTGAAGAGAAAAGGAAAGTCATGTTGAGGGTACTTGTGAACTTCTCAAAACAGTTGTGTCTTCTCCTTCCTCAATGTGTACTCCATGTTTTGGTTATTTGGATTCTCTTCTCAGTTGCAGGCAGAATAAAGAGCTGAGGAAGCTCTTTTCTGAAACAACAGGAGAGAAGTAGGGATGCTGCCCAGTATCAGGGCAATTCTTGTATAGGCAGAGGGTAGACTTGGTTGCATAGCCCCTTGGCCATGTAGAGATTCTATAGATTTAACCCTTGCACTGGAAAAGAGGTCCATGAGATGTACCTATAAGTGCTTCCAACTCTGATATTCTGTGAGGAGTTTTGCAAACTTCTGGTGGGAGTGGGGGGCGAAGTGTGCTGTAACATTTGCAGCCTAGGAATCAGAACACAGGAACTTCTAGTCCAGGCTCTTTCACTAACTTGCTGTCCAATTTTTGTCTAATTACTTCCCCTCTCTGTGGCTAGATTTCTTCCTTCTTTTTATTTTTTGTTCTTTCTTCCCCTTCTCTCCCTCTCTTCCTTTCTTCTCTTTCTTCCTCTGTCCCTCCTTTCTTCCCTCTCCTCCTCCCTTTCCCTCTCCCTATCCTTCTTTCATGATGAAATTTGACTAGAATGTTTCTCCAGATTCCATCTGTGTCTGATATTTCATAACGTAGCAGTCATTTCTCTTTTTTTGTACATTTTGATTATGTTTTTAGCATCTTTATTGGAGTTTAATTGGGTTACAATATTCTGTTAGTTTCTTCTGTGTAACAAAGTGAGTCAGCTATATGTATACACATATCCCCAAAACCCCTCCCTCTTGAGACTCTCTCCCATGCCTCTACGTGGTCACAAAACACCGAGCTGATCTCCCTGTACTATGCAGCTGCTTCCCACTAGCTATCTGTTTTACACTCGGTAGTGTAGATATGTCAATGCTACTCTCTCACTTCGTCCCAGCTTAACCTTCCCCCTCCCCGTGTCCTCAAGTCGATTCTCAACGTCTATGTCTTTATTCCTGTCCTGTCCCTAGGATAATCAGAACCTTTTTTTTTCTTTTTAGATTCCATATATATGTGTTAGCATGTGGTAATTTTTTTCTCTTTATGACTTACTTCACTCTGTATGACAAAATCTAGGTCCATGCACCTCACTACAAATAACCCAATTTCGTTTCGTTTTATGGCTGAGTAATATTCCATTGTATATATGTGCCACATCTTCTTTATCCATTCATCTGTCAATGGACACTTAGTTTGCTTCCATGTCCTGGCTATTGTAAGTAGTGCTGCAGTGAACATTGTGGTACACGATTATTTTTGAATTACGGTTTTCACACGGTATATACCCAGTAGTGGGATTGCTGGGTCGTATGGTAGTTCTATTTTTAGTTTTTTAAGGAACCTCTATACTGTTATCCATAGTGGTAGTATCAATTTACATTCCCACCAACAGTTCAAGAGTGTTCCCTTTACTCCATACCCTCTCCAGCATTTATTGTTTCTAGATTTTTTGATGATGGCCATTCTGACCAGTGTGAGGTGATACCTCATTGTAGTTTTGATTTGCATTTCTCTAATAATTAGTGATGTTGAGCATCTTTTCATGTGTTTCTTGGCAATCTGTATATCTTTGGAGAAATGTATATTTAGGTCTTCTGCCCATTTTTGGATTGGGTTGTTGTTCTTTTGCTATTGAGCTGCATGAGCTGCTTGTATATTTTGGAGATTAACCCTTGTCAGTTGCTTCATTTGCAAATATTTTCTTCCATTCTGAGGGTTGTCTTTTCATCTTGTTTATGGTTTCCTTTGCTGTGAAAAAGTTTTTAAGTTTCATTAGGTCCCATTTTTTTTTAATTTTGTTTTGTTTTTATTTCCATTTCTCTAGGAGGTTGGTCAAAAAGGATCTTGCTGTGGTTTATGTCATAGAGTGTTCTGCCTGTTTTCTTCTAAGAGTTTTATAGTGTCTGGTCTTATATTTAGGTCTTTAACCCATTTTGAGTTTATTTTTGTGTATGGTGTTAGGAAGTGTTCTAATTTCATTCTTTTACATGTAGCTGTCCAGTTTTCCCAGCACCACTTATTGAAGAGGCTCTCTTTTCTCCATTATATATTCTTGCCTCCTTTATCAAAGATAAGGTGACCATATGTGCATGGGTTTATCTCTGGGGTTTCTATCCTGTCCCATTGATCTATACTAAAACAGAAATATAGTAATTTCTCTTTGCAGTGCCTGAGGTATATCCTTTTTTCCAGGCAGTAGGTGGCAATGGTGTTGGTAAGAAAAATCTGTCAGTTAAATGCAGTTCCCACGAAAGTTTTATTTTAGTTCTGTAAATTCCATTCATATTTGAGAAAAAAAAATCCTTAAACAAAGGAAGTTTCCTTGACAAATTAATAATTTCAGCCTGGCACTGGGTTTGACAAAAACTTGACAAAAAACATCACTTGGGTCCTCATTTCTCCCCATCTACCTAGGATACTTTCTTGGTCAAGAAAGATTGTTGTTAGCAAATTAGAAATAACCATTAATGGGGCTGAAAGGGACAATAGAATTAAGTGCTTGTAGTGAGTGCTAGGGTGGGGAACTTCTGAGAAAGAAAGACCCATCTCTCTAGCCTTGGTCCCAAAGTCAAATCCTAGGTTTAATATCCTTCCTATGAAATTATCCAGGCTACCCAGCCAGGTTTATATGCCTCTGTGGGGCTCATTCTTACTCTGGATGAGTGAAATTATTTTTGTGCCATACTAAGGCCCAAGGAGAGTGACTGTAGATGGCTTAAAAACATGGGAGGAGAGGCAGTGAATGGGTTTATAAGAGTAAAGGCTTAAAAGGTTAATCTTGGTCAAGATTTCTGAGTTTTCTTATTAGAAAAAGCCCAAGCTCTTTTTACCTTTGCATTTTCCAGTCCTTTCAAACTCTCCTCTTTCTGAACAATCCTCGAGTCATAGAATGTTTGAACTGGTACAGCCCCTTCGAGGTCATCTTTCACTTATTTTGCTAATGGGTGGAAGAGACAGAGATCTGGAGGGGGGAAAATGATTTTCTCATGTTAGGAACGTCAGCTCTAAATTTTTTTCCTCTTGCCCCTTCTCCATCAACCCCTGTTGATTCTTACTCCTAGGTAATCTCTTTAATCTGAAGTCTCCTTCATTCTACCTTGAGAGCTTAGTCTCTGATTAAGACTGAGAGAGACCATTGTAAGTAGCTCCCCAAAGACAGAACAAAATTTCCAAGTTAATGGAAAAGCCAGAACCAGAATCTGGCTTTGGAATTCTAGAAAAAGGGGTAGCAATGAAGATTGGTAAATATAAATATGCAATTAAGCAGCTTTGCAGATGACTTAAAGCATTACCATGGAGATTCAACATGTTGTTTGCTGGATGCTTACAATTATGTTTAATAAAACAGAAGAATAAATTCCCAGAAAAAAATGCAGCAAAATGCTAGAAGTGTGAGTGTTGTGGGTTTATCGGTGACATTTTTAATCCTGTTTTTGCTTTGCTTTAAATTCTAATAATATTTTAATTTTCAAATATTAATTACCTTTAATAGAAATGATGATTTTGCACTTAAAAATGTCCCGAATAATACACCTCAGCTTTTCCGAAAGAACCACTGATACTAGAGCCTTGATATCCAGGGAAAGTGGCAGAAAAAGAGGCTAGAGCTTGTAATGTGCTATTTTCCACCAATTTCATGTTAGATTTCTCAGCAACAAAGAGAACATTTATTACTTCACATTATTACTTCACATTTCTTGTGAAGTCCAAGTGGTGTGGACTTTACAGTAGATAGCTGTGGGTAGAAATATAAACATTGGAGGAAAAGTCCAGGCTAGAGAGAGAGATTTGAGTATTTTCATAGTTGAAGTCCTTTAGCATGTAAAGTTATAGGAAATAAGACTTAAAGCAAAAATCAACATTTAAGTGGTAGAAGGGAGAAGACAAACCAGGTTAAGGAGACAGAAAAAAGATTGGTCACAGAGGTAGGAGGAGACTCATATGCCAAAGGCAGAAAAGCGTTGAAAAAGAAGCAACTTGGGGACTTCCCTCACGGTCCAGTGACTAAGACTCAACACTCTCAATGCAGGGGGCCCGGGTTCAATCCCTGGTCAGGGAACTAGAACCCACATGGTGCAACTAAAGATCCCGTGTGCTACAACTAAGACCTGGTGAAGCCAAATTAATAAATAAATGTTTTTTAAAAAAGAATCACCTTGGACAACAATGTCCATATGAGATGATGTGATAGTCCTAGGTCATATGATTCTCCCAAAAAGACTTCTATTTTTTCCCATTCCCTCCAGTGATCTTCAGACTTTCTTCTCCATACCAACCCCTAAGCTATGACGTTTGGACAGTGTATACAGTCATTCATTTGCACAGAAATTCATTCACTCAACACATATTTATTGCACACATTCCATGTGCTAAGACTGGGATAGAGAGGTGAAATGATAGACATGATACTTACTCCCAGGGGAGATCTACAACAAACACACACACATAAAATAATAAGATAATTTCAGATCATGATATATGTCATGAAGGAAATAAAATACAATGGTGTGATGAACTGATTGGAGCTTTAGAGAAGTTATTTAGGGAAGACCACTCTGAGATTGTGACATTTAAGATCTAAGTAATGGTGGGGGGAAGGAGCTAAATGAAGATCTCTGAGCAGAATATTCCGAGCAGAGGGACAAGCAAGTGTAAATGTCTCAAGGTGGGAATAAACGTGGTTTGTTCAAGGGTCAGAAAGAAGGCCAGTATGGTTGGAGTGTAGTGAGCAAGGAGAAGCCGACATCGTATGAAATCATAGAGGTTGGCAAGAGTCATATTATATAGGGCCTTATAGACCACAGTCAGGAACTTGAATTGTATTCTGAGTATGAATGGAGCATTTAAACAAGGGAGCAATGTGCTCTGGATCATATTTGTTAAAGAGGACCCTGTATCTTGTTTGGAGAATGTTTGAGGTGGGAGGGAGAAACAGAGAAGACAGTTGTGAGACCATTGAAGTTTTCCAGGTGAGAGACGATAGTGGCTTTGACTAAGAAAGTGAGAGTGGAAACAGAAGGATGACTGTGAGGGAAGAGATGATAGGATTTATTGATGGAATAGATTTGGGGTATAAGGGAAATTGAAAAGTCAGAAAGTAGATATGGAAAGAAAATATTAGATTTTTTCAAGAAGTTTATAAACTAGTGGAAAGGACTGTTTTTTAAAGAGAGGAGCACTTAGTCCTTAACCATGTGATTTAGATGTAAAGTGTTTTAAGAGTAGAGAGGCCAAGAACATAAAGTCCAATGTGGGCCAGAGTAGTCAGCGAGGACTTTCTGGAAGAGATGAAGCATGAATTGGGTCTTGGAGAATAAGTGAACTCTTATAGATATTTATGGGGAAGGGGATGGGCAGGTCTATTCCAGAAAAGTAAAAATAACATGAGTGAAAATTCCAAGATAAGAATGAGATATGTGAGAGGGGCAATCAGGGACAGATTTAGTTAAAGCACTGATGAGTTTGGGACAGAGTGGTAAGTGGGATTGCATCAATAGTTTTCAGCTAGTTCATAGAGGCCTTTAAAAGCTAGGAGGAATTTGTAGTGGTGGTATAGGCAGTCAGCAGTAAAGGAAGTAATACTGGGGAAAATGTAAAAAAGTTAGTTTCTCCTGATCAATAGTCTATGAGCCTATGTGTCCTTGACATAGAAATCTGGATCTTGAGATTAGATCCAGGCAGCTCTACAATTCAGACATTTAAGACTGATACCCAAACATTTCATTGTAAAAAACCTAGGGAAAGCCATTCCAAAGCTCTCTGATGTAAGAATTCTTGTGATCAAGAAATTCATATATATATATATATATATATATATATATATATAAGCCCACATTTATTTCTTTGAGACTTGGTAGGAAGGGAGAAAATTGGTCAATTTCTTCCTTCAAATAATAATTACAGCTTTATTTACTTACTTATAGTTTCACTTATTAAACATTTACTCTATAATGTGCCAAGCAATATCCACATATTATTGTGTTTAATTCTAAAAAAATCCTATTAAGTAAAATGCCCCCCACTTTACCATGAGGAAACTGAAACACACAGAGGCTTAAAATTTTCCTGAAGGTTATATAGATAATAAGTGTCAGATAGGGTTACTGACCATCCCGGTTTGCTCAGAACTGAGGAGTTTCCAGGGACATGGGACTTTCAGTGCTAAAACTAGAGAAGCCCTTGGTAAACAGGGAGGAGCGGGTCATTCTAGTGGCAGGTTTAGTTTTAAACCCAGACAATGTAGCTTTGGCACCAGAGCTCTTAAACTCTGTGCTCATTGCTCTCAATAAACTTGTAATAATCTTTTATCTAATGCATGGAAAAACCTTATCTAAAACTACCCACTCTCTGCAATATGCCTAGAGAGAAGTAAGAACTCCCTCAGACACTATACAGGGGTGTTTTGATTCAGGTTTTTCTCTCTGTTCCTACCTCAGGGACATTTGAAATTTACTGCCAGGCAGGCAGCCATAGAGAAGCAGGGATGAGGGCAATCTATAATGTCTCCCAGTGTCCTGGCCACCAAGCCAACTCTCGTCAACATTACCAAGCTGCAAGGATCTACTACATCATGGCAGAAGAGATGGAGTGGGACTATTGCCCTGACAGGAGCTGGGAACTAGAATGGCACAACCAGTCTGAGAAGGACAGGTAAGGCTTCAGAAAAGAAGTGATCACACTTTCAAAGACTCTGGACCATTTTACTGAAATGGAGGAGGATACTGAAATTCTGAGCTGAGGAGGCACTTATCTAAAGTCAACTAATAAGATACCAACAAATCTAGAGGAAGGACTAGAACACAGGTAAGCTGGTACTCAGTGCTTTGTCTATGTTGTTATACTGTAGAGCTGAAGTAAAACCTTGCCCACATCCTCACGCTCTCAGTCTTGGCATCCTTTCCTCTGGTTAGCCAGAAGCACTGATATTGGGACTTAAATTTTATAGGGAATTTACTCAAGGGACTGAATGTCCCCAAGCTCAGATGTCCCTAGACAAAATGTCATTAAGATAGAGGCTAAGCTGTATAGAAGAAAAAGGCCAAAATAGAGTGGCTTAAATATGTTAGAATTTTATTTCTTGCTTAAGTACAAATATGAGCAGTTCGGGACCGATAGGTTAACTAGTCACCCATAACACTTGCTTTCATCTCTGGAACTAAGACATCTCTTCCAGTTGTAGTCACTCCCAGCTATCAAGAAATGGAAACTAAATCCATGGCAAGCAGCATTGTCTGTGAAGCAATGACCTGAAGTTGTAATACATTACTTTCTCTGAAACCCCATTATCCTGAACTTATTCATATGGCCATACCTAGCTGCAAGAAAGTCCAGGAAGTGTAATCTCTGGTTAGGCAGCCATGTGCTCAGCTAAAACCTAGGTGATTCTATTACTAAAAAGGAAGGAGGGGAGAATGGAAATTATGGTACAGTTTAGCAATTTCAACTATAGTTTATTTTTGGTGTTCTCACTACCCTTTGCCAATCTTTCTGTTGGTTTTTGAAGGTTGAAGCCTTCTTGCTAACTTGTACTGCAAGTTACAAAAAATTAATTCCCTTTTCTGGACTCTGGCTTACTCATCTTTAAAGTGATGTGGTATAGTTGAAAGAACTTGAGCAGCCTTTAATCCAAGCCCTGGCTCCCTTTCTGGCTGATAGTATCAGTACCTGTCACCTCTAGATCACTGGATTCCACCTCTAGGACATACATACCTCATCAGCCTATTGGGACGATCAAATGATAAAATGAATAGTAAAGTTCTTGTAAACAGGAAAACATCCCATAATGAGAAATCTGTAAGATTTCATTTTCTTCCTACCTCTCCCTACCCCTTATCCACCAGCAACAGAAGCAGTTAGTATTCTCCATTCTCCTACCACCTGTACCTTGTTCTTTGTCAGACTAATTCCATCTAACACATCATTAAGGTTGGAGCTAGAGTTCACGGCTCTGATTCTTACCAGATTAATTTTACTATAAATTCATAACTGGATGATGGCAAACAAGGAAATATAAATAAATATTGAAATATGCCATCTTTAACTGCAGATATGCAGCCAAAGTGTGTAATCTGATATTAGAATGAATAGGCCTCACCTTCTTATACCTGTGACATGAGGTTGGGTCTGACATAGCTTTCCCATACTTGAAAATGAGGGGTTAAGGGCAAGGTGCTGATGCCACTCTTTGGATTCCTCTAGTTATGGTCACATCTTCCTGAGCAACAAAGATGGACTCCTGGGTTCCAGATACAAGAAAGCTGTATTCAGGGAATACACTGATGGTACATTCAGGGTCCGACGGCCAAGGACTGGATCAGAGGAACACTTGGGAATCTTAGGTAAGGGAATTCCACTTCTCTCCTAGTGTCTAGAAACCTGTTATGCGCTTAGGGAGGTCATGTCATATCAGGAAGGCCTCTCCATTCCCCATTATCAGTTTTCCTTATAGTGGAACTATGGTCATATTTTATAAATCATCCATGAAAATAAGCAATCATATGGGGGTAATTCATGAATTCTGCTGCAACCTAAACCAGGTATTTCCAGGCCTCTATATCTAGGGATCTGTAAGGGTGATGATTTTTTTTTCAATGCTAAAAGCAAGGGAACTTAGGAACATCGAAGAGTAGGAAAAATGGTACAGGGAACTAGTATTACACTCACACTCTTGCAATTATTGCTGTAGTTTTTTCACTTTCATAGGAGCCAATGAGTTTCATCATTCTTATCTTCACACAGAAGGGACCCACTAGTCCTTGAAGGGAACCCAGCAATTCTGTACTCTGTGTCAAACTCTCACTCCTTACCAACAATTATTCCACAGAGCCCTGAATATCTAGAAACTTGGGCTATTATACAGAGTTGGAGTGGGAAAAGTAGGGATAATTGGAGGCATAATCTTGTTGAAGTACCTTTACCCTGTGGGTAGCAGTATCAACTCAAGGACTTCTGAATTTAAAAATGGAGTCAATCGTGACTTTCAGTTTTGGGACACTTTCTCCGGGCAAACTCCTAAATCTAGGGAGCTCATATGTATATCCCTTTTTTAATGTCTTTAATGTCCCTGTTCCACTATTCTACTAATGAGACTTTTCCTTCTTTTGTGTATACTAGGTCCACTTATCAGAGGAGAGGTTGGTGATATTCTAACTGTGGTATTCAAGAACAATGCCAGCCGGCCCTACTCTGTGCACGCCCATGGAGTGCTAGAATCTAGCACCGGCTGGCCACTGGCTGCTGAGCCTGGTGAGTGGGAACACTTAGTGAAGGAACACGTGAAGCATCTCTGTTTCAGCCCTCTGGCTTGTTCCTTTAAAAACTATATATATATATATATATATATATATATATATATATATATATCCTTAGCGAACAGAAAGAGGAATATTAACCAGAACTAAGCCCCAGTCTGAATTTGTCCCTATGAAACACTCAATTTTTCAATCTCAGAACAGACTGTTCACCTAAGGTATTTGTGTGTGTGTGTGTGTGTGTGTGTGTGTGTGGCTTAAAACAATACAAATTTATTATCTTCTGGTTCTGTAGGTCAGAGGTCTGACATGGGTCTTCCTGGACTAGAATCAAGGTTTTGGCAGGGCCTGTGTTCTTTTCTAGAGGATCTAGGGAAGAATCCATTTCTTTGTCCTTTCCAGCTTCTGGAGGCCACCCACATTCCTTGGCTCACACCCGATTCCTCCAGCTTCAAGCCAACAGCAGTGGGTTGAATCTTTTTCACATTGTGTCACTATAACACTGATTTTCTGCCTGCTTTTTCCATTTAAAATATTTGTGGCAAAACAAACATAAAATTTGCTATCATAACCATTTTAAGTGTACAGTTCAGTGGCATTAAGTACATTCACATTGTTGTGCAGCCATCACTGTCATCCAGCCATAGAACTGTTTTCACCTTGCAAAACTGAAACTCTATACCCATTAAATAGTAACTTGCCATTCCCCCTTCCCCAGCTCATGGCAACCAACATTCTACTTTCTTGTCTTTATGGATTTGACCTAGGTAGCTCATGTAAGTAAAGTCATACAGTACTTGACCTTTTCTGACTAGATAACTTCACTTGGCATAATGTTCTCATGGTTCATCCATGTTGTATTGTGTGACAGGGTTTCCTTCTTTTTAAGGCTGAATAATATTACACTATATACATATATATATATATATACACCCCACATATATATGTGTATATATATATATATATATATATACACAAAACATTGTTTTTTAAGGTATGTAAATTTTATTTTATTTTATTTTTTTATTCTTTTTTTAACACCTTTATTGGAGTATAATTACTTTACAATGGTGTGTTAGTTTCTGCTTTAAAACAAAGTGAATCAGTTATACATATACATATGTTCCCATACCTCTTCCTCTTGTGTCTCGCTCCCTCCCACACTCCCTACCCCACCCCTCTAGGTGGTCACAAACCACCGAGCTGATCTCCCTGGGCTATACAGCTGCTTCCCACTAGCTATCTATTTTACGTTTGGTAGTGTATATATGTCCATGCCACTCTCTCACTTTGTCACAGCTTAACAGCCCCCTCCCCATATCCTCAACTGTAGTAGGTCTATGTCTTTATTCTCGTCTTACCCATAGGTACTTCATGGCCTTTTTATTTATTTATTTTTCTTAGATTGCATATATATGCATATATATATGTTAGCATATGGTATTTGTTTTTCTCTTTCTAACGTACTTCACTCTGTATGACAGATTGGAGGTCCATCCACCTCACTACAAAAAGCTTAATTTCATTTCTTTTTATGGCTGAGTAATATTCCATTGTATATATGTGCCACAACTTCTTTATCCATTCATCTGATGATGGACACAGGTTGCTTCCATGTCTTGGCGATTGTAAATAGAGCTGCAATGAACATTTTGGTACATGAATCTTTTTGAATTATGGTTTTCTCAGGGTATATGCCCAGTAGTGGGATTGCTGGGTCGTATGGTAACTCTATTTTTAGTATTTTTTTTTTACATCTTTATTGGAGTATAATTGCTTTACAATGGTGTGTTAGTTTCTGCTTTATAATAAAGTGAATCAGTTATACATATACATATGTTCCCATATCTCTTCCCTCTTGCGTCTCCCTCCCTCCCACCCTCCCTATCCCACCCCTCCATGCAGTGACAAAGTGCCGACCTGATCTCCCTGTGCTATGCAGCTGCTTCCCACTAGCTATCTACCTTACGTTTGGTAGTGTATATATGTCCATGCCTCTCTCTCGCTTTGTCACAGCTTACACTTCCCCCTCCCTATATCCTCAAGTCCATTCTCTACTAGGTCTGTATCTTTATTCCTGTCTTACCCCTAGGTTCTTCATGACATTTTTTTTCTTAAATTCCATATATATATATATATATATATATATATATATGTTAGCATACAGTATTTGTCTTTCTCTTTCTGACTTACTTCACTCTGTATGACAGACTCTAGGTCTATCCACCTCATTACAAATAGCCCAATTTCGTTTCTTTTCATGGCTGACTAATATTCCATTGTATATATGTGCCACATCTTCTTTATCCATTCATCTGATGATGGACACTTAGGTTGTTTCCATCTCTGGGCTATTGTAAATAGAGCTGCAATGAACATTTTGGTACATGACTCTTTTAGAATTATGGTTTTCTCAGGGTATATGCCCAGTAGTGGGATTGCTGGGTCATATGGTAGTTCTATTTGTAGTTTTTTAAGGAACCTCCATACTGTTCTCCATAGTGGCTGAACCAATTCACATTCCCACCAGCAGTGCAAGAGTGCTCCCATTTCTCCACACACTCTCCAGAATTAATTGTTTCTAGATTTTTTTTTGATGGCCATTCTGACCAGTGTGAGATGATATCTCATTGTAGTTTTGATTTGCATTTCTCTAATGATTAAAGATGGTGAGGATTCTTTCACGTGTTTGTTGGCAATCTGTATATCTTCTTTGGAGAAATGTCTATTTAGGTCTTTTGCCCATTTGTGGATTGGGTTGTTTGTATTTTTGATATTGAGCTGCATGAGCGGCTTGTACATTTTGGAGATGAATCCTTTGTCAGGGGCTTCATTTGCAAACATTTATCCCATTCTGAGGGTTGTCTTTTGGTCTTGTTTATGGTTTCCTTTGCTGTGTAAAAGTTTTAAGTTGCATTAGGTCTCATTTGCTTATATTTGTTTTTGTTTTCTTTTCTCTAGGAGGTGGGTCAAAAGGATCTTGCTGTGATTTATGTCATAGAGTATTCTGCCTATGTTTTCCTCTAAGATTATGATAGTGCCTGGTCTTACATTTAGGTCTTTAATCCATTTTGAGTATATTTTTGTGTAAGGTGTTAGGGAGTGTTCTAATTTCATACTTTTACATGTACCTGTCCAGTTTTCCCAGCACCACTTATTGAAGAGGCTGTCCTTTCTCCACTATATATTCTTGTATCCTTTATCAAAGATAAGGAGGCTATATGTGTGTGGGTTTATCTCTGGGCTTTCTATCCTGTTCCATTGGTCTATATTTCTGTTTTTGTGCCAGTACCATACTGTCTTGATGAATGTAGCTTTGTAGTATAGTCTGAAGACAGGGAGGCTGGTTCCTCCAGCTCCATTTTTTTTTTCTTTCTCAAGATTGCTTTGGTATTCAGGTTCTTTGTGTTCCCATGTAAATTGTGAAATTTTTTGTTCTAGTTCTGTGAAAAATGCCAGTGGTAGTTTGATAAGGATTGCATTAAATCTGTAGATTGCTTTGGGTAGTAGAGTCATTTCCACAATATTGATTCTTCTAATCCAAGAACATTGTATATCCCTCCATCTGTTTGTGTCATCTTTAATTTTTTTATTCAGTTTGTTATAATTTTCTGTGTACAGGTATTTTGACTCCTTACTTAGGTTTATTCCTAGATATTTTATTCTTGTTGTTGCATTGGTAATGGGATTGATTTCTTAATTTCACTTTCAGATTTTTCATCATTAGTGTATAGGAATGCAAGAGATTTCTGTGCATTAATTTTGTATCCTGCTACTTTACCGAATTCATTGATTAGCTCTAGTAGTTTTCTGCTAGCATCTTTAGGATTCTCTATGTATACTATCATGTGATATTCAAACAGTGACAGCTTTACTTCTTCTTTTCCGATTTGAATTCCTTTTAATTCTTTTTCTCCTCTGAGAGCTGTGGCTAAAACTTCCAAAACTATGTTGAATAATAGTGGTGAGAGTGGGCAACCTTGTCTTGTTCCTGAACTTAGTGAAAATGGTTTCAGTTTTTCACCATTGAGGACGAAGTTGGCTGTGGGATTGTCATATATGGCCTTTATTATGTTCAGGAAAATTTCCCTGCTTTCCCTGAGGAAAGCAGGGCTTTTATCATAAATGGGTGTTGAATTTTGTCAAAAGCTTTCTCTGCATCTATTGAGATGATCATATGGTTTTTCTCCTCTTTTTGTTAATACAGTGTATCACATTGATTGATTTGCGTATATTGAAGAATCCTTGCATTCCTGGAATAAACCCCACTTGACCATGCTATATGATCCTTTTAATGTGCTGCTGGATTCTGTTTGCTAGTATTTTGTTGAGGATTTTTGCATCCATGTTCATCAGTGATATTGGCCTGTAGTTTTCTTTCTTTGTGACATCTTTGTCTGGTTTTGGTATCAGGGTGATGGTGGTCTCGTAGAATGTGTTTGGCAGTGTTCCTCCCTCTGCTATATTTTGGAAGAGTTTGGGAAGGATAGGTGTTAGCTCTTTTCTAAATGTTTGATAGTATTCGCCTGTGAAGCCCTCTGGTCCTCGGCTTTTGGTTGTTGGAAGATTTTTAATCACAGTTTCAATTTCAGTGCTTGTGATTGGTCTGTTCATATTTTCTATTTCTTCCTGGTTCAGTCTCGGCAGGTTGTGCATATCTAAGAATTTGTCCATTTCTTCCAGGTTGTCCATTTTATTGGCATAGAGTTGCTAGTAGTAATCTCTCATGATCCTTTGTATTTCTGCAGTGTCAGTTGTTCCTTCTCCTTTTTCATTTCTAATTCTATTGATTTGAGTCTTCTCCCTGTTTTTCTTGATGAGTCTGGCTAATGGTTTTTCAATTTTGTTTATCTTCTCAAAGAACCAGCTTTTAGTTTTATTGATTTTTGATATCGTTTCCTTCATTTCTTTCTCATTTATTTCTGATCTGATCTTTATGATTTCTTTCCTTCTGCTAACTTTTGGGTTTTTTTGTTCTTCTTTCTCTAATTGCTTTAGGTGCAAGGTTAGGTTGTTTATTTGAGTTGTTTCCTGTTTCTTAAGGTAGGACTGTATTGCTATAATCTTCACTCTTAGAACTGCTTTTGCCGCATCCCATAGGTTTTGGGTCATCGTGTCTCCATTGTCATTTGCTTCTAGGTATTTTTTGATTGCCTCTTTGATTTCTTCAGTGATCACTCTGTTATTAAGTAGTGTATTTTTTAGCCTCCATGTGTTTGTATTTTTTACAGATCTTTTCCTGTAATTGATATCTAATCTCATAGCGTTGTGGTCAGAAAAGATAATTGATACAATTTCAATTTTCTTAAATTTACCAAGGCTTGATTTGTGACCCAAGATATGATCTATTCTGGAGAATGTTCCATGAGCACTTGAGAAAAATATGTATTCTGTTGTTTTTGGATGGAATGTACTGTAAATATCAATTAAGTCCATCTTGTTTAATGTGTCATTAAAGCTTTTGTTTACTTATTTATTTTCATTTTGGATGATCTGTCCATTGGTGAAAGTGGTGTGTTAATGTCCCCTACTATGATTATGCTAATGTCTTTTATGGCTGTTAGTATTTGCCTTATGTATTGAGGTGCTCCTATGTTGGGTTCATAAATATTTACAATTGTTATACCTTATTCTTGGATCGATCCCTTAATCATTATGTAGTGTCCTTCTTTATCTCTTGTAATAGTCTTTTTTTAAAGTCTATTTTGTCTGATATGAGAATTGCTACTCCAGCTTTCTTTTGATTTCCATTTGCATGGAATATCATTTTCCATCCCCTCACTTTCTGTCTCTATGTGTCCCTAGGTCTGAAGTCGGTCTCTTGTAGACAGCATATATGTGGGTCTTGTTTTTGTATCCTTTCACCCAGTCTCTGTCTTTTGGTGTGAGTATTTAATCCATTTACCTTTAAGGTAATAATTGATACATATGTTCCTATTCCCATTTTATAATTGTTTTGGATTTGTAATTGTAGGTCTTTCCCTTCTCTTGTGTTTCTTGCCTAGAGAAGTTCCTTTAGCGTTTGTTGTAAAGCTGATTTGTTGGTGCTGAACTCTCTCAGCTTTTGCTTGTCTGTAAGTGTTTTAATTTCTCCATCAAATCTGAATGAGATCCTTGCTGGGTAGAGTATTCTTGGTTGTAGGTTTTTCTCCTTCATCACTTTAAGTATGTCCTGCCACTCGCTTCTGGCTTGCAGAGTTTCTGCTGAAAGATCAGCTGTTACCCTTATGGGGATTCCCTTGTGTGTTATTTTTTGTTTTTGCTTTGCTGCTCTTAATATGTTTTCTTTGTATTTAATTTTTGTTAATTTGCTTAGTATGTGTCTTGGCGTGTTTCTCCTTGGATTTATCCTGTATGGGTCTCTCTGTGCTTTCTGGACTTGATTAAATATTTCCTTTCCCATATTAGGGAAGTTTTCAACTATAATCTCTTCAAATATTTTCTCAGTCCTTTCTTTTTCTCTTCTTTTTCTGGCAACCCTATAATTTGAATGTTGGTGTGTTTAATGTTGTCCTAGTGGTCTCTGAGTCTGTCCACAGTTCTTTACAGTCTTTTTCATTTATTCTCCTCTGAAGTAATTATTTCTACTATTTTATCTTCCAGGTCACTTATCTGTTCTTTTGCCTCATTTATTCTGCTATTGATCCCTTCTAGAGTATTTTTAATTTCATTTATTGTGTTGTTCATCGTTGCTTGTTTCCTCTTTAGTTCTTCTAGGTCCTTGTTAAATGTTTCTTGCATTTTCTCACTTCTGTTTGCAAGATTTTGGATCATCTTTACTATCATTATTCTGAATTCTTTTTCAGGTAGACTGCCTATTTCCTCTTCATTTGTTAGGTCTGGTGGGTTTTTACCTTACTCCTTCATCTGCTGTGTACTTTTCTGTCCTCTCATTTTGCTTATCTCACTGTGTTTGGGGTCTCCTCTTTTCATTCTGCAGGTTCGTAGTTCCCATTGTTTTTGGTGTCTGTCCCCAGTGGCTAAGGTTTGTTCAATGTGTTGTGTAGGCTTTCTGTTGGAGGGGACTAGTGCCTGTGTTCCTTTGGCTGAGGTAGGATCTTGTCTTTCTGGTGGGCAGGTCCACGTCTGGTGGTGTATTTTGTGGTGTCTGTGGCCTTATGATTTTAGGCAGCCTCTCTGTTAATGGGTGGGGTTGTGTTCCTTTCTTTCTAGTTGTTTTGCATAGGGTGTCCAGCACTGTAGCTTGCTGGTCGTTGAGTGAAGCTGCGTCTTGGTGTTGAGATGGAGATCTCCTTGAGATTTTCACCATTTGATATTATGTGGAACTGGGAGGTCTCTTGTGGATCAGTGTCCTAAAGTTGGCTCTCCCACCTCAGAGGCACAGCACTGACTCCTGGCTGGAGCACCAAGATCCTTTCATCCACATGGCTTAGAAGAAAAGGGAGAAAAAGTAGAAAGAAAGAAAGAAAGAAAGAAAGAGGATAAAATAGAATAAAATAAAATAAAGTTATTAAAATAAAAAATAATTATTAAGAAATTGTTTTAAAAAAAATAAAAAATGAATAAATAAAATGGATGGACAGAACCCTCAGACAAATGGTGAAAGCAAAGTTTTGCAGACAAAATCTCACAGAGAAGCATACATGTACACCCTTACAAAAAGTGGAAAAAGGGAAAAAATAATATATCTTGCTCTCAAAGTCCATCTCCTCAATTTGGGATGATTCGTTGTCTAATCAGGTTTTCCACAGTTGCAGGGTACATCAAGTTGATTGTGGAGATTTAATCCGCTACTCCTGAGGCTGCTGGGATAAATTTCCCTTTCTCTTCTTTTTTCGTACAGCTCTCGGGGTTCAGCTTTGGATTTGGCCCTGCCTCTCCATGTAGGTCACCTGAGGGCGTCTGTTCTTCCCTCGGACAGGAAGGGGTTAAAGGAGCAACTGATTTGTGGGCTCTGGCTCACTGAAGTCGGTGGGAGGGAGGGGTACAGATGCGGGACAAGCCTGTGGCAGCAGAGGCCGGCATGACGTTGCAACAGCCTGAGGCACGCCATGTGTTCTCCTGGGGAAGTTGTCCCTGGATCACGGGACCCTGGCAGTAGCATGCTGCACAGGATCCCGGGAGGGGTGGTGTGGATAGTGACCTGTGCTCGCTCACTGGCTTCTTGATGGTGACAGCAGCAGCCTTAGCATCTCATCTCCGTCTCTGTGGTCCGCACTGTTAGCCGCGGATTGCACCCGTCTCTGGAGCTCCTTTAAGCAGTGCTCTTAATCCCCTCTCCTCACGCACCAGGAAACAAAGAGGGAAGAAAAAGTCTCTTGCCTCTTTGGCAGGTCCAGACATTTTCCTGGACTCCCTCCTGGCTAGCTGTGGCGCACTAACCTCTTCAGGCTCTGTTCACACCGCCAACCCTCGTCCTCTCCCTGCGATCTGACCAAAACCCAAGCCTCAGCTCCCAGCCCCCACCTGCCCTGGCAGGTGAGCAGACAAGCCTCTGGGGCTGGTGAGTGCTGGTTGGCACCAATCCTCTGTGCAGGAATCTCTCCACTTTGCCCTCTGCACCGCTGTTGCTGTGCTCTCCTACATGGATCTGAAGCTTCCCCCCTCCGCCACCCACAGTCTCTGGCCATGATGGGGCTTCCTAGTGTGTGGAAACCTTTCCTCCTTCACAGCTCCCTCCCACTGGTGCAGGTACCATCCCTATTCTTTTGTTTCTGTTTTTTCTTTTCTCTTTTGTCCTACCCAGGTACGTGGGGAGTTTCTTGCCTTTTGGGAGGTCTGAAGTCTTTTGATAGCATTCAGTGGGTGTTCTATAGGAGCAGTTCCATGTGTAGATGTTTTTCTGATATATCTGTGGGGAGGAATGTGATCTCCGCATCTTACTCTTCTGCCATCTTCCACCACCTTAGGTCTTTTGTTTAATCAAAGACATGCTCAACACTTGCCACACATGGAGCCTTGTACTGTCATTAGCCCTGAGTACAGATTGAGCTTCTAACCCTCTCTAGATCTGAAGTTGAACTTGGCTATAGTCTGAGCTCCTAATCATGACTAGAGAGTGGCCTGTACCAGACCACAAACTGATCCTTAAACCCAGCCATAGATAAAGTTCTTGTCCTCTTAGTACAGACTAAATCCTAACTTCAGTCATATACTAAACTTCTAATATTAAATGTAGGGTTACCATAATCCTGACCACATTATCTTCCATGCATTCATTCATTGAATAAACACTTACTGGAGCCTTACTGGGTGCAGGAGAAATTTTAGAAATTATAGAAAGAGTGCGGAATAATACTTTTTCATACCCTAGAAAAAAACTTGGGCTATTAGGATAGATAAGTAAACTGGTAATTATAATCCCATGTTTTAACTGTTAAATCGGGGCTTTAAAAATGTGCCATGGAAGTGTAGAATAGGGTACCTAATCTAAAGTTCGGATGGTCAAGGATTGTTTCCCAGAGTAGGTGATAGCTGAGATCTAAATCAGTAGTTCTCAAACTTTAGCATGCATCAGAATCACCTGGAAAGTCTGTTAAATCATAGATTTCTGGGAATATCCCCAGATCCTCTGATTCAGTAGGTCTGGGATAGGGTTCAATAATTTTCTTATTCAAACAATTTCCTAGGTGATTCTGATGTTGCTGGATCAGGAACCACACCTTAAGAACCACTAATCTAAAAAATGAGAAGTAAGTATACAGGTAAATTGGTAAATTGATAGTGTGGAAGGAAAGAAGAAATTTGACGTTGAGGAATGGGTTCTAAAAAGATCAAGTAAGTAGAATCAACAGGATTTGATTAATTGGGTATGGAAGGTGAGAAGGAGGATTCTTGAATGACAGCCAGATATTTGGAGGAAAATCCTGGAATGATTCCCACATTTTTGGCCTGGACAACCAGATATATGGTAATGTCATTCACCACTATAGGGAACATGGGCAGAAACTGATTTGGGATGGGGAAGAATGGATGATGGTGAGTTCACATTGGAATTTCTTGAATTTGTGATGTCTGTAAGACAACGAAATAGAGATATCTAATAGACATAAAGGTCCAAAGCTCAAAAGAAATGTAGGATCTGAAGGAATAGGTGTGAAAGACATCAACATTTAAGTAGTAATTGAAGGCAAAGAAATAAGCACAGTCACCCTGGAAGAGTATATTCATTGGGACAGTAGGAATCCTAGAATGATACCCTGAGGAAAACCAACTTTTAAGGGAGGTACTAATTGAAAGGTAAGCATGAGAAAAAGTGAGCAAGATGTTAGAAGAAATACCATGATAAGATTTTATCGAAAATGTTTAAAAGATCATTTCAAAAATGAAGAGGTCAACAGTTTCAGCTTCCTCAGAGAGATTAAATAAGATAACATAAAATTTCCCATTGGATATAGCAACAGAGGAATGGCTGGTGCTTTTCATAAATTGGTGGGAAAAGAAGCCAGATTATAATGGAATAAACAGTAATTGAGAGAGTTGGGAGTGGAAACAGTGAGTGTGGATTGATTTTAAGACTTAAGAAGAGCAATTTCAGGTGACGAGATGGTCTGGGGTTTGACCAGGGGCTAAAGTAAAGTGGAAGTGAAAGTTACTGGAATTGAGATCAAGGGACTGAAAGGCTAGAGTGTTGGATGAGTCATACATATAGACTTCAAAGTTACTCAGAAGAGTGGTAGAGATTGGGGTGGAAAGGAAGATGGTGATCCAGGTACTAAAATCATCAATAAATGAGTAAAAGGAGAAAGGAGATACATTGGAAGCAGGGAAAACATTTAGAAGGTTGTTGTACATACAAGTGATGATAATGACTTTAACAAAAGTGGTAGGAAATGAGGATTGAGAGAATTAGTTGGGTTTGAGGGATGTTAATGGATAATCAATAGGACACGATGATTGTACAGGTGTTAGGGGATAAGAGAGAGTTAAGGATTACAAACTGATTTTTTGGATTAAGCACCTAGATGATGGTACCACTCACAAAAGAAGATAAAAAAGCATGAAGTATGGGGTGTTTTTGTTTGTTGGTTTGTTTGTTTATTTAGAGGGGGAAGATATTAAGTTTATTTATTTATTTTATTATTTTTTTTTTTGCAGTATGCAGACCTCTCACTGTTGTGGCCTCTCCTGTTGTGGAGCACAGGCTCCGGACACGTAGATTCAGTGGCCATGGCTCACGGGCCCAGCCGCTCAACAGCATGTGGGATCTTCCTGGACTGGGGCACGAACGCGTGTCCCCTGCATCAGCAGGCGGACTCTCAACCACTGTGTCACCAGAGAAGCCCATTAAGTTTTTTTTGATTGTCTTGAATATAAGGTACCTGTAAGACATCCAGGTGGAAAAGAGAGCACTGAAAAGAATAGGAGGCTGGGCTTCCCTGGTGGTGCAGTGGTTGAGAGTCCGCCTGCCGATGCAGGGGATGCGGGTTTGTGCCCTGGTCCGGGAAGATCCCACATGCCACGGAGCAGCTGGGCCCGTGAGCCATGGCCGCTGAGCCTGTGCGTCCGGAGCTTGTGCTCCACAATGGGAGAGGCCACAACAGTGAGAGGCCTGCATACCGCAAAAAATAAAAATAAAAAATAAAAAAAAAATAGGAGGCTGTACTCAATTTGAGTATGGGTTTGTAATTTGGAAGAAATATCTGTAAAAATGTGGAGCTTTAACAGTCACCAGTAACTACAATAAATGATAGTTGAAATCATGGTCATATGTGAGATCACCTAGTGAGATAGTGTGTAAAGTGACAATAACATTGAGCTGAGAATGGAACTTTGCAAATACCATTATTTAATAGGAGGTGATATACCTTAAATAATTTATAGATTTGAAGCAGTTCTAATCAAAAACACAATTGGACATTTTTATACTTAAATGAAATGATTGTACATAAAGTTCATTTGGAAGAATAAGGAATGGCTGGACAAGAAGATCCAAGAAGTATTTTAAAAGATGAATGAGATGAATGGACCTAGAGAATATAATACATAGTGAAGTCAGTCAGACAGAGAAAGACAAATACTATATGATAACACTTATATGTGGAAATTAAAAAAATAATACAATAATATAAAATGAGTCTATATACAAAGCAGAATCAGACTCACAGACATAGAAAACAAACTTATGGTTACCAAAGGGGAGAGGAAAGGAGGAAGGGACAAATTAGGAGTATGGAATTAACAGATACAAACTACTATACATAAAATAGATAAACAACAAAGATATACTGCATAACACAGGGATTTATATTCAATAT
This sequence comes from Delphinapterus leucas, assembly GCF_059928025.1. Classification (NCBI taxonomy): domain Eukaryota; kingdom Metazoa; phylum Chordata; class Mammalia; order Artiodactyla; family Monodontidae; genus Delphinapterus; species Delphinapterus leucas. Next base: position 77,091,571 of record NC_143150.1, on the reverse strand, counting down.
CTGTGATAACCTATAATGGAATATAATCAGAAAAAACCTGAATCATTATGCTGTACACCTGAAACTAACACAATATTGTAAATCAACTACTCTTTAATAAAAAAGATTAATGAGAGAAGACTAGCACAACCCAATATTACAGCATATTATAAAGGTACAATAATTAAAGCAGCATGGTACTGTTAAAAAGTAATAGGACAAAAAAATCCCTGAAACAGACTCAAAGTTCTATCTTTGTCAACAGCTGTGGGAATACAATTATTCCAATACTAGCCCACATTTCTTCTTTCTACCTCCCTCCTTAGGTCTCCTCACTAAGGAAATGTTATTAACCTGATTAGTCAGAACCCAGGATATTTGTTGGACAATGCCTTACTAGTGGGCAGGGTTACTCTTTCTCTCATCTCAGCACTCTCTATTTCACTCTTCCATGTGGTAAGTTGATCTGTGCCTGCAAATGGGTAAACTGGTTATATGAGTTAAGACTCATATAACTGGTTTTCTGTGTTATGCCTGCACTGCAGATCAAGCTATCTTAGTTTTAAGGGGCTGGAATGAGGAAGCTTTGTTTAGGACTTTAAGTCAAAGTTTTTCAAAAGCTTCAAGGAGAGGAGTAATTAATAAAAGTCAGACATTCTTGTGGTCCTGTATTAATATTATCACAAGCGCATAGAAATCTTGCCTCTTGCCTCTAATGCTGAGTGTATACAAAAGTTTAATATTAGAAAAATCTAGCATTTCAGTGGCAGAAAGGAAAAATTGATCAATACAGTCAGCCCTCCATATCCACTGATTCAACCAACTACATCCATGGATTCAACCAACTACAGACTGAAAATATAGTTGATCCTTGAACAACATGGATTTGAACTGCACAGATCCTCTTATATACAGATTTTTTCAATAAATATGTACTAAAGTACTACCCAATCTGTGGTTGGTTGAATCCACAGATGAGGAACCACGAATATGGAGAGCCAACCATAAAGTTATATGTGGATTTTCATTTTTTATATAATTTTTAAAACATATTTATTTATTTATTTGGTTGCACCAGGTCTTAGTTGCAGCAGGCGGGCTCCTTAGTTGTGGCATGCATACTCTTATTTGCAGCATGCATGTGGGATCTAGTTCCTTGATGACGGATCAAACCTGGGCCCCCTGCATTGGGAGCATGGAGTCTTAACCATTGCACCACCAGGGAAGTCCTTATATGTGGATTTTCAGTTGTGTGGAAGGTTGGCATCCTTAACCCTGTGTTGTTCATGGGTCAACTGTATAAAAAAAAATTCCAGAAAGTTTCAAAAACCAAAACTTTAATTTGCCATGGGCCAGGAACTATTTACATAGCATTTACATTGTATTTACAACAATTTACATAGTATTTACATTGTATTAGATATTAAAAGTAATCTAGAGATGATTTAATGTATACGAGAGGATGTGTGTAGATTATATGCAAATACTGTACCATTTATATAAGAGACTTAAGCATGGATTTTTGTATCTATGGTGGTTCCTGGAACCAATCCCCCATGGATACCGAGAGAGGACTATATGGCTTTAGGACAAGTTCTCTCTTTCCAAAAACAAAATTAGATCTCTGTTTATTACCATATGCTAAAATAAATTACAAACAGATTAAAGGTAAAATAGCTTAAAAATAAAAGAATTAAAAGAAAATATGTCTGAATTCTGGGTGGAGATAGATTTTTCTAAGTTTGAGACCCTAAAAAGATGTTTAACGCATAAGATATTGTTACTACAGGTAGGAAACTTATTTTTTTTAAAGAGTAGCAAAAGAAAAATGAGTATATAGACAGGAAATTTATGAAGGAAGAAATACAAATGTCTAATGAAAAAAATTGGGGCGTCACTAATAAATATTGCACTGCAAATTTGTTAGTAAAACCAATGTGACCTCTGCCTTCATGAATTTTACAGTCTAGGGGAGAAAGCAGGTAGTAAGTGAGAAACCAATAGATACATACATATTTACAAAATTAGGTAAGCTCTATGAAGGAAGCAGAAGAAGATAATGTGACAGGGTGGAGGGAGAAGTGTATAAATCTTCCTGAGGCTGTGACATTTAATTTGAGACCTGATGGATATAAGGAGATAGGGAGACAACTATGAAAAGAGTATTTGAGGAAGGGGAGAAAATTCCAAGAAAAAGGAACAGCAAGGGTAAGGACCCTGAAGCAAGAGTGTATTCGTTCTGATCAAGAAGAGCAAGACTGCTAGTATTCTGGAATTGAGTAGGCCACAGGGAGAAGGGTAGGCGAAAAGGTCAGAAAGTTAAAAGTGGAAGAAGAGCAGGAAGCAGATTATGTTGGGTCTTACAGGCCATAATAGGAACTTTGAGTGGATTGGGAGGCCATTGGAAGATTTTAAACAGAGGAGCGACATGATCTGACTTACATTTTAACAGGATCAATCCGATTGCTGTGTTGAGGAGAGGTTATAAGTAGGCAAGGGAGGAATTAGGGAGATGATCTAGGAAGCAATGCAGTAATTCTGTTTAGAGATGATGAGATGATGGTAGCTTGGAAGTGATGAGCAGTGGTCATATTTAGGATGGGTTTTTAAGGTAGATCCAATGAGATATTTTGATGGTCTAGATGTGAGATGGGAGGGGGAAAGCAGAAAAAGATGATTTCAAGGTTTTTGGTCTGGACCAATGGAAATAGTTGTCATTCAATGAAATGGAGAAGTTTGAAATAAAGTTTAAGATGTGGAAATATCAAGTAGGTATTTGGCTACACGTGTAGCCAAATTAGAGAAGAGGTGTGAACTTGAGATAGAAATTTAAGAGTCATCAGCATGTAGATGATATTTAAAGATATAATATGCATGAGATCACTTAGGGAGTGAGTTAGACAATAAAAAGTGACCGAGATAATTAGATTAATCCAGGTATGAAATGATGGCACCTCAGGCCAGCCAAATACAGTGAAAGGAGTAAGAGGTGTTCTGATTCTGGGGTTTCTAGATAGATTGGGGTTTCTAGATAGATTTTTCTTTTTGATTTTCAAGAGTTTCTATATTTTAGTTATTAGTTGTCTGTTTTATACATTGCAGGCATCTTTTCCCAATTTGTCATTCATCTGTTCATTTTGTTCATGGTGTTGTTTGTTGAACAGAACATCATTTGTAATCAAATTTTGGCCTCATGGTTTGTGCTTTTTAAGTTTTGTTTATAAAGTCCTTTCCACCTCTGGTCACAAGGATATTGGGCTATGTTATCTTCTATTTATAATTTTGTCACATTCAGATCTTTAATAATGCCAGAATCTACCTTTCTATGTGCCATTAGCTAGGGATCCATTTAATTTTTTTCTCCATATAGTGAGCAAGTTTTCTCAATACCATGTCTTAAACAATTCAGCTCTTCCCCATTTTACTTGTTTTTGCCACCTTTATAGTTTACTTTCTTTTTTTATGAATTTTTATTGGAGTATGGTTGCTTTACAACGTTGTGTTAGCCTCCACTGCACAACAAAATGAATCAGCCATACACATACAGATATCCCCTCCCTTTTAGCCTTCTCTCCCATTTAGGTTACTACAGTGCATTAGATAGAGTTCCCTGTGCTATATTGTATGTTCCCATCAGTTGTCTTTTTTATACATAATATCAATAACGTATATGTGTCAGTCCCAGTCTCCCAATTCCTCCCACCCCACCCCTTTCCCCCTTGGTATCCATACATTTGTTCTCTATGTCTGTGTCTCTATTTCTGCTTTGCAAATAAGGTCATCTATACCATTTTTCTAGATTCCACATATATGCAAGCCTATATCACATATTATTATATGATATTTGCTTTCCTCTTTCTGACTTACTTCACTCTGTATGGCACTCTCTAGGTCCATCCACATCTCTACAAATGACCCAATTTCATTCCTTTCTATGGCTGAGTAATATTCCATTGTATATGGGTACCACATCTTCTTTATCCATTCCTCTGTTGATGGACATTCAGTGTTTACTTTCTTTAAATAAATAGATCTGACTCCAAGTTTTTATTCTGCTGTATTTGTATGTTATTATGTTATTGCAAAAATATCATACTATTTTTATTATTATAAGTTTGAAATTTGTCTTAATATTTGGAGGATAGGCCTCCTTTGTTCAAGATTGACTGAAGTGTGTGTTATTTTTTCATATAAATTTTAGAGTAAGTTTATCAAGTTCAACAACAAAATCCAACTATGATTTTGATTTGTATTGTGTTGAATTTATAGATTATTTTAGAGAAAATTGGCATTTTTATATTATTCACTTGTTGGAATAACTTTCCGTTTATTCAGATAGTCTGTGAAGACACATAACACTTTTTTCATAGTGTTATGAAAATTTCCCCATTAAGGTTTTACATATGCCTAATTAAGTTAATCTATGGATGTTTTATTGCTTTTGTTGCTAATTTTAAATTATATTTCTAATTGATTATTGCTAATGTAGTTAAATGCTATTGATTTTTATAATTTAATCTTTTATCTGGTAGGCTTCCTGAATTTCCTTATTAATTCTGTAGTTTGTTGATTCTGCAAAAAACGAGTATTTTATCCTTCTACTTATTATTTCCTTTTTGACATATGTGTTTGCCAGGATCTCTAGTATTAGTGATAGTGGTGGTAACCCTTAGCTTTTTCCTAATCTCAAGGGGGATACAACTAACTTTTCTCACCCTTTGCTATGGATCTTTTTTTGAGGAAGGTGATAAATTTATTTAAATTTTAGTCAATGTAAATGACTAAAACCTTTAATAGAAGGATCATTTTAAAACCACTTTGAAGCCTACCTCTGTAAAGTGATTTTTCCAAGATGGTTATACCAGACATGCCCTAATCCCCAAACTATATTAAATGGTATAGGTTCTGATAAGCTTGGAATTTGTACACCTCACCCTCTTCCCCAAATAAATTTAAAGGTTTTATAATACATACTCCCACATGGCGTACAAATTTTCCTGTATTCAGTAAATTTCTTCTTAGTAGAGAGGAAAAACCTGACCCAATTATGAGACCAATCACACCACTGTTGAAAAACTGTACTTACTACTTCAGAATACTGGCATGAACAACTTGTATTTTAACCTAAAATCTTTATTAAATCCTAGTTTAGCGTCTGTATTATAAGTTAGAGTGTTGGTTAACTTGTGGTGAAATGAGGATTATGCAAGTAATAATGCAGCATAATATTTTACTACTATAAAAACAAGTATCATGTAGTTAGAGTTGTAACTGTACACCCACCTTAAAAATGTTTTCCCACATATCTATGTAAAACATGTAATTTAAAAATACTTACGCCATAATATATAAATAGTTGTTATAAATACACATAGCACATTCTATAGACACCATATATATTTTTTAAAGAGACTGTAAATTATACATGGAAAAATTACACCCTTGGAAAAGCTTATATTCTAATAGTGTTAAACATCTAGATTAAATAATAAATTGTATTTCAGAAGCATGCTATATTACATGTATATCAATTCTATTACCTTAAGTGCTCACCAACAAATCATTAACATATAGAGACATTCATCACAAGAATCAAGAACTATCATCTATCTCTTCCGCATATTAACAGGTGGTCAACTCCAAATCAACAATGCTCACATACTTATGTCTGTAAACAACTATCTTAAGTGAAAGATGGGCTGAGTTAAGTACATCTACAACATATTATAAACAATTCATTACAAAAAGATCGCAAGTTAAAACTGGAACACTTTACAAAGCTGATCACAAAACATCATAAAAACTGTCTTCAGTAAAACTCTGTAACAGATTGGTCAACTGGATATATCTGGATATGATAGAGACCTCTTATTGAATATGCACACAAGTTAGGATTTTGAGAAAAACAACCATCAGGTCTGCTTCACCAGGCTCCTGAAAGGTACCCATCACTGCATTACAGAACCTCAAGTCTGTTTTGAAGCCCCAGACAACAGATTTCCCAGAGACACTGTTCATCTACGGTAATGACAACAGCAATCTTGGATTTGCATGATGAGGCTTCTTTTTTATTGAAGTATAATTGCCATTTGACATTATATTCATTTCAGATGTACAATATAATAATTCAATAATTGTATACATTATGAAATGATCACCGTAATAAGTGTAGTTAATATCTGTCACCATGCATAGTTACAATTTTTTTTCTTGCGATGACAACTTTGAACGTCTACTCTCATAACAACTTTCAAATATGCAATACAGTAGTATAAACTATAGTCACCATGTTTTACATTGCATCCCCATGACATTTATTTTACAACTGGAAGTTTGTACCTTTTGACTGCCTTTACCCTTTTGCCCAACTCCTAACCCATGCCTCTGGCAACCACCAATCTGCTCTCTGTATCTATGACCTTGGGTTTTTTGTTGTTTATTTTTTGTTTGTTTTTTTCTAATTTAAGATATAAGTGAGAACATATGGTATTGAACTTTTTCTGACTTATTTCACTTGGCATAATGCCCTAAAGGTCCATTCATTTGTCACAAATGGAAGGATTTTATTTTTTTAATGGCTGAATAGAATTCCATTGTGTGTGTGTGTGTGTGTGTGTGTATACACACACACGTATATATCACATCAACTTTATCCACTGAAGGACACTCAGGTTGTTCCCACGTCTTGGATATTGTAAATAATGCTGAAATAAACGTGGGAGTGCATATATCTTTTTGAATTAGGGGTTTTGTTTTCTCTGGATAAACACCCAGAAGTGGAATTGCTTGATCATATGGTAGTTCTATTTTTAATTTTTTGAGGAACTGCCATACTATTTTCCATAATGGCTGCACCAATTTACATTTCCATCAACAATGCACAAGGGTTCCCTTTTTCCCACATCCTTGCCAACACTTATTTCTTGCCTTTTTGATAATAGCCATTCTAATGGATATGAGTTGCTATCATGGTTTTGATTTGCATTTCCCTAATAATTAATGATGTTGAGCATTTTTTCAGGTACCTGTTGGCCATTTTGATGTCTTCTTTGGAAAAATGACTATTCAGATCCTCTGCCCATTTTTTAGTCAGGTTGTTCATTTTTCTGAATGTTGAGTTGTATGAGTTCTTTGTATATGTTGTATATTAACCCCTTATTGGATCTACTGTTTGCAAATATATTCTCCTACTCAGTAGGTGGCCTTTTCGTTTCTTTGAAAAAATGGGTTTTTTATTCAAAAGCTTTTTAGTTTTATATAGTCCCATTTGCTTATTTTTTTGTTGTTGCTTTTGCCTGACGAAACAGATCCAAAAAATGTTGTTAAGACCAACATCAAAGAGTGTAGTACCTATGTTTTCTTCTAGGATTTTTATGGTTTCAGGTCTTACATTTAAGTCTATATCCATTTTGAGTTTATTTTTGTATATGGTGTGAAAAGTAGTTTAGTTAGATTCTTTTACATGTAGCTGTCCAGTTCTCCCAACACCGTTTATTGAAGAGGCTGTCTTTTCACCATTGTATATTGTTGTCTCCTTTGTTGTAGATCAATTGCCCATATAAGTGTGGATTTATTTCTGGGCTGTCTATTCTATTTCATTGATCTATGTATCTGTTTTTATGCCAGTACCATAATGTTTTGATTACTGTAGTTGTGTAATATAATTTGAAACCAGGGAGCATGATGCCTCCAGCTTTGTTTTTCTTTCTTAAGATTGCTTTGGCTATTCAGATTCTTTTGTGGTTCTGAACAAATTTTAGAATTGTTCTATTTCTGTGAAAAATGCCATTGAAATTTTGATAGCAATTGCATTAAATCTGCATATTGCTTTGGGTAGTATGAGCATTATAACAATATTAATTCTTCCCAATCTGTGAAGATCTTTCCATTTATTTGTGTATTCTTCAATTTCTTTCCTCACTGTCTTATGGTTTTTATTTTTCAGGTCATTCATCTCCTTGGTTAATTTTATTCCTAAGTATTTTATTCTTATTGATGGAATTATAACTGGGAATTATTTTATTAATTTTTCTTTCTGACAGTTTGTTATTAGTGTATGGAAACACAACCCATTTCTGTATGTTGATTTTGTGTCCTGCAACTTCGCTGAGTTTGTTTATTAGTTCTAAAAGTTTTTTGGTGGAGTCTTTAGAGTATTCTATATATAAGATCATATCATCCTCAAATAGTGGCCGTTTTACTTTTTCCTTTATAATTTGAGTACCTTTTATTTTTTCTTCTTGCCTAATTGCCCTGGGTAGGACTTCAATGCTATGTTGAATAAAAATTGTGAGAGTGGGCATCCTTGTTTTGTTCCTGATCATAAAGGAAAAACTTTCAGCTTTTCATCGTTGAATATGATGTTATATGTGGGCTTGTCATATATGGCCTTTATTATGTTGACTTATATTCCGTCTCTTCTCAGTTTGTTGAGCTTTTTTTTATCAGGAATGGATGTTGAATTTTGCAAACGCTTTTTCTGCATTTATTGAGATGATTATATGATTTTTATCTTTCATTGTGTTAATGTGGTGTATAATTATGTTGACTGATTTGTGGATACTGAACCATTCTTGCATCCCTGGAATAAATCTCACTTTATCATGGTGTATGATCCTTTTAATGTATTGTTGATGTTGGTTTGCTAATATTTTGTTGAGGATTTTTGCATCTATGTTCATGATAAACCTATGTTTATCATGTACTTATTGCCATTTTGTTAATTATTTTCTGGCTGTTTTGTAGTTCCTCTGTTTCTTCTTCTCATGCTCACTTTTGTGGTTTGGTGACTTTCTTTAGTGATATGCTTGGATTCCTTTCTCATTATCTTTTGTGTATTTACTATAGGTCTTCCTTTGTAGTTACTACGACACATATAACAACCTCTATTTATAACCATCTATTTTAAGTTGATAACAACTTATGTTTGAATGCATTCTCAAACTCTACATTTTTACTCTTCCCCCCCCAAATTGTATGTTTTTGATGTCACATTTTATATCTTTTTATTTTGTATATCCCTTAACTAATTATTGTAGTTATTGTTATTTTAACTACTTTTGTCTTTTATCCACCATACTAGTTTTCTTGTTTAGTACTGATGAACTTCTTAAGATTTTTGCTTGTCTGGAAAACTCTTTACCTTACCTGAAGACAGCCCTCCCCTCCACACACAAAGCTAAAACTCCAGGACAAACAAAGAGGCCTCTTTCAAGGAAAGACTGGGGGTTTGTTTCAGTCTGCTGTGTGTGCAGTACCCCAGGGATGGTAGCCTTCCAGGAACTGTCTCTCCAATGGTGACAATCCCATGTGACCCAGGAACACAAGCCCCCCCTGGCCACCAGAGCCAGGCATTTAAGGGGAATCTCCTGGGCTGCAGCCACATAAACCACGGCACCAGATATAAAAACTGGGGCACCAGACATGTATAAAAGCTTCCCTCTGGGAGATACTGGCATTCTGGACAGTAGCAGAGGGCAACAGTGAAGGTGGCACTTACTGGGGGAAAAATGATTTAGTGCCTGCCAGCTTTATCAAGGCAGAGAGAGAGAGAGAGGGAGCACAGAGATGGTGCCCACCAGTTGGTGGGTAAAGGTGGCGCCCATTGAGAAAAAATAGCTCTTGTCAGCTTTAGCAGTTTAGAGCGAGAGTGTGAAAATGGTGTCCACCAGCATCTTCATCCATGGAGATTATCCAAACATGCCCCTGCTCCTCAGGTCGGTGCTTTAAGATTAGCAATGAATTGCTTTGACATAAAGTCTGAGTGCTTTTCAAATGGTTACCTCTGTGCTGGGCCCTGGGGCGAGTGAGTCTGCATATGAGCCATTTAGAAGGTATTTCTTAGTTCACTACATTGCTTTGGATCTCATGAACATGAGCCCCATTGGTTTAAAAAGCCAGATATTTTACAGCTTCATATTTCAGGTTCAGGTATTAAAGGGGGAGGGTGCTGATATGAGGTATGAACACTTTGCTTCTCAGGGAGAAGCTTCCGTTGTGTGAGTTCCCTCCTAATCCTGGATTGTTGAGCTGGGGTGGGATTTATGGTAAGACCATGTCTCAGCCTCTCCTACTGCCTCGATGTGATCCTTTTTTCATTTGCCAATATGAAGGAACCACTCAGCCAGTTTTCAGGTCTCTTTTCAGAGGAAATTTTCCCATAAGTAGCTTTAGATTTGGTGTTTTCCTGAAAGGAACCGTGTTCAGAATATTCCTACATTGTGTCTTAGACTGCCTCCTGAGAACCCTGTGATGATGAGGCTTCTTTACCCTCTGGTAAAGAGGGTCGCTTTTTGTGTCTGCTTTAACAGCCAGATGTTTGCAAGCAGTTTTCCAACAGCAGATATAAGTGATCTAGTTGTTGAGAATTCTTTTTGGGCAATCCATTTTCTTTTGGCCAATGTTCAACTCTTAGGCTACTTCTGTATCCTTCACTGTCACTCCCATCAGCATTAAAAAGCTTCAGTAGCTCAGGGAAAAAATTGCTTCTTCAACAGTGACTGAAGTGATCTCTGTTCCTGCTATAAGAATTTTTTTAGCCTTTTTAAAGGAAGTATATATTATACATTAATGAATATATTTTACAGTAAAATTAAATTGAAATCATACTCTTTTAAAAAGCCTAAAATGGAAATCAAGGCATTTATCAAATTTCCATGATGCACCAAAATCCTGACTTTCAGAATTCAGCAATCATGATTGTAGATGAGGTCCATTAATCCATGTTTTTAAATAACTAAGGATCTTGTCCATACTTGGAGCAGAATTCTGTGTATAAGTGACAATCATTTCAAATATAAATATTTTAGGGGTCCCAGATATTTTAATTGTTCAGCCATACATGTGTTGTACTTCATCATCTGATAACTTGCATGGCTCCCAGCCAAAGAAAAATATGTTACCCATCAGAGTTTAAGGCCTGACCACACAGATCATGACCTAGTCAAGACCCATGGTTCTAACAGAGGGAAGGACTAATACTTCTGTTTTAGAATTTTTTTAATTAAAAATAACTTTATATTTAGTAAAATTCACTCATACTGTAGAATTTCATGGATTTTGAAAATGCATACAGTTGTGTATTCACCACCATAACTGAGATACAGAACAGTTCCATTACCCTAAAACAACTTCTTCAGGCTGCCTCTTTGTAGTCAAGCCTTTCCCCCAATCCCACCACTTTTGTCAACCACTTTCCTTATTTTCTACATCCCTATGGTTTTCCGTTGTACAATGTCATAAAAATTGAATCATACAGTTTAGCCTTTGACTTCTAGATTCTTTTCACTTAAAAAAAGAATTTGGAGGATAGCAAAATTTGCAGATTAGGGAACACCAGCTTCCTGTTCCTTGACAGCCCATACTTCTAAGAAACAAAGAAAACAACAAACCAAATTCAGATATAACATAGATGTTGGAACTGCCTGACAGGAATTTTAAAATATCTACAATTAATATGTTAAAGGCCCTAATGGAAAAGGTGACAAACATGCAAAATGGGATGATAATTTCAGTGGAGAAATTAAAAACTATAAGAGAGAATCAAATGAAAATGCTAGAAATGAAAAATAGAGAGAGAGAGAGGCTTTTCAATGGTCTCTTCAGTAGACTTCACACAACTGAGAAAATGACTACTGACCTTGAAGATAGGTCAGTAAAAATTACCAAAACTGAAACACTAGGAGACAAAAAAGAGGAAAAAGAAACAGAATGAAGCATGTAAGATCTGCGTGATAATATCAGACACTAACATAAATGAAATTGAAATCATAAGAGAAGAAAGAGAGATAGGACAAGCAAAAGATTTAAAGAAATAATAGCTGAAACTTTTCCAAAATCAACAATAGACACAGAACTACAGAATCAAGAAGCTCTGAGAAGACCAACGGGGATAATTACCAAAAGCAAACAAATAAATACACACACATACACACACATGCACACACACACACTTGCAAACACCCTTAGTCATGCCATGTAAAGTCTACTAAAACCAAAGACAATCAGAAAATCTTGAAAACAGGCAGAAAAATAGAACAAAAGCACATTACATACAAAGGAACAAAGATAAAACTTATGGCAGATTTCTCATCAGAAACTATAAAAGCAAGAAAGCAGTAATGAAACATTTTTAAAGTGCTGAAATAAAAATACTGTCAATGAAGAATTATATGTTCTGTGAAAATAATAAGGAAAAATAAAAACATTCTCAGAAAAAAAGGCTATAAGAATTCATTGCTAGTATATCTATATTACAAGAAATTTTAAAGAAAGCACTTCAGGAAGAACTGACATGACACCAGAAAGCAAGTGGTAACTATACAATGAAATAAAGAGTGCTGGAAATAGAATAAAGATAATTTTTTTTTCATTTTTAGTGCTCAAAAGACTGTCTAAAAGAAAACTTTATCAATGTAGTGTATTTTTGTATATGCAAATATAAAATATATGACAAAAAATGCCACAATGATTGGAAGTGATGTATTGGGAATATACAGTTGCAAAGATCTCTTTCTAGATAGTAACCAATATAATATTATTTGAAGATAGATTCTAATATATGTTGTAAAGTCTAGAGCAATAAATAAAATCATTTTTAAAGGGGTAGAGTGAATTAATAATAGAGAAAAAATGGAATCACATAAAATGCTCAATTAATGCAAAAGAAAGCAAGAAAGAAGGAAAAAACAAAAAGAAATAGAAAAATAGAAAAAAAACTACCAATATGATAGATTTTATTTCAACAATAGCAATAATAATTTTAAATTTAAACAAATATAAATACACCAATAAAAACAGATGTATATTGTGATACTGGATTTTAGAAGATTACCCAACTATATGTTATATAAAATAAATTCACTGTAAACGTAAAGGCAAAAATAGGATAAAAGTGAAAGAATGGACAAAGATGTACCATGTAAACTCTAACATGGCTAATACTACTGTCAGGGAAAGTACACTTTAGACTAAGGAATCTACCAAGGATAAGAAAGATACTACAATATAATAAAGAGATCAATTCTCAAAAATAAAATAAAAACTGTCCTAAATATGCACACATTGAACAACAGAACTCCAACATACATGAAATCAAAAACTGATAGTATTGAAAGGTAATTTGTATATTTCTAGGAATTTGTGTATTTCATCTAGGTTATATAATTGGTGGATATATAATTGTTTTGGTGTTTTCTTATAATCCTTTTTATTTCTGTGAGGTTGGTAAAATATCCCTACATTCACTTGTGATTTTAGTTTTTTTATTTCTGATTTTTTTATTTAAGTATAATTGATTTGCAATATTGTACAGCAAAGTGATTCAGTTATATATAGATAGATAGCTATAGATATATTTCCCTGTGCTATACAGTAAACCCTTGTTCATAATCTATTTTATGTACAGTAGCTTGCATCTGTTAATACCATACTCCAAATTTATCACTTCCCCTCTCTCTTTCCCCTTTGGTAACCATAAGTTTGTTTTCTATATCTGTGAGTCTATTTCTGTTTTGTATATGATTCATTTGTATTATATTTTAGATTCCACATATAAATGACATCATATAGTATTTGTCTTTCTCTGTCTGACTTACTTCACTGAGTGTAATATTCTCTAGTCCATCCATGTTTTTCCAAATAATATTTCATTCTTTTTTATGGCTGAGTAATATTCCATTGTATATCTATACCACATCTTCTTAAACCAATCATCTGTGATGGGCAATTTGGTGTTTTCTATGTCTTGGCTACTATAAATAATGCTGCTATGAACATTGGGGTGAACATATCTTTTGAAGTAGAATTTTCACCTTTTCTGAATATATGCCCAGCATCATGTTGTAGCTCCATTTTTAGTTTTCTAAGGAAACTACTGTTTTCCATAGAGACAGAACCAATTTACATTGCCACCAACAGTGTACAAGGGTTCCCTTTTCTCTGCACCCTCTCCAGCATTGGTTGTTTGTAGACTTTTTGATGGTAGCCATTCTGACCAGTGTGTGGTGATACCTCATTGTGACTTTGATTTGCACTTCAGTAATGATTAACGATGTTGAGCATCTTTTCATGTGACTGTTGGCCATCTGTATGTCTACTTTGGAGAAATGTCTATTTGGGTCTTCTGCCCATTTTTTGATTGTGTTCTTTCTTTTTTCAATATTGCATTGTATGAACTGTTTATATATTTTGGATATTAATCTCTTGTTTGTTCCATTGTTTGCAAATATTTCCTCCCATTGCACAGGTTGTCTTATTGTTTTATTGATGGTTTCCTTTGCTGTGCAAAAGCTTTTAGATTTTATTAGGTACCATTTGTTTATTTTTGCTTTTACTTTTGCCTTGGGAGACCGAACTAAGAAAATATTGCTATGATTTATGTCAGAGAATGTTTTGTCTCTGTTCTCTTCTAGGAGTTTTATGCTTTCATGTCTTAGATCTAAGTCTTTAAACCAGTTTGAGTAATTTTTGAATATGGTATGAGAAAGTGTTCGAGTGTTCTATTTTCATTGATTTACATGTGGCCATCTGGCTTTCCCAACACCACTAGTTGAAGAGACTTCTTTCTTTCCATTGTACAGTCTTGATTCCTTTGTTAAAGATTAATTGACTGTAGGTGTGTGGGTTTATTTTTTGACTCTCTATTCTGTTCCATCAATCCATATGTCTGTTTTTGTGCCAATACCATGCTGTTTTGATAACTGTAGCTTTGTAGTGTTGTCTGAAGTCTGGAAGTATAGCTTTGTTCTTTTTTATTAGGATTGTTTTGAAGTTTTTGGGTCTTTTCTCGTTCCATATAAATTTTAAGATTATTTGTTCTAGTTCTGTGAAAAATATCATGGGTGTTTTGATAGGGATTGCATTAAATCTGTAGATTGCTTTGGGTAGTTTGGCCATTCTAACAATATTAATTCTTCCAATCTAAAAGCATGGGATATCTTTCAATTTCCTTGAATTATCTCCAATTACTGTTTTCAATGTTTTATAACTTTTAGTGTATAGGTCTTTCACTTCCTTGGTTAAGTTTATTCTTAGGTATTTTTTGACACCATTTTAAACAGGATCACTTTTTACTTTCTCTTTCTGATATTTCATTGTTAGTGTAAAGAAATGCAACAAATTTCTGTATATTAACCTTGTACCATGCAACCTTGCTGAATTTCTTTATTAGTTCTAATAGTTTTTGTGTGGAGACTATAGAGTTCTCTATATAGAGTATTATGTCAACTAGAAATAGTGAGAATTTTACCTCTTCTCTTCTAATACATTTTGTTTCTTTTTCTTACCTGATTTCTGTTGCTAGGACTTCCAATACTGTGCTGAACAGAAATGGTGAGAGTGGGTATCCTTGTCTTGTTCTGTGTCTCCATTCTATTTCCGAGATTTTGGATCATCTTTACTATCATTACTCTGAATTCTTTTTCAGATAGGTTGCCTATTTCCTCTTCATTTATTTGGTCTTGTAGGTTTTTACCTTGCTCCTTCATCTGTAACATATTTCTCTGTCATCTCATTTTTGTTGATGTGTGGAGCTATTTTCCTCTCTTGCTGGTTGTTTGGCCTGAGGCGTCCAGCACTGGAGCTTGCAGGCAGTTAGGTGGAGCCAGATCTTGGTGCTGAGATGAGGACTTCTTCGAGACCTCACAGTGATGAATATTTCCTGGGACCTGTAGTTCTCTGACAGTCCAGCAGTTTGAATTTGGTGCTCCCACCACAGGGGCTCAGGCCTAACCCCTGGCCTGGGAAACAAGATCCTGCAAGTTGCACAATATGACAAAAACAAACAAACAAACAAAAAGCAGACAAACAAAGCCCAAGGCAAATAATAAAAACAAAACTGAACCAACAAAAATAAGAAGTAACAATCACACAAAGAAAACAAACAGACAAATAAAACCAAAGACAACAAAAACAAATCCAAATAAACAAAAGACAAAACAACAAACAAACAACAACAACGAAAAAAAACCCAAGGAAAGCAAAAAAAAAGAAGACACCAAAATGAACAAGAGAGCCCCCAAAACAAAACCAATAATAAAAACAAAACTAACCCAAACAGAAAACTGAAAACAAAACAAAATCAAAAAACAAACTAAAAGAAAAGCTGAGTGAACAAAAGACAAACACACAAAAATGACACACACACAAAAAATCAAAACTAGAAAAAAGGATAAAAACAAAAGAAAATAATAAACAAAGCAAAACAAAACTAAACAAAAATATCAAAATAACAAACCAACAGGAAAAAAGGGACAACAAATAACAAAGAGCAGGACAGTAACAAAGAATAAAAAGAAAAATAAAATTAGAAAAATAAAAAATATTTTAGAAAAAATAAAAATGAAATAACAAAGCAAAATAGAACAACAGCAAAAAGATAAAATAAAATAAATTTAAAAGTTAAAAAAAAAGTTAAAGATAAAAATATAAAAAATTTAAAAATGGAAACTTCTGTGATGCCTCCACTATCAATGTCCCTGCACCCACGGTGAGCTACAGCCAACCCCCACCTCCCCAGGAGTTCCTCCAAGACCTCTTGGTAGGTCTCTGGACCAACTGTGTCATCCCCACCTCTGCTTGTGTTCCTCTCACCAGCATCTGCTCCTGAAGCTGGCCTGGAGCACACATGCTTGCATAGGCCAGCCGGGGTGCAGACTTCCATGCACATGGCTTCAGGGGCTGGCACAGATGGAGGAGGCTTTGGAGAAAGGTGGCGCTCAGCCTGTCAGGACCTGCGTGGACAAAGGAAGATTTGTCAGGGGTGGTGGCAGGCTGCCAAGACCCACACAGCCCATGGATGCTTTGGGGGAGTTGTGCTCAGGTCCACCTGAACCCATGTGGCCAGAGGAGGCTTTGGCAGGGGTAGGGCTCAGGCCTGGGGCCCTAGCAGGCTTGCCAAGGCCTGAGCAGGTGAGGGGAACCCTGGTTTTCAGGGTGGGTGAGCCTGCTCAGGCATGCACAACTTACGTTGCCCAAGGAGGCCAGTCCAACGGGTGGGAAAGGACATTGCAATGGCAGTCCTGCTCTTTGCACACCACTCAACAATTGCATCTCACCTCCATGGTGGCCTGGGCTTCCTCTGCAAACATTTCTGGCTGTGGAGCCCTTCCCTCCTGCTGCCTCAGGCTGTCTCCTCACAACCAACAGCTACCCCCTCCCTGGGTCCACTCTCCAAACCTCACTCTCCAGCACCCAGCCCTCCTACACACAACTCAGGCTGGGGTGTTCAGGGCTGTGGCACAGACTATGTGAATAGGTATTACTCTGTCCTGCCTTACACATACTGGTTGCTGCATTCCCCTCCAATCTCCCAATCCCCTGAAAGTCCCTCTCTGTCACCACTGTTCCCCTTGCTGTAAGTGAGCTTTTCTGAGTGTAGGAACCTCTGCTCTCCTTTAGCTGCCCCTCAGGGGCACTTGTCCCATCCTGTTTCCACTTTTCTTCCCCCTTTCCTTCATCCTACCTGGTTGCTCGAGGATTTTTTTGTCCCCTTAGGTGTCCGAGGTCCTCCACTAGTGTTCGGTAGGTGCTCTCTGAGAATTGTTCCAATGTATTCTTGATGTATTTGTGAGGAGATGCAAACTCCACATCCTCCTATTCTGCCATCTGTCCCCAATGTTCAGTCTTTGATTTACAATATTATGTTAATTTTAGTTATACAGCATCATGATTCAATATTTTTGCAGATTATACTCCATTATAATATATTTTAAGATAATTGCTATAATTCCCTGTACTATACAGTATATCCTCTTTGCATATCTATTTTATATAAAGTAGTTTGCTTCTGTTAATCCCATCAAACAAACAAACAAACAAACAAATAAATAGTCTGAAGTCAGGGAGTCTGATTCCTCCAGCTCCGTTTTTTTCCCTCAAGACTGCTTTGGCTATTCGGGGTCTTTTTGTCTCAATACAAATTTTAAGATTGTTTGTTCCAGTTCTGTAAAAACTGCCATTGGTAATTTGATAGGGATTGCATTGAACCTGTAGATTGCTTTGGGTAGTAGAGTCATTTTCACAATATTGACTCTTCCAAAAAAACAACATGGTATATCTCTCCATCTGTTGTTATCATCTTAAATTTCTTTCATCAGTGTCTTATAGTTTTCTGCATACAAGTCTTTTGTGTCCCTAGGTAGGTTTATTCCTAGGTATTTTATTCTTTTTGTTGCAATGGTAAATGGCAGTGTTTCCTTAATTTCTCTTTCAGATTTTTCATCATTAATGTATAGGAATGCAAGAGATTTCTGTGCATTAATTTTGTAACCTGCAACTTTCCCAAATTCATTGATTAGATCTAGTAGTTTTCTGGTAGCATTTTTAGGATTCTCTATGTATAGTATCATGTCATCTGCAAAGAGTGACAGTTTTACTTCTTCTTTTCCAATTTGTATTCCTTTTATTTCTTTTTATTCTCTGATTGCCATGGCTAGGACTTCCAAAACTATGATGAATAATAGTGGTGAGAGTGGACATCCTTGTCTTGTTCCTGATCTTAGACGAAATGCTTTAGTTTTTCACCATTGAGTGTGATGCCTACTATGGATTTGTCATATATAGCCTTTATTATGTTGAGGTACGTTCTCTCTATGCCCATTTTGGATTGGAGCTTAATGACAAGGAAAGTCTGGCTAAGTATTTGAGGCATCAATACACGCAGATCATAATTGACATCAGAAAGATGGCTTAAAGCTTCCATGGAGACAGTATGGAAAAAGAGGAGAAGAGGACTAGAGACAGAGCCTTGAAGAAACAGCTGCATTTAGGAGGCAGCAGCAGGATAAGGAGACCAAAACAGAGCCAAAGAAGGAAGGTCATTATAAGCAGGGAGAATAGTAGCAGAACTGCCTTACTAGAGTATTGGACATGAATATTTAAAGATAGGGACAGTAGAAGAGATGTTGAGGGTGTCCCAGGAGGGAGAAGAATAAAGTCACAAAAATAAAATGAAGACTGATATGGAAATGATGGAGAAATATCTTAAAGGTCCTGGGACTCACCTGCCACAGCCTCTTAGGGATACCCGGGAACTGGGAGAAATTTCTGATCTGGTCTAATTGGAGACTCCTGTTACCACTTCTAGGTGAGGTTCTCACTTACCAGTGGAACATCCCAGAGAGATCTGGCCCTGGGCCCAATGATTCTACTTGTGTTTCCTGGATCTATTATTCTGCAGTGGATCCCATCAAGGTAAAGACAATATTGGCTTCCTGGAGTTGTCTCAGAATTGGGCAGGCTGCCTAGTAAAAAGAAGTTATTAAACAGATGTAGTAAGAAGGCCAGCACTAAAGTCCAGGGTTCAGGTGAAATTCCTCAAATGCTGGGCTTATTCTAGTAGTTAGGAGGAGGGATGAAAGGAATAGGTAGCATCACATGTTAGTTCTGAGGATTTTCTTCCTTGTTTCTTCTTCTTGGATAATATAAGGCAGTATGTTATCATTCAAGAAACCTAGAATTTGTTGTCAAGAGATTGGGTTTCTAGCCCAAATTTTGTTCTGTCTTGCTTTTGAAGTGACTTTAGGCAAGTCATTCTGCCTCTGTTTCCTGGAAAATGGGCTTATCTATGTAGCCACCCATCCACAGGCAGATGTCAGCTATCATTTATTTTTGAGAGCCTACTACATTTTACCTGGTGCTTTGGATGATACAAATGTAAGATACAGTTCCCATTTTCAAAGAGTATGATCTAGTTGTGGGAGACAGATGAATATAAACATAACGTTGACATTAAATATATAAAATATGACTATATATATATATATATATATATATATATATACACAGAATAAATTTTAAATATAGCATAGTATTAGCAGCTCTATAAAACCATTTAATAGAAACTGCTGTGGGGGGTCCATGAGAGAGTGATTACTTCTGCTTGGAGGAGAGGATGAATGAGGGGGAAACTGGAGAAGGCAACATAATGATAGGTAGACATACATTGGGCCTTGAAAGCTGAATAGCAGTATGATAAAAGATAGGGATATGGTGGGGGGAGGTGGTCATTACAGGAAGAAGAAACAGCCTGAGGAAAGGCATTGTGTTGTGAAAATGATTGGTGAGTTTGGAGATCAACGAATAGTCCAGCAGAGGTAAATCATGAGTGAGATAGCATATCTTTCCTATGTCCCAAGATTGTTGTGAGGATGAATTCAGATAATATAGATGAGGTGCTTATAAATACAAGACATTATGATGAAGTGCTGAGGGCACAATGGGCTTGGATGTTAGCCTGTCTCTCTGTAGAGCACTACCACCCAGAAACAACTCCATCTAGTTCACTCTCTCCCTCTTCCTCCTATCCTTAGGACATGTACAGTGGCCTGGTGGGACCCTTGGCCATCTGCCGAAAGGGCATCCTAGAGCCCAATGGAGGACGGCATGACATGGACCGAGAATTTGCCTTGTTATTCTTGATTTTTGATGAGAACCAGTCTTGGTATCTGGAAGAGAATGTGGAAACTTATGGGCCCCAGGATCCAGGCCATGTTAACCTACAGGATGAGACTTTCTTGGAGAGCAATAAAATGCATGGTCTGTAGAAAAGAACCTAACCCTCTTCCAAAGAAGTCCCTACTGGCTGCATGGGGGTATCTGATAGGCCCATCACAACCCAAGGGAGCATAATTTCTGAAAGGATAGGAAAGTGGAATGGGGACAAATTAGAAGAAATGTCTCCTACTACAGTATTATATATTTCATACATAAAATAGGTAATGTGGGCTACGTTAGTTCAAGTGCCCAGAAAGCAGGAAGCTGACTCTGTAAATTTGCTGTGGTGACACTAGCACATTTTAACATATTAGAGAAGGCAAGATGGACATTTATGACCCTCAATGTACCTGGTGCACTGGCTGATTAGGGCCCCTCTACTTAAAAATTCTGAGTTTAGTTTCTCAATATTATCTTATTTCCTTACCACTCTGGATCTGAGATCTGTTTTCTCAATATATTCTAATATAGTCAAATGAAGGACAGCTTATCTTTTAATCTATTTTTAAAACAAAGGTTCAATTTACATATGGAAGGATTGGAGAGAGAGCCTCAGAGAGCAGCATACTGGGTTATATTACATACAAATAAGAGCTTCTTGATGCTCAAATGGATTTTGGAGGTAAATTGTGCACTCAAGCCTTCCTTTGTTCTAGAGATTTGTGTATCTTTAAAAAAAATAGAGAAAATCTCAAAGAAGAGGGAGAATTTAAGTGCAGCAGAATGTATGAAGTGATTTCTCACTATCTCTTCTAGTGTAGTATTTCTTTGATTTGAGGATAAGTTGCAGCTTTTATAGTGACTCTACTGGAACTCAAAAGTAGTATCTCATTGTCACACAGATTCTAGCTATTTCCCCTTGATGGAAATATGAGTGATTCACATTGAATCCAGTGATTCACAAACTTTACAAAATGAATTTTTTTAGCTCCTTTCAAATCAGAGAAATAAATTGCCCAAAACCAAAATGGAAAGAGGACACAGATCTTGCTAGTGCAGGGGTTTAGCTAATGCTCATTTCCATCTTTTTGTTTATGTGTTTATTCATCCAAACTCTTCAGGTATCAATCTATCTACCTATCAAGCATTTGTTGAAAACTCTCTGAGTACTGACACTAGAGAAAAAAAATAATGTTGGTGTCTGAGGGCAAACAAATAATACCCTTTCTCTAACTTCCAGATTCCTGAACCAATTGAGAAAGAGGCAGGGATGCTTAAGATCAAATGTAAACTTAATGAGAAAGTTAATTTGCAAACTGAATTTAGTTCTGCAACAAAATGGGCTTACTAATACTACCCCAACAATAGATAGATTTTTCATCCTGTCATTGACATAGAGGGACAATACCCTCCTCCTTCACAGGGATAAAATCTTCCCCATGATGGAATAACAAATCCATCTGCACCACTTTCTATGGTCAGACTGAGTTGAGCATATTTAGTCCCTTCTCTCAAATACAAAATTTGGCCAGAGTAAATAGGCTATAAATGTTCCTTCCATTATTTCCTCTCTTGGGATGTAGAGTATAAATCATCTTCCCTCTGTGAGAACATGAAAAGTGGGGGTGTGTATCCTGGGCATAGTCTTGACAGTGTGAATTAACATGGTGATGAGTGGTTTGTTGTTTTTAAAGCATAGGATGTGGCCTGGGAAGAGGCAGATGATGAGTCCCATGTGTTAATATCATTATAAATTCCAAGAATGTGACAGGTATTTTTTTAAACATTTATTGTAGGCTCAGGTGTCTGCTGGGTGTTCTGAAGAATACAAGGAATATAGTATATACATTTATGTCCTGCCTAATAGAAACCTACAACCTAGTTGGGTATATAAAATTCCACAAATTAAAAGATAGGTAAATGTATAAGGCAGTTTCTAGTGAGTTCCAAAGGGTGGTACAGACAGTACTGGAGGAGTTCAGATGTGGAAAGGAATGCAAGCAATGAGAGGTGCTGAGAGGCGCTAGATCAGGGAAGTATTATTAGAAGAGATGAAGGTATGACTGGGCTTTGAAAAGATGGATAAAAGTAGGGAAAATTTCTGGAAGGGAAGATCAGAAACATGAGCAAGAACACAGAGAACATGAATATGGGACCATATGGGGGGGATGGTGAAAAAATCACCTTAATTGAAATAAATATGTTAGATAATGGTAGATGAGTTTGGGAAGGTAGTTTGGGGCTGTATTTTGAAGGACCTTGTTGGCTGAGCTAAGGAGGCATGGACTTGATATTTTTGGCAGGAGGGAGCTATTAAAGTATTTTAAGCAGCAGAATAACATGATCATATTAGTTATTTAGAAAGACCACTCTTGTAACACCAATGTGGAAGATAGACTGGAGAGGGACAAATGGAATAAAAATGAGAGAATTTAGGAGGGTATTGCTATCATCAGAGATGATAGGGATTAGCTCTAGGGTAGTGGCAGTGGTAAGTCAAAATGAGAGATATAAAATAGTTTTCTTCTCTTACAGCCATTAATGGAAAGCTCTATGCCAACCTCAGGGGCCTTACCATGTACCAAGGGGAACGAGTGGCTTGGTACATGATGGCCATGGGACAAGATATTGACCTACACACTGTCCATTTCCATGCAGAAAGCTTTCTCTATCGGGTGAGCTGGAAAAGAGGCTGAGTCCCTCAGAGTGCTTTGATATACATTAAGAAAGAAGAGAATAAAAAGAAACATGATAATAATCAGTTAAAAGAAGAAAGGTTTTGTACATAGAGTATTGATCAGGGAATTCTAGTTTGGCTTTGTATCCCAAGGTCAGTCATTGCCCTCCAGGCCTTAGCTTTCCCCTGTGATATAGAAGAAATGAATGGCTCATTTATGGGATAAGGAGATTGAAGGAATAAATGTAATTGGGTCTCAGTCAGGGACTTGAGGTCCAGTAAGCAGTCATCCTGAGTAAGAAATTTCAGAGTAGTGTCTCACAATCTCTGAAAGTCCTTAATCCATTCCTGAACTTCAGTTCAGGACCTACATGGGACTACATGTGGGTTTTGAAGAAGAAATTTTGTCTTAGGAAAAGGGGTCAGAGCTGTAGGCATTAATGTGGACTTAAAGACTTAGAAGTCCTGATAAAGGTGGTGGCATAGAGGAGAAACTAAACTGAGTTTCATTTCTAAAGTAAATATGTGGATTCTTCCTAAGGGTCAAGGCTTAAGCCTGCTAAAATGTATGGATATACTAGTTTTTATCCCCCTAATGAAAGACTAAATGAACTTTACTTTGGGACACTTTAAGAAAAAGTAGGAGGAGAGAGAGTCTCCTCTGTTGAGTCAGTTTGTATGGGTGGGTTCACAGAGGAGATGGATAAGATGGAATCTTTAAGCTGTTCTCTGATCTGTGAATCTTGAAGTTCCATGTCTCTGGTGTGGATACCCAAGCCTTTTAATTCCTATAAGTTCTGAGACTATCTCTACCCTTCACTTTCTCTCTCTCACCCACAATCTCTCTTGCAGAGTGGAGAGAGCTACCGGGCAGACGTGGTGGATCTGTTCCCAGGGACCTTTGAGGTTGTGGAGATGGTGACCAGCAACCCTGGGACATGGCTGCTTCACTGTCATGTTACAGACCATGTCCATGCTGGCATGGAGACTGTCTTTATGGTTTTGTCCCAAAGAGGTAAAGCCTAATTAGGATATCTTCTGGCACTGTATCTAGCCTGTAAGAACCAGATAATCCAAGAAGTGACTTGCATCCATCTTCTGATCCCAAGAAGACAGAACAGACCCCTTCTAGTGTTCTCCCAACCAATATTTCTCATTCCCTGTTGCTCCCCTGCTCATGTCCCCTCCTAATTTCTTTGATACTTGTTGAGCTCACATGAATTGACTCAGCCTGGCTGGGCTGTATGCATTGATGCTTAGTGTAGATTTGCTTCCTTTGAATACATTTAATTTGTATGTAAATTTATTATTTTAGAGTTTATTAGAGGTATTAACTATTTCAAAGGAATCTTATTAATGAGTTCTTTTTTTATAAAAAGGAAAAATATAATTCTAACAGTCACCCCTTAATTAGTTTGTTTTGTGGGAATTGTCTAAGGCTGGAAAGAGATATTAGCCTTCAATTACAACTAATCCCAGACAGACGTTAACAAGGATGGAAAAAGCTTTTTCCTTGTATTTGTTATATGGAGACGTAATAGCCAGGGTATTTTCTTTACCAATAAATCTTTGTTCACCACCAATAACATAGAAGAGTAGGCTGTGTTGAATTTTGTGTCCTTGGGCCATCAAAGCATTGAGTCTCACTTCTTAAGTCTCTTAACCTGAATCCAGTACTCATCATTATCCCCCTTGCAAGAGGCTCAATAGAAACTCTTGGGACCCACATGAATCCAGAGAGGTGTTTTTCCTCCTGTTCTTTTTTTTTTTTTTTTAAGTCATGCTGTTTTGAAAACTGGTTATATTGAGGTAGGTATTCTGGGGTTCCCAGCCATTGACATTCTGTCAGCAGGAATAGAAAGTGGGAAAATGTCTTTAGACATTTAAACAGGGCTAGCAAACCAGGGTAGAAAATACAACTCTGCTATTTACCCCCAGGGAGGGAGACGAATAATTGTACATTATGATTTCCTATATCTTTGGAAAACTTTGTTCTCTGGTAACACATACTGCTAGAATGTGTCTTCCAGTTACTACTGTAGTACTATTCCCTACCACCCAGACAGGCACACATAATTCTTTGTTGTATCCTGTCAGTCCTTAGAATCAAACTCTAGTGGTGAATTGATATATCATCAAGATGCTATAGATTCAAAGCAATAGATTGTCTCCATGTGTAGTAACGGGTCATGTCAAATATGGACCATCTAATAGATAAGAGACTGCATCAATACATATCATCAAGGAACTTCCATGAATAAGAATAACTTACCTCTCTCTATAATAATGAGCCAGTCCATAAATTTTACCTATTTACCTTTTGTTTGTTTGACAGACTATGGTCTAATTTGATATTGTTCCAATCACATATAATCTAACAGGCCAACCAGAGGGAAGAGTTGAAGACAGGGAATAAAAGACTAATTGTTGGAAAGGGCTTCCCAGGGAAGAAGCAGGGGATGAAAGTCAGAGCTACAAAAAAATATTAGAGTGGGGTAAGGTCATTTTTTTTCTACTAAAAGAAGAGAGAAAACAGAAAAGACCAATGTGTAGGTTTGGGTGAGAGGCTTGACAAAAGTAGATATTTCTGTCTGATGGTCTGTGTTTCATCTGTGATGGAGGAGACAGAGTCATCTACTGAGAATGAAAGATAGATGGTAGTGTAAGGGGCTTTAGAAGAGTGGGCAAAGTGGTTATGAAATAACCACTCTGGGTGGTGGGGAAAAAGTTACTCTGAGTGATGGAAAATAAATTAATTATTGCCAAGCAGCACTGAGGACTTAGTTGAAGTTGGACCCAAAGAATACTGATCTTTACAATTGTGTGATGTTTCTCCACCAGCATTCATCATAATACCAGAAAAAAATACAATGAAAGTATAGTTACTGGGGTTTCAGCAAATGATTATAACATACCTGGTAAGTTAGTAGTTGAAGTGATAGACAATGGAGTCCAGCCTGGCCAGGAATGGAAGAAAAAAACAGGATGAAACTGGTGAGGTGAGAAAAATGGAAGTGTCCAGGAGCTAGAGGTCTTCATGAGAGGAGAAAATAACATGTGAAATAGAATAAATAGCATTAGAACATGGAGAGAATAGGAGGCTGTTGTTAGATTTTAGACTTATGAGATGGAGCAAGTCTGCATAATTAGCCCAATGTGACCATAAGAGTGGTTGATAGAGTTGGAGTATATTTGAAATTTGTTAGAGTTAAGAGGTCTAAAAACTGTGAGGCTTAAGTGTTGGATAGGTCAACACTTATGATGGGAATTGAAGACAAGAAAGACTGAGCCACGTACCAAAGACTTCCATGAATGAAAACTGCTAGGTAACAGTGACAAGAAGTGGTTGTGATTTTTTAGCCAAGTAATATAAGCCTCAAAAGAGATGGATCTTTGCAAAAAGGGGAGGAATAATAAATAATCTCAAAGCAGTATTGAGAAGATATAAAGGAAGTATAGTTCTCAGAAAAGAGCTCAGCCTCATTAAAGCAAGAAGAAGAAGAAGTATTCTAAAATGGTTGAATATGTAGGGATGCAGGTTTGACAAAGAACAGGGGCTTCCTGAAGGAAGGCTGGGAAAAGGTGGCAAAAAGAGCAATAATGAGGATAAAGTGTCAATAAATATGTAAATTTTGGCAGAGGGGTGACTTACCTTTTGGACTCCTAAGACTATGCTCTTGCTTATATTTTGTGTCACTGCTCAAAATCAAATCCACATACCAATGCTGATTTTGATCACAAGATAGTTAATTCCAGTCACCTCCATTTTGCTTACTATATCACAGAGAGTCCTCCAACCATTGCTAACCTCCTACAACAAGCCTGTGGATAGGTAGGAAGAATAATAGGACTAACCTCTTTTCTCTTTTTCCTCCAGAACACTTAAGCACTACCACCATCATCTCTGAAGAGACTGGAAAAGGTAGGGAGAAGGATACACAGATTGGGTAGTTATATATGTTGTGCATTTGGGGAAAAGTTCAGTGCCTCTAGAAGATGAGTTTCATATGGCTGAAATGTGGACCTCAATACTAGCAGAAAACATCCTGAGATTTATTTAAGATTTCAGAAAACAGGAATCTAAGGTTAAGCTTCCAGTTAAGCTTCCCTCAGCAGGTTTATTCTCTCTGACCCCCATGCCCAACCTCCTGAGTTGAGGAAAATTGCCTCATCCTCAGTTGAAGGCTGCTATCTTATCCTCTTACTAATGTATGAGGGGAAATAAAATTCAAGGTCTTGCTGAGTTGTGAATGAAGGTGCTATAGTACAGATATGAATTCCCCACAAGGACAGTGTGAAACTAGGACAAATGCCATTCAGTTTGCACCAGGTAATTAATCTTTCATCTATAGAATACTAAATAGTTGACGCTTTAGAACCATCCATTTCTGTACTTCCAGAAAATAGAGCTTCTTGTTCTATCCAGGCTGGGTTCAAATAATGCTTTCACTCTCTACCTCATTTGTACCTGAACTGAGAAATATTCATAAAGTTGTGAGAGGCTAGAATAGATGTTAGAGATTTTCAGTTTAGTCTGGAGGTTTTTCAACTCTGTTTGGAAAGGTCCTAATGATCTAAGTATCTTATAAACAGTCAACCAGGGGACTAGGGTATGTCCTGGAGGGTTAGGGAGAGGTAAGGTGAAGCAGAGAGAGCAGAGTGACATACATATATGTATATGTATTTGTATACATATATATACACACATATATATTTATATATACATATTTTGTGCATACATTTGTATATGCATTTGTACATATCAGTGTGTACATACATACATACATCCTCATAAGCTCTTGTTTGTTAAAAAGGTTAAACAGTGAGGAAAACCCCTCAAAACTGGTGGTCTACTAAAGCCCAATATTTTCTGCATGAGAAACTGAGAGATGGAAAGTGATTTTTCCAAGGTCACAAGAGAAGTAAGTGGTAGAGTGTAAACTCAAAACCAGAATGTTTCCCAGCTTCCATTTGAACTCATTATATTTCATCTTCTCTCAGTTCTGTAAGAATATTGATTCATCCAGTTATACATTCATCAAACACATACTAACTGCCAGAGACACCACAAAAGTAAGACATAGTCACTATTTTCCAAGAGATTCATGCCTAAAAGTGGGATGAGACACAGAGACAATAATTGCAGTGCTGGATACTATGTTATTTTTTTTAAGTGGGGAAACAATAATAACAACGGATCAATTATTGTGCATTTGATGTCTTCCAGGAGCTATGTTAAATATTTTATAAATATCAACTCACTCAAGCCTCACAATAAACCACTGAATTAAGTATGGTTATTATCCCCATTTTAAAAAAGAGGGGACTGAAATCCTGAAGTGAGGGTGGATTAGGTCACTTGGCCCAAGCAAGTAAATTGTGGGAGTACAAACAGTACAGGTACTTTGGGCACACAAAAGAAAGACCATTGTTAGTTATACAGCTGAATTGAAGAAAGCTTTGCTGAGACGTATAATGTTTAAGCTAGAGATAGAATGGTGAGGAAGAAGAAAGGGTGTTCAGGCAATGGGAGCAGCATGAGAAAGTCTTGGAAGCCTGAAGAGGCTCACCCATTCTGTAGAACAAAGAATGAGTTGCTATCCCTGAAGATAGTAAATAAGAGTAGGCTAAGTTAGAACCTGATCGTGAGAGTTGCAATGTCTGACTTGAGTCTGAGCTTTATTCCATAGGCTGATTGGAGATCATCAAAAGTTTGTATGCCAGGAACTAAGAAAATTAGATATTTCACCTAGAAAGATCAATGTGACATCAGTGTTATAATGACCCAAAGATGTGAGAGACCAGACAGCACAGAGACAGGCTCTTGTCATGGTCCAATGGTCAAAGTGAGTATTGATAAGCTAGATAATTGGGTCAAACTGCTTCTCAGGAGTTTCTACTTACTGCTCCCAGTTCTACCCTCTGGAACCACGCAAACCAAATTCAATTCTTTTTTTTTTTTCTACATCACAGGTTTTTACATATTTAAAGAAATATGTCAAGGCCCTTCTCACTCTGAGTGTTAGCTCTTTCCATGGGGGCACTGGTGCCTCAATGCTTCCTAATAATTTTCTCAGCTATGACATTTTTTACGCTAGTTCTCTGTAACCTCCGTATCTGTCATCATTGGCTGATCTTTTGAGGGCTAAGGATAGTTCCTCTGTCCTATTTGGATGACCTTATTTCTCCTCTCCCAGAGTTGACTATAAAATAAGACATTTTAGAGTATTCTCCATCCCAGAGTTCCCACTTGCCTCTTGTTCCATTTCAGTAGCAATTCCCAGAGACATTGGAGAAAGCAATGTGAGGATGCTGGGCATGCAGATCCCTGTAAAGGATATCGAGATACTGACTTCTGTCTTGATTGCCATGGGTGTCACTCTCCTGCTCATTGCTCTGGCTCTTGGTGGTGTGGTGTGGTACCAGCATCGGCAGAGAAAGCTACGGCGCAACAGGAGGTCCATCCTGGATGACAGCTTCAAGCTTCTGTCTCTCAAGCAATAACAGCTGGATCCTGGAACTGCACATCTGGGACACACTCCCAGCAGGCCATGGACTAGCAGCTGACCTCACTGTCACTGTCAAAGGGGAATGGGTTTTAGAGAGGCAGAGGAGGGAATCAAACTCAAAAGAGTATTTCTTCACTAATTTATTTACATGGAAATGATATGCTTTCTTTTTCTTTAGTTTCTTTACTCCACTTGGGCATCTGGGGCTGAGTCCCCTAGTATCTAATATCACAAATTTCAACAGCTATATTATATCACCCACTGACACTTGGAAGGTCTGGAAATTTCTAAAAACTGACTCCTCTCACAAAGTAGATACCAAGAGTAAGGTTCACTGATTAGGTTTCTCCTGCTTTCCAGGACTTAGGCAAGTTCAGTTTGAACTGAGGCTAAGTGAGCTGTGATGATAATCCAAATCTAAGCTAGGACTAAGAACATAGTCTTGATGGGGAATGGGTGGGGTGGGATTTTAAGATCCAAATTGTATTTTGATTCTTCTTGGCAGTGGACTATTTTGGTTAAGTGGGTAGATGGAATATTGTTGTCATGAGCAACTACAACCTTTGGAGGCAAAAGCTCCTCAGGAAGGCAGTACTCCAAGTTCTTGGCGCATATGCACTGAAGGGAATGTTGAGTGTCCTCTCCATGTTTTAGTCAGAAAATCCTACACATTAAAGTGCTTGTTAGAACACCATAAGAGTGAACTTGGTGAATTTGATTGTCTCTGTGGCCTCTGGGAGGTTGTGACTGTTATTGAAAAAGAGAGCACTCAGCGAGACTGGTGGGGGTGACTAGTGTTGGGCATAGAATGGGTCTGCCTATCCTTTGTGGGCCCTGCAGTTTGTGTTTTGGAAGTGAAGAAGCTGCCCAAGGGGAAGCCTCAGAATCAGAGTGGTAGGTACCATCGTTTGACCCATAAGTGCCAAAAGTATTCTGAATGCAAAGAAAAGTTGCCAGAGGGGAATAGAGGGCTGAAACTAAGTTCAAACCTTTACACTGGGCAAGGAGAGGTGGGCACAGATCTAATGGGGTCTTCTGGTAGTTGGGGGTATGAGAGGTCTACCTGCAATTTTGGGGGCCTCTATATAGGGTAGAGTCCTTCCTCTGGTAATTTAAAGCAATATTTCTTTCTCACTTACAAGTTCAAGCCTCTCTAAAACCTTGGTCAGAGAGCACAGACAAGACACAGATTAGGGATGGGATAAGATGGCCCATTCTTACTATAGTATCCATAATACCATTTTACATGGCAAGTGGAAAATGGAAGAGGCACCAGGGACAGTTAAAATAATAACTGAAATGCATAGTGCTTTACACTTTACAAAGCATCTAATACCTGATTGCATTTTACTTCCCTTAGTTCTATCAGGGTGATACTTTGTTTTACCTTTTAGTAAACAAATGATTATAGAGAGTAAGTGATTTTACCCCAGGTCATTCAGCTAAAAATTGAGTGGGGATTCAAGCCTTCATCTATTCGACTCCAAATACTGCTTCATCCTTCTATATCATGGAAACTCCACTGATCTCCATCATTTGTTACCCATATTGAATCCAACTTTCCTTTTCCTGTCTTTCCAGCAAAACTGTCTGCCTACTTAGCAACACTTTACAGATTAACTGTAGAAAACCACAAAGCTGGTGTTCAGGTGCTAAATAATGTTGAAAGTTGGAGGGTAAAACACAGGCCAGAGCCCATCATTCATCTTGGTTTACTGTGGTCAATGGTTCTGTGGAGAGCTTTACTGGAAGTCTCAGAAACATATCAGGGTGTGGAGTAGGGAGAAGATTTGGACTATTAGTGATAAAATCAAATGAGAGTATTTAAACCATTGCATAATCAATGCACTTAACAGCAGAACTCTGTTGGTGTATTGTTAACGTGAAGGTTATTGAAATCTCAGTGCACTCTGGGGACTCTACTCAATTATTGTAATCTGTATGCAAATGGAAGGTGGTCTCAGTCACGAATCTGAGACAAGGAGAAGTAGGTGGGATGGGGATACGTTTTTTCTGAATGTGTAACCCTGCTCCTGATTGGGGAATGTAAGCTCAAGCCCATGTATTACAGAAAAGTATGCATTTTTGTAGTGGGTGTTCTCCCTGTGGGGATGTAGGAGATGTTTTTGACAATTAAGTGGCACTTCCATCCATTCAATTGCTCAAGTCAGAAATCGCAAAGTAAGCCTTGTTTCTTTTTCCTCCAAAATATCTTTAATTTATTCATCTGTTTCTGTCTTCATTGCTACCACCCCAGACTAAAGCACAACCATCTGTTACCAGGATTTGTGTGGTAGCCTCCTGCTTATAACCTTACATTCACTCCAGCCTCCTACAATTGATTCTCCATGCGGAAAAGTGATGTTTGAAAAACATAAATTGGACTTCCAGTTTAGATGAGCTGCCATAGGTTCACCTCTCTCTGGAGATAAATAAACCTTGGAAATAATAAAAAAAAGACAACAATAGAAGGGCTCAAAAAGATAGAGAAGAGGAAGGCAGCCTGAAGAAGAACAGAGAAACATGGCAACAAAGCATCTTCTTAACACCTAACCTAGAAGAATGCAGCCCAAAGTCAAAAAGGAGTCCTAGGGACAACCCCAGGTGGGCCTGGGACTCTGGAACAAGGGACTGGGGAGGAGCCTTGCTTACATCAAGTAACCATGGAAGCTGCTCTTCATCTCCCTTGACCAGAGACTCTCCTCCCCCAGTTAGACATTAGGAAGCAACTGCAAGGAGAAT
Organism: Delphinapterus leucas; assembly: GCF_059928025.1. NCBI lineage: Eukaryota > Metazoa > Chordata > Mammalia > Artiodactyla > Monodontidae > Delphinapterus > Delphinapterus leucas. The sequence goes on along the minus strand of NC_143150.1, from coordinate 77,059,231 downwards.
CCCAACATAGTAAGCTGCAGCCCAGGAAGCACTCTTTGTGCCTGTAAGCTGGAGAATCCCTTTTCTTACCCAGAGATAATAATGGTTCTGGCAGAGGTCAACAGGAACCTCAGTGACACCAGAGAAACCAAGCAAAACTGAAGAGCACAGCAAAGTTTCTGAAAGTTACATTGCCATTGGAACACAAAATTATGCCAGGACTTATGCTAAACATAAACAGTGTTACTGCCTCCTAAAATAGATTGTTTTAATATGATTCAGAGTTCCATCATACCAAGAATCAGTAAAATCACAACTTGAATGAGAAAAGACAGTATACTTTCTGGGTTCCCTCTATGTGGGCTGTGTGGGTCCTTCTGTTGTGGTGGGCTGATTACTGTGAGGACACTGGTAGGTGGGACTGTACCCCTGTCCAGTTGGTTGCCAGACACTGCCTTGTGCAGAGGCTGTGAGCCACAGGTGATCAAGACCATGTCCTGGTATGGCTGCTTTCACAGTCAGGGGATTCCAGGTCCTGGTGCCAAGCTACAGATGGTTGTGGCCATGTCATAGGTTGACTGGCTACTGAGCCCAGAGGGATCTCAGGGCTAGTGCTGGTCCACCAGTGCGTATAGCCAGGTCCCATGGTGGCTAGCTCTGGTGCCAGGGATCTCAGAGCAAGTGTCGACCTGCTGTTGGGTGGGGCCCCAGGACATCCTGGGGTGGTGTTGGCCTGCTAGAGGACAGGCTGGTTCTTGCCACAGCTGGATGCAAGGCTGCTGTGGTTCCAGGGCTGGTGCTCACACAGAAGCAGCTGAAGCTCGGTCCTGGGTGTCAACTGACTTGAAGAGTTAGGTCCTGGGGTACCTGGCTGTGGGGCACATGTTCCCAGAGCTGGTGTTGGCCCACTGGTGTCCAGCTCCAGGGCCAAGGATGACCCAGGGCTAATGCCAACACACTGGTGGGTCTCTGCAGGACCCTGGGTACCCTAGAGTTGGTATAGGTAGGTGGATAGGGCAAGGGACAAGGGAATCCTGGGGCTGGTGCCAGGCTGCTGGTGTTTGCACTGTGTGTTGACACAGCTGCCTACAGCGCCTTGATGATCCTGGGGCTGGAGTCTGCCTGCTGGTGGGTGAGGCCTGGTGCCAGAGCTAGTGCCAGCCCACAGGATGGCAAAGCCAGGTCCTAGGGTCTCTGGCTATGGGACCCAGAGTTTCTGGATCTGAAGTTGTCTTACTGGTGGGTGGTGCCAGGGCCCAGGAAGTCCTGGGGCTAATGAGAGCCCACTGGTGGGTGGAGCTGGGTCCCAGCATCTTTGGCTGCATGACCTTGGTGGTCCCAGAGATGTTGTCAGTACAAGGGTGGGTAGGAACAAGGCTCAGGGCATCCTGGGGCTCTTGCCCATGCCCTGGTGGGTGATGCTGTGTTCCAGGGTTAGTAACGATCCACTAGTGGGTGGGGTTGGTTCCTGGGTCTTCTGATGGGCGGGTCCAATCCCGGGAGGGCTTGGGTCTCGGGGTGGGGGGTCCTACAGAAGCTGGCCTGCTGGTGAGTAGGGCTGTGTCCCTGCTCTGCTAGCTGACTGACATGGAGCATCCCAGAACTGGTGCCAAATGGCTGATGGGTGGGGCCAGGTTCCAGCACTAATAAGCAACAATGGTGCTTACCAGCACCAGTGTACTCTTGGTGGGATGAGCTCCCACAAATGGCTACTGCCAGTGTCTGTGTCCCCAGGGTGAGTTTCAATTGCCTCCTGCCTCTCCAGGAGGTTCTCCAAAATCAGTAAGCAGGTCTGACCCAGGTTTCTTTTAAATTACTGATTCTGCTCTGAGTCTCAGAGCATGTTAAATTTTGTGTGTGCCTTTTAAGGGTGGAGTCTCTGTTTCCCACAGTCTTCTGTCTCTCCAAAAAGCCCCACTGGCCTTCAATGTCAAATGTTCTGGAGGCTCATCTTACTGGTGCAGGACCACATGGCTGGAGAGCCCAATGTGGGAAGAACCAGTGCAATTGGGATTATTCTCCTTTTGTGGTCATATACCAGGGAATATGGGTCTCAACTATACGGAAGCTCTGTCTCTCCTACTCATCTTGTGATTCCTTATTTATATCTTTAGCTGTAGCATGTCATTTCTGCTAGTCTTCAGGTTGCTCTCATGGATAGTTGCTCTTTGAATAGTTGCAGTTTCATTGTGCCCATGGGAGGAGGTGAGTTCAGGGTCTACCTAGTCAGCCGTCTTGTCCATACCTACATCCAGTCTCATGTTACAATTAAAAAATAAAATTCAGACATTATGTTAGACACTAAGGATACAGGAATAAACTGTTCAAGCTCATTTTCCAGTACAGAAGACAGTTATAAGTAAAGTGCTCTGAAAGCAGATGGAAGAACCAGATAACTGGGAGGGATCAGGAGGAATAACAAAGAGAGTATACTTCAGCTGAACCTTGAAGGATGAGGAGAAACTTGGTAGATAGGTGAAAAAACATTCTATGCCAGACTAACAGCATATATGACAGCAGGGAGCTTGAGAATGTATTGTGTCTTTAGGATGTAGAAAAGGAAATTCATATTTTAATATGTCTAATGGAGAAATATTGCTTTTTCCCACTAAATGTGCTCCTCCTCCATTCTAGCCCATTTCAGCAAATGGTATAACCATCTGTTAAGCTATTCAAGATGGAAACGTAAGAGTCATCCTTCAGCCCTCCCTTTCCCTCACCCCTAACTTCCAATACAACCATAATTTCTACCAGTAGTATATTCAAAATGTATCCAAAATCAATCTGTTTTTAACATTTGTACACCCCCAGCCAAGTACAGGCCACTATCAACTTTCAACTCAACAAAAGCAATAACCTCCTCCCTGTTCATACTTTTACCCTTGCCTTCCCACTACACATCCTTTCCACTGCAAATTGTGAGAACTTTTAAAAACATAGATTGGGAGAGGAGCTTCAAGATGGCAGAATAGTAAGACGTGGAGTTCACCTTCCTCCCCAAAAATACATCAGAAATACATCTACATGTGGAACAACTCTTATAGAATACATACTGAACGCTGGCAGAAGACCTCAGACCTCCCAAAAGGCAAGAAACTCCCCAAATACCTGGGTAGGGCAAAGAGAAAAAAGAAAAAACAGAGACAAAGGAATAGGGATAGGACCTGCACCAGCGGGAGAGAGCTGTGGAGGAAAGGTTTCCACACACGAGAAGCCCCTTTGTGGGTGCAGACTGTGGGTGGCAGAGGGGGGAAGCTTCAGAGCCATGGAGGAGAGTGCAGCAACAGGGGTGTGGAGGGCAAAGCGGAGATATTCCTGCACAGAGGATCGGTGCCGACCAGCACTCACCAGCCAGAGAGGCTTCTCTGATCACCCGCCGGGGCAGGCGGGGGCTGGGAGCTGAGGCTCGGGCTTTGGAAGTTGGATCCCAGGGAGAGGACTGGGGTTGGTTGCCTGAACACAGCCTGAAGGAGGTTAGTGTGCCACGGCTAGCTGGGAGGGAGTCCGGGAAAAAGTCTGGAGCTGCCACAGTGGCAAGAGACTTTTTCTTTCCTCTTTGTTTCCTGGTGCATGACGGGAGGGGATTAAGAGTGCCGCTTAAAGGAGGTCCAGGGACGGGTGCGAGCCGCGGCTATCAGTGCGGACCCCAGAGATGGGAATGAGATGCTAAGGTTGCTGCTGCAGCCACCAAGAAGCCTGTCTGCAAGCACAGGTCACTCTCCACACCTCCACTCCCAAGAGCCTGTGTAGCCCGCCAGAGCCAAGGTCCCATTATCCAGGGACAACTTCCCAGGGAGAACACACGGCGTGCTTCAGGCTGGTGCAATTTCACACTGGCCTCTGCTGCCGCAGGCTCGCCCTGCATTGTGTGCAACTCCCTCACCCCCAGCCTGAGTGAGCCAGAGCCCCTGAATCAGCTGATCGTTTAACCCCAACCTGTCTGAGCAAAGAAAAGACGCACTCAGGGGACATACATGCAGAGGAGGGGCCAAATCCAATGCTGAACCCCAGGAGCTATGCAAACAAAGGAGAGAAAGGGAAATGCCACCCAGCAACCACAGGAGCAGCAGATTAAATCGCCACAATCAACTTGATGTACCCTGAATCTGTGGAATACCTGAATAGACAATGAATCATCCCAAATTGAGGAGGTGGACTTTGGGAGCAATTATATATATATATATATTTTTTTTCCTTTTCTCTCTTTTTGTGAGTGTGTATGTGTACACTTCTGTGTGTGAATTTGTCTGTATAGCTTTGCTTTTACCATTTGTCATAGGGTTCTGTCTCTCCGTTTTTTTTTTAGTATAGTCTTTTGCACTTGTTATCATCGGTGAATTTGTCTTTTGGTTTCGTTGCTCTCTTCTTTCTTTCTTTTTTTATTACTTAAACATTTTTTAATTATTAATTTTTATTTTAATAACATTCTTTTATTTTATTTTATTGTCTTATTCCTTTCTTTATTGTTCTTGTCCCTTTTATTGTGAGCTGTGTGGATGACAGGCTCTTGGTGCTCCAACCAGGCATCAGGGCTGTGCCTCTGAGGTGGGAGAGCCAAGTTCAGAACACTGGTCCACAAGAGACATCCCAGCTGCATGGATTTTCAAACGGCAAAAATCTCCCAGAGATCTCAATCTCAACATCAAGACCCAGTTCCACTCAACGACCAGCAAGCTACAGTGCTGGACACCCTAGGCCAAACAACTACCAAGACAGGAACACAACACCATCCATTAGAAGTGAGGCTGCCTAAAATTATAATAAGGCAACAGACACCACAAAACACAACACCAGAAGTGGACCTGCCCACAAGAAAGACAAGATCCAGCCTCAACCACCAGAAAACAGGCACTAGTCCCCTCCACCAGGGATCCTACAGAACCCACTGAACCAACCTTAGGCACTGGGGACAGAAAACAAAAAAAAATGGGAACTACGAACATGCAGCCTGCGAAAAGGAGACACCAAACCCAGTAAGTTAAGCAAAATGAGAAGACAGAGAAACACACAACAGATGAAGGAGCAAGGCAAAAACCATCCAGACCTAACAAATGAAGAGGAAGTAGGCAGTCTACCTGAAAAGCAATTCAGAATAATGATAGTAAAGATGATCAAAAATCTTGGAAATAGAATAGAGAAAATACAAGAAACGTTTAACATGGACCTAGAAGAACTAAAGAGCAAACAAACAGTGATGAAAAACACAACAACTGAAATTAAAAATTCTCTAGAAAGGGTAAATAGCAGAATAAATAAGGCAGCAGAATGGATGAGTGACCTGGAAGATAAAATAGTGGAAATAACTACTGCAGAGCAGAATAAAGAAAAAAGAATGAACAGAATTGAGGACAGTCTCAGAGACCTCCAGGGACAACATTAAATGCACCAACATTTGAACTATAGGGCTCCCAGAAGAAGAAGAGAAAAAGAAAGGAACTGAGAAATATTTGAAGAGATTATAGTTAAAATTTGCCTAATATGGGAAAGGAAATAGGTAATAAAGTCCAGGAAGTACAGAGTCCCATAGAGGATAAATACAATGAGAAAAATGCCAGTGGTAATTTGATAGGGATTGCACTGAATCTGTAGATTGTAGACCATATATATATATATATATATATATATATATATATATATATATATATGGTCATGAAGAGCCTAGGGGCAAGACGGGAAAAAAGACTCAGAACTTCTAGAGAATGGACTTGAGGATACGGGGAAGGCTAAGGGTAAGCTGGGACAAAGTCAGAGAGTGGCATGGACATATATACACTACCAAACATAAAATAGCTAGTGGGGAGCAGCCGCATAGCACAGGGTGATCAGCTCGGTGCTTTGTGGCCGCCTAGAGGGGTGGGAAAGGGAGGGTGGGAAGGAGGGAGACGCAAGTGGGAAGAGATATGGGGACATATGTATATGTATAACTGATTCACTTTGTTATAAAGCAGAAACTAACACACCATTTTAAAGCAATTATACTCCAATAATGATGTTAAAATACATATACAGATAGATAGATAGATAGATAGTTAGATAGAAAGATAGATAGATTGGGTAATATCACTCCCATTCTTAAAACTCCTCATCATAGTTATAATAAAATTGAAACTTCTTACACTGCCCTCTAAAACTGTACATCAACTGGCTCCTGCCTATCACATTGGCTTATTTCCCAACAGTCTTACAACCCCACTGACCTTCTTTCCATTCTTCACACTTGGTAAGCTTATTTTCTTCTCAAGGTCTTTGTAGGTGATGTTTGCTCTGCCTGAAACACCATTATTCCAAATATTGGCATAGCTGGCATAGCTTCCTGTTACTCAAACCCAAACTAAAATGTTATATTCTCATAGAAGTCTTGTCTAGCAAGGCCACATATGCATTCACACATCCCCAATGAAATTACTATCCCTATACCTTCTCTTAATTTATTCATAGCACATAAAACTATTTGAAATACTATTTTAATGTATTTGCTTATGTATTTATTGTCTTTCTCTTCCCCATTAAGATGTTTTATTCATGAGAACAGAAACTATACCAGTCCCCAGTATCTAACAGTTTGTGTGGTAGATAGTAAATAATAATTTTTTTTTTTGTAGTATGCAGGCCTCTCACTGTTGTGGCCTCTCCTGTTGTGGAGCACAGGCTCCGGATGCGCAGGCCCAGTGGCCATGGCTCACGGGCCCAGCCGCTCCGTGGCATGTGGGATCTTCCTGGACCAGGGCACAAACCTGTGTCCCCTGCATCGGCAGGTGGACTCTCAACCACTGCTCCACCAGGGAAGCCCAATAAATGTTTTTGAATTAGTAAATGAATACCTGAATTAAAAATAACTGCAGAGATTTACAGTTCTGCCAAGATGCAAGAGCCTCATTCCCCTCAGGTTTACCCCTTACAACTAAAATACCCTGGATATAATCCAAAAATCAAGCATAGAAAATCTCTTAAAGGTGGAAAGATAAAGCCTGGCTGCCTAGAGAATTTGAGATTTGAAGAACATGTTAGTGAGTTCCCTGGGTTACCTTGTTGTCTCTTATATATACCAGACATGGTGCTGCAGAAAAATCCAACCTGGAACTGCTAACAGTCACAGACAGAAAACTCCAGGAAGAGATTATTTCTCCTAGAAAGGACAGGGGAAAATGTGGCCTAACAACAGAAACTGTTTTGAGCAATACTCATCCTACTCCAGCCAAACACCTATGGAAAATTACATGCCCACCACCTCCACAGTTTCAGTAGAGACAGGCGAGAAATTGATCTTCTAAACCCCTCACCTGCAGAAGTCAGTAGTACACTGAGTCCCTCATTGGGTGGTTTTGGGGATGGAGCAGGCAATTGATTTTATATCTCCCTCCCACCAGAATTAGACAGTGCTCCAATTCTTGAACCAGGGTCGTGTCAGTGAAGCTGAGTGGGGAGCTGATCTACCCTCACCCAGAAAAATCAGGTGATGTTCTGTTTCCCTTGCCAAGGTAGAGTCAGTTGGATCCAGCAGAAAGCTGGATCTGTATCCCCATCCAACAGTAATATGAATTAATGAGGTAATATGAGACAAAGCTAATTACCGCTAGACTTCATGCCCATCTCCATGTCAGTGGGGCCCAGTGGGGAGCTGAGGATGGAGCCCAGCTGGAAGCAATATGAATAAACCTGGAGGTGCATGGTGAGGCATTCTTGCCTATTCTTATATCATCAGAGTCCAGTAAGGAGCTGAGTTTCCACATCTGTCCTGTAACAACAAAGCAGTATGAATCAGTCCTCAACTTCCCCTTTCCCTGCTGGCAGTGCTGCCTAACAAGGAGCTGATCTTACACCTCCACATGGAGGCAATGAGAAACTGTTAGTTGGAGCCCCACTTTCAGCAAGAAGATGTCATCATGGTTACAGGAGTAACTGAGCATCCACTCTACCCATCTGCAAAGACATAGTGTAAATCAGCACCCCACGTTTTCTGGGTTGGTGTCAGTAAGGTCAGGCAGGAAGCTAACCATGCAAACCAACCCAGATCTCATACTACCTCAAAAAAAGGATGTCTTACTAAAAAACAGAATGAAATAGGTTTCTAAGTGTAATAATACAATATCCAAAATATGCAGGACACAACAGAAAATCACTCATCATACCAGGAACCAGGAAAATCACAACATGAATGAGAAAAGACAACAGATGCTAACACTGAGAAGAATCAGAACTGGGACTGTCTGACACATATTTTACAGCAGCCATCACAAAAATGCTTCAACAAACCACTTCAAAATATCTGAATCAAATTTTCAAACTAGAAAGTATGGCAAAGAAATAATCATTATTAAAAAGGTCCACATGGCAAATAAAGAACTGAAAAATAAAATAACAAATAATAATAACAATAAAACCCTCACTGGGGTGCTGGGAAGATGGCAGAAGAGTAAGATGCGGAGATCACCTTCCTCCCCACAGATACACCAGAAATACATCTACACGTGGAACAACTCCTACAGAACACCTACTGAATGCTGGTGGAAGACCTCAGACCTCCCAAAAGGCAAGAAACTCCCCACGTACCTGGGTAGGGCAAAAGAAAAAAAACAGAGACAAAAGAATTGGGATGGCACCTGCACCAGTGGGAGGGAGCTGTGAAGGAGGAAAGGTTTCCACACACTAGGAAGCCCCTTCGCGGGCAGAGACTGCGGGAGGTGGAGGAGGGAGCTTCGGAGCTGTGGAGGAGAGCACAGCAACAGGGGTGCGGAGGGCAAAGCGGGGAGATTCCCGCACAGAGGATTGGTGCCGACCGGCACTCAACAGCCCGAGAGGCTTGTCTGCTCACCCGCCGGGGCGGGCAGGGCTGGGAGGTGAGGGTCGGGCTTCGGTCTGAGCGCAGGGAGAGGACTGGGGTTGGCAGCTTGAACACAGCCTGAAGGGGTTAGTGCACCACGGCTAGCCGGGAGGGAGTCCAGGGAAAAGTCTGCACCTGCTGAAGAGGCAGGAGACTTTTTCTTCCCTCTTTGTTTCCTGGTGCACGAGGAGAGGGGTTTAAGAATGGTGCTAAAAGGAACTCCAGAGATGGGCATGAGCCGCGGCTAAAAGCGCGAACCCCAGAGACGGGCGTGAGCCGCGGCTAAAAGCACGGACCCCAGAGACGGGCGGGAGACGCTAAGGCTGCTGCTGCCGCCACCAAGGGGTCTGTGTGCAAGCACAGGTCACTATCCACACCACTATTCTGGGGAGCCTGTGCAGCCCGCCACTGCCAGGTTCCCGGGATCCAGGGACAACTTCCCTGGGAGAACGCACGGCAGGCCTCAGGCTGGTGCAACGTCACGCCGGCCTCTGCCCCCGCAGGCCCGTCCCGCACGCCGTGCCCCTCCCTTCCCCCGGCCTGAGTGCGCCAGAGCCCCCGAATCAGCGGTTCCTTTAACCCCGTCCTGTCTGAGCAAAAAACAGACGCCCTCCAGCGACCTACATGCAGAGGCAGGGCCAAATCCAAAGCTGAGCCCCTGTGAGCTGTGAGAACAAGGAAGAGAAAGGGAAATCTCTCCCAGCAGCCTCAGAAACAGCGGATTGAAGCTCCACAATCAACTTGATGTACCCTGCATCTGTGGAATACATAAATAGACAAAAAATCATCCCAAATTGAGGAGGTGGACTTTGAGAGCAAGATCTATGATTTTTTCCCCTTATCTTCTTTTTGGGAATGTATATGTGTATGCTTCTGTGTACGATCTTGTCTGTATAGCTTTCCTTCCACCATTTGTCCTAAGGTTCTATCCGTCCATTGTTGTTTTTTTTTAAATTGTTTTTCTTAATAATTAATTTTAATTTTATTAACTTTATTATACTTTACCTTCTTTCTTCCTTTTGTTCTTTCTTTCTTTCTTTCCTTCCTTCCTTCCTTTAGACAATGAATCATCCCAAATTGAGGAGGTGGAATTTGAGAGCAAGATTTATGATTTTTTCCCCTTTACCTCTTTTTGTGAGGGTGTATGAGTATGCTTCTGTGTAAGATTTTGTCTGTATAGCTTTGCTTCCACCATTTGTCCTAAGGTTCTATAAGTCCCTTTTTTTTCTAAATAATTATTTTTAATTCAATAAATTTATTATACTTTATTTTATTTTACTGTTCTTCTTTCTTTCTGTCTTTTTTCCTTCCTTCCCTCCTTCTATCCTTCCTTCCTCCCTCCCTCCCTCCCTCCCTCCCTCCCTCCTTTCTTTCTTTCTTGCCTTCTTGCCTTCTTTTCTTCTTTCTTTCTTTCTTTCTTTCCTCTTCCTTCCTTCCTCCCTTCCTTCCCTCCTTCCTTTCTTTCCTTCTTTCTTCCTACTTCTAGTAATTCTCTCTACTATTTCTCCCTTTTATTCTGAGCTGTGAGGATGAAAGGCTCTTGGTTTTCCAGCCAGGAGTCAGTGCTCTGCCTCTGAGGTGGGAGAGCCAACTTCAGGACACTGGTCAACAAGAGACCTCCCAGCTCCACATAATATCAAATGGTGAAAATCTCCCAGAGACCTCCATCTTAACACCAGCACCCAGCTTCACTCAATGACCAGCAAGCTACAGTGCAGGACAACATTTTCCAAACAACTAGCAAAACAAGAACACAACCACACCCAGTAACAGAGAGGCTGCCTAAACTCATAACAAGTCCACAGACACCCCAAAACACACCACCAGAGGTGGACCTGCCCACCAGAAAGACAAGATCCAGCCTCATCCACCAGAACACAGGCACTAGTCCCCTCAACCAGGAAGCCTACACAACCCACTGAACCAACCTTAGCCATTAGTGACAGACATCAAAAACAAGGGGAACTACGAACCTGCAGCCTGCAAAAAGGAGACCCCAAACACAGTAAGAAAAGCAAAATGAGAAGACAGAAAAACACACAGCAGATGAAGGAGCAAGATAACAATGCACCAGACCTAACTAATGAAGAGGAAATAGGCAGTCTACCTGAAAAAAAATTCAGAATAATGATAGTAAAGATGATACAAAATCTTGGAAATAGAATGGACAAAATTCAAGAAACATTTAACAAGGACGTAGAAGAAATAAAGATGAAACAAGCAACGATGAACAACACGATAAATGAAATGAAAAATACTCTAGATGGATCAATAGAAGAATAACTGAGGCAGAAGAACGGATAAGTGACCTGGAAGATAAAATAGTGGAAATAACTAGTTCAGACAAGAATAAAGAAAAAAGAATGAAAAGAACTGAGGACAGTCTCAGAGACCTCTGGGACAACATTAAACACACCAACATTCGAATTATAGGGGTTCCAGAAGAAAAAGAGAAAAAGAAAGGGACTGAGAAAATATTTGAAGAGATTATAGTTGAAAACTTCCCTAACATGGGAAAGGAAATAGTTAATCAAGTACAGCAAGCACAGAGAGTCCCAAACAGGATAAATCCAAGGAGAAATATGCCAAGACACATTTTAATCAAACTGTCAAAAATTAAATACAAAGAAAGCATATTAAAAGCAGCAAAAGAAAAATAACACACAAGTGAACCCCCATAAGGTTAACAGCTGATCTCTCAGCAGAAACTCTGCAAGCCAGAAGGGAGTGGCAGGACATACTGAAAGTGATGAAGGAGAAAAACCTGCAACCAAGATTACTCTACCCAGCAAGGATCTCATTCAGATTTGATGGAGAAATTAAAACCTTTACAGGCAAGCAAAAGCTGAGAGAGTTCAGCACCACCAAACCAGCTTTAAAACAAATGCTAAAGGAACTTCTCTAGGCAAGAAACACAAGAGAAGGAAAAGACCTATAATAACGAACCCAAAACAATTTAGAAAATGGGAATAGGAACATACATATCGACAATTACCTTAAATGTAAAAAATGGACTACATTCTCCCACCAAAAGACACAGATTGACTGAATGGATACAAAAACAAGACCCATATATATGCTGTCTACAAGAGACCCACTTCAGACCTAGAGACACATACAGACTGAAAGTAAGGGGATGGAAAAAGATATTCCATGCAAATGGAAACCAAAAGAAAGCTGGAGTAGCAATTCTCATATCAGACAAAATAGACTTTAAAATAAAGACTATTACAAGAGACAAAGAAGGACACTACATAATGATCAAGGGATCCATCCAAGAAGAAGATATAACAATTGTAAATATTTATGCACCCAACATAGGAGCACCTCAATACATATGGCAAAAACTATCAGCCATATAAGGGGAAATCGACAGTAACACATTCATAGTAGGGGACTTTAACACCCCACTTTCACCAATGGACAGATCATCCAAAATGAAAATAAATAAGGAAACACAAGCTTTTATTGATACATTAAACAAGATGGACTTAATTGATATTTATAGGACACTCCATCCAAAAACAACAGAATACACATTTTTCTCAAGTGCTCATGGAACATTCTCCAGGATAGATCATATCTTGGGTCACAAATCAAGCCTTGGTAAATGTAAGAAAATTGAAACTGTATCAAGTATCTTTTCTGACCACAACGCCATGAGACTAGATATCAATTACAGGAAAAGATCTGTAAAAAATACAAACACATGGAGGCTACAAAATACACTACTTAATAACAAAGTGATCACTGAAGAAATCAAAGAGGAAATTAAAAAAAACCTAGAAACAAATGACAATGGAGACACAATGACCCAAAACCTATGGGATGCAGCAAAAGAAGTTCTAAAGGGAAAGTTTATAGCAATAAAGGCCCACCTTAAGAAGAAGGAAACATCTCGAATAAACAACCTAACCTTGCAACTTAAGCAATTAGAAAAAGAAGAACAAAAAAACCCCCAAAGTTAGCACAAGGAAAGAAATCATAAAAATAAGATCAGAAATAAATGAAAAAGAAATGAACGAAACAATAGCAAAGATCAATAATACTAAAAGCTGTTTCTTTGAGAAGATAAACAAAATAGATAAACCATTAGCCAGACTCATCAAGAAAAAAAGAGAGAAGACTCAAATCAATAGAATTAGACATGAAAAAGGAGAAGTAACAACTGACACTGCAGAAATACAAAAGATCAAGAGAGATTACTACAAGCAACTATGCCAATAAAATGGACAATCTGGAAGAAATGGACAAATTCTTAGAAATGCACAACCCGCCAAGACTGAATCAGGAAGAAATAGAAAATATGAACAGACCAATCACAAGCACTGAAATTGAAACTGTGATTAAAAATCTTCCAACAAACAAAAGCCCAGGACCAGATGGCTTCACAGGCGAACTCTTTCAAACATTTAGAGAAGAGCTAACACCTATCCCTTTCAAACTTTTCCAAAATATAGCAGAGGGAGGAACACTCCCTAATTCCTTCTACGAGGACACCATCACCTTGATACCAAAACCAGACAAGGGTGTCACAAAGAAAGAAAACTTCAGGTCAATATCACTGATGAACATAGATGCAAAAATCCTCAACAAAATAGTAGCAAACAGAATCCAACAGCACACTAAAAGGACCATACACCATGATCAAGTGTAGTTTATTCCAGGAATGCAAGGATTCTTCAGTATACGCAAATCTATCAATGTGATAAACCATATTAACAAATTGAAGGAGAAAAACCATATGATCATCTCAATAGATGCAGGGAAAGCTTTTGACAAAATTCAACACCCATTTATGATAAAAACCCTGCAGAAAGTACGCATAGAGGGAACTTTCCTCAACATAATAAAGGCCATATATGACAAGCCCACAGCCAACATCATCCTCAATGGTGAAAAACTGAAAGCATTTCCACTAAGATCAGGAACGAGACAAGGTTGCCCACTCTCACCACTCTTATTCAACATAGTTTTGGAAGTTTTAGCCACAGCAATCAGAGAAGAAAAGGAAATAAAATGAATCCAAATCGGAAAAGAAGAAGTAAAGTTGTCACTGTTTGCAGATGACATGATACTATACATAGAGAATCCTAAAGATGCTACCAGAAAACTACTAGAGCTAAGCAATGAATTTCGTAAAGTAACAGGATACAAAATTACAGAAATCTCTGGCATTCTTATATACTAATGATGAAAAATCTGAAAGTGAAATCAAGAAAACACTCCCGTTTACCATTGCAACCAAAAGAATAAAATATCTAGGAATAAACCTACCTAAGGAGACAAAAGACCTGTATGCAATAAACTATAAGACACTGATGAAAGAAATTAAAGATGATACAAATAGATGGAGAGATATACCATGTTTTTGGATTGGAAAAATCAACATTCTGAAAATGACTGTACTACCCAAAGCAATCTATAGATTCAATGCAATCCCTATCAAAATACCACTGGCATTTTTCACAGAACTAGAACAAAAAATTTCACAATTTGTATGGAAACACAAAAGACCCCGAATAGCCAATGCAATCTTGAGAACGAAAAATGGAGCTGGAGGAATCAGGCTCCCTGACTTCAGACTATACTACAAAGCTACAGTAATCAAGACAGTATGGCACTGGCCCAAAAACAGAAAGACAGATCAATGGAACAGGATAGAAAGCCCAGAGATAAACCCACGCACATATGGACACCTTATTTTTGATAAAGGTGCCAGGAATGTACAGTGGAGAAAGGACAGCCTCCTCAATAAGTGGTGCTGGGCAAACTGGACAGGTACATGTAAAAGTATGAGATTAGATCAGTCCCTAACACCATACACAAAAATAAGCTCAAAGTGGATTAAAGACCTAAATGTAAGGCTAGAAACTATCAAACTCTTAGAGGAAAACATAGGCCGAACACGCTATGACATAAATCACAGCAAGATCCTTTTTGACCCACCTCCTAGGGAAATGGAAATTAAAACAAAAATAAACAAATGGGACCTAATGAAACTTCAAAGCTTTTGCACAGCAAAGGAAACCATAAACAAGACCAAAAGACAACCCTCAGAATGGGAGAAAATATTTGCAAATGAAGCAACTGACAAAGGATTAATTTCCAAAATTTACAAGCAGCTCATGCAGCTCAATAACAAAAAAACAAACAACCCAATCCAAAAATGGGCAGAAGACCTAAATAGACTTTCCTCCAAAGAAGATATACAGACTGCCAACAAACACATGAAAGAATGCTCAACATCATTAATCAGTAGAGAAATTCAAATCAAAACTACAATGAGATATCATCTCACACAAGTCAGAATGGCCATCATCAAAAAATCTAGAAATAATAAATGCTGGAGATCGTGTGGAGAAAAGGGAACACTCTTGCACTGCTGGTGGGAATGTGAATTGGTTTAGCCACTATGGAGAACAGTATGGAGGTTCCTTAAAATACTACAAATAGAACTACTATATGACCCAGCAATTCCACTACTGGGCATATACCCTGAGAAAACCAAAATTCAAAGAGAGTCATGTACCAAAATGTTCATTGTAGCTCTATTTACAAGAGCCCGGAGATGGAAACAACCTAAGTGCCCATCATCGGATGAATGGATAAAGATGTGGCACATATATACAATGGAATATTACTCAGCAATAAAAAGAAATGAAATTGAGCTATTTGTAATGAGGTGGATAGACCTAGAGTCTGTCATACAGAGTGAAGTCAGAAAGAGAAAGACAAATGCCATATACTAACACATATATATGGAATTTAAGGAAAAAATATCATGAAGAACCTAGGGGTAAGACAGGAATAAAGACACAGACCTACTGAAGAATGGACTTGAGGATATGGGGAGGGGGAAGGGTAAGCTGTGACAAAGTGAGAGAGAGGCATGGACATATATACACTACCAAACGTAAGGTAGATAGTTAGTGGGAAGCAGCTGCATGGCAGAGGGATATCGGCTCGGTGCTTTGTGACCACCTGGAGTCGTGGGATAGGGAGGGTGTTAGGGAGGGAGACGCAAGATGGAAGAAATATGGGAACATATCTATATGTATAACTGATTCACTTTGCTATAAAGCAGAAACTAACACACCATTGTAAAGCAATTACACCCCAATAAAGATGTTAAAAAAAAAAGAAAGAAATTTACAACCTGAAAAATAAATTAAAAAAATAAAATCATACTAAGTTCATAGACACCCAAAAACACACAACTGGATATGGCCCTGCCCATCAGAAAGACAAGATACAGCCCCATCCACCAAAACACAGGCACCAGTTCCCTCCACCAGGAAGCCTAAAGAAGCCAGTCACCAGCACTGAAATTGAAACTGTGATTAAAAATCTTCCTAAAGAAAAAAAAGCCCAGGACCAGATGGCTTCACAGGTGAATTCTATCAAACATTTAGAGAGGAGCGAACACCTATCCTTCTCAAACTCTTCCAAAATATAGCAGAGGGAGGAACACTCCCAAACTCATTCAATGGGGCCACCATCACCCTGATACCAAAACCAGACAAAGATGTCACAAGGAAAGAAAACTGCTGGCCAATATCACTGATGAACATAGATGCAAAAATCCTCAACAAAATAATAGCAAACAGGATCCAACAGCACATTAACAGTTGTAGATTTTAATGATGGACATTCTGACAGGTGTGAGGTGGTACCTCATTGTAGTTTTGATTTGCATTTCTCTAATGGTTAGTGATGTTGAGCATCCTTTCATGTGTTTCTTGGCCATCTGTATATCTCCTTTGGAGAAATGTGTATTTAGATCTTCTGTCCATTTTTGGATTGGGTTGTCTGTTTTTTTGATATTGAGTTGCATGAGCTGTTTCTATAATTGGAGATTAATCCTTTGTAAATATTTTCTCCCATTCTGTCTGAGGGTTGTCTTTTCCACTTGTTTATGCTTTTCCTTGCTGTGAAAAACATTTAAGTTTACTTAGTTTCCAGTTGTTTATTTGTGTTTTTATTTTCATTACTCTAGGAGGTAGGTCAAAAAGGATCCTGCTGCAATTTATGACAAAGAGTGTTCTGCCTATGTTTTTCTCTAAGAGTTTATAGAGCCTGGCTGTACATCCAGGTCCTTAATCCATTTTGAGTTTAGTTTTGTGTATGGTGTTAGCAAGTGTTCTAATTTCATTCTTTTACATGTAGCAGTCCAGTTTTCTCAGCACCATTAATTGAAGTTACTGTCTTTTCTCCATTGTATGCTCCTTCCTCCTTTGCCATAGATTAGGTGACCATATGAGCGTGGGTTTATCTCTGGGGTTTTTATCCTGATCCATTGGTCTATATTTCTGTTTCTTTGTGCCAGTACTGTACTGTCTTGATTACAGTAGCTTTGTAGTATAATCTTAAATCAGAGAGCTTGATTCCATCAGCTCCATTTTTCTTTCTCAAAATTGCTTTGTCTCTTTGTGGTCTTTAGTGTTTCCATACAAATTGTAAAATTTCCTTTTCTAGTTCTGTGAAAAATGCCATTGATATTTTGATAGGGATTTCATTGAATCTGTAGATTGCTTTGGGTAGTATAGTCATTTTCACAATGTTGATTCTTCCAATCCAAGAACATGGTATATCTCTCCATCTGATTGTATCATCTTTGATTTATTTCATCAGCCTCTTATAGTTTTCTGCATACAGGTCTTTTGCCTCCTTAGGTAGTTTTATTCCTAAGTATTTTATTTTTTTGTTGCAATGGTGAATGAGATTGTTTCCTTATTTTCTCTTTCTGATCTTTCGTTGTTAGTGTATAGGAACGTAAGTGATTTCTGTGTATTAATTTTGTATCCTGTAACTTTACCAAATTCATTGATTAGCTCTAGTAGTTTTCTGGTGGCAACTTTCGGATTTGCTATGTATAGTATCATGTCATCTGCAAACAGTGACAGTTGTAATTTTCTTTTCCAATTTGGATTCCTTTTATTTCTTTTTATTCTCTGATTTCTGTGGGTAGGACTTACAAAACTATGTTGAATAATAGTGGAGAGAGTGAACACCGTTGCTTCTTTCTGATCTTAGAGGAAATGCTTTCATTTTTTCACCACTGAGAATGTTTGTTGTGGGTTTGTTTTATATTACCTTTATTATGATGAGTTAGGTTCCCTCTATGCTCATTATCTGGAGAGTTTTTATCATAAATGGGTTTTGAATTTTGTCAAAAGCTTCTTCTGCATCTATTGAGATGATCATGTGTTTTTTTCTTCAATTTATTAATATGGTGTATCACAATGATTGATTTGTATTTATTGAAGGATGCTTTCATGCCTGGGATAAATCCCACTTGATCATGGTGTATGATGCTTTTAATGTGTTGTTGGATTCGGATTGCTAGTGTCTTGTTGAGGATTTTTGTGTCTGTGTTCATCAGCGATATTGGCCTGCAATTTTCTTTTTTTGTGATATTTTTGTCTGGTTTTGGTATCAGGCTGATGATGGACTCATAGAACGAGTTTGGAAGTGTTCCTTCCTCTGCAGTTTTTTGGAAGAGTTTGAGAAGGATAGGTGTTAGCTCTTCTCTAATGTTTGATAGAATTCGCCTGTAAAGCCATCTGTTCCTCTACTTTTTATTTTTTTGGAAGATTTTTAATCATAGTTTGAATTTCATTACTTGTGATTGTCTATTTATATTTTCTACTTCTTCCTGGCTCAGTCTTGGCAGGTTGTACTTTTCTAAGAATTTGCCCATTTCCTCCAGTTTGTCCATTTTATTGGTATAGAGTTGCTTTTAGTAGTCTATTATAATCTATTGTATTTCTGCAATGTCAGTTTTAATATCTCCTTTTTCATTTCTAATTTTATTGATTTGAATCCTCTCCTTTTTTATCTTGATGAGTCTGGCTAAAGATTTATCAGTTCTGTTTATCTTCTCAAAGAACTAGCTTTTAGTTTTTTTGATCTTTGCTGAATTGATCTTTTTGTTTGTTTATGTATATATAATTTATTTGAAATATAAATGAATTATTATTTTATTTATTTCTGCTCTGATCTTTATGATTTCTCTCCTTTTACTAACTTTTTTTTGTTGTTTTTGTTGTTCTTTCTCTATTTGCTTTAATGGTAAAGTTAGGTTGTTTATTTGAGACTTCTTTTGTTTCTTGAGGTAGGATTATATTGCTGTAAACTTCCCTCTTAGAATTGCTTTTGCTGCATCCAATAGATTTTGGGTGGTCGTGTTATCATTGACATTTGTTTCTAGGTATTTTTTGATTTCCTCTTTGATTTTTTCAGTGATCTGTTGGTTGTTAAGTATCATATTGTTTAGCCTCCATGTGCTTTTGTTTTTTTAGCTTTTTTCCTGTAACTAATTTCTAATCTGATTGCATTGTGGTCAGAAAAGATGCTTGGTACTCTTTCAATTTTCTTCAATTTACGGAGGCTTGACTTGTGACCCACTATATGATATATCCAGGAGAATGTTCTGTGTGCATTAGAAAAGAAAATTTATTATGCTGTTTTCGGATGGAATGTCCTATAAATATCAATTAAATCTATCTGGTCTAATGTTCCACTAAAGTCTTGTGTTTCCTTGATAATTTTCTGTCTGGATGATCTGTCCATTGTTGTAAATGGGGTGCTAAAGTTCCCCACTATTATTGTGTTATTGTCAATTTCTATTTTTTATGGGTGTCAGAAGTTTCCTCATATATTCAGGTACTCCTATGTTGGGTGCATAAATATTTACAAGTGTCATATCTTCGTGAATTGATCCCTTGATCATTATGCAGTGTCCTTCCTGTCTTGTAACAGTCTTTATTTATTTTTTTTAACATCTTTATTGGGGTACAATTGCTTTACAATGGTGTGTTCGTTTCTGATTTATAACAAAGTGAATCAGTTATACATATACATATGTTCCCATATCTCTTCCCTCTTGCATCTCCCTCCCTCCCACCCTCCCTATCCCACCTCTCCAGGCAGTCACAAAGCACTGAGCCAATATCCCTGTTCCATGGGGCTGCTTCCCACTAGCTATCTACCTTACGTTTGTTAGTGTATATATGTCCATGCCTCTCTCTCGCCCTGTCAAAGGTCACCATTGCCCCTCCCCATACCCTCAAGTCCATTCTCCAGTAGGTTTGTGTCTATTCCTGTCTTACCCCTAGGTTCTTCATGAAATTTTTTTTTCTTAAATTCCATATATACGTGTTAGTAGATGGTATTTGTCTTTCTCTTTCTGACTTACTTCACTCTGTATGACAGACTCTAGGTCTATCCACCTCATTACAAATAGCTCAATGTCATTATTTTATATGGCTGAGTAATATTCCATTATATATATGTGCCACATCTTCTTTATCCATTCATACGATGATGGGCACTTAGGTTGTTTCCATCTCTGGGATATTGTAAATAGAGCTGCAATAAACATTTTGGTACATGACTCTTTTTGAATTTTGGTTTTCACAGGGTATATGCCCAGTAGTGGGATTGCTGGGTCATATGGTAGTTCTGTTTGTAGTTTTTTAAGGAACCTCCATACTGTTCTCCACAGTGGCTGAACCATTTCACATTCCCACAAGCAGTGCAAGAGGGTTCCCTTTTCTCCACACCCTCTCCAGCATTTATTGTTTCTAGATTTTCTGATGACGGCCATTCTGACTGGTGTGAGATGATATCTCATTGTAGTTTTGATTTGAATTTCTCTACTGATTAATGATGTTGAGCATTCTTTCATGTGTTTGTTGGCAGTCTGTATATCTTCTTTGGAGGAAAGTCTATTTAGGTCTTCTGCCCATTTTTGGATTGGGTTGCTTGTTTTTTGTTATTGAGCTGCATGAGCTGCTTGTAAATTTTGGAAATTAATCCTTTGTCAGTTGCTTCATTTGCAAATATTTTCTCCCATTCTGAGGGTTGTCTTTTGGTCTTGTTTATGGTTTCCTTTGCTGTGCAAAAGCTTTGAAGTTTCATTAGGTCCCATTTGTTTATTTTTGTTTTAATTTCCATTTCCCTAGGAGGTGGGTCAAAAAGGATCTTGCTGTGATTTATGTCATAGCGTGTTCAGCCTATGTTTTCCTCTAAGAGTTTGATAGTTTCTAGCCTTACATTTAGGTCTTTAATCCACTTTGAGCTTATTTTTGTGTATGGTGTTAGGGACTGATCTAATCTCATACTTTTACATGTATCTGTCCAGTTTTCCCAGCACCACGTATTGAAGAGGCTGTCCTTTCTCCACTGTACATTCCTGCCACCTTTATCAAAGATAAGGTGTCCATATGTGCGTGGGTTTATCTCTGGGCTTTCTATCCTGTTCCATTCATCTATCTTTCTGTTTATGTGCCAGTACCATACTGTCTTAATTACTGTAGCTTTGTAGTATAGTCTGAACACAGGGAGCCTGATTCCTCAAGCTCCGTTTTTCATTCTCAAGATTGCTTTGGCTATTCGGGGTCTTTTGTGTTTCCATACATATTGTGAAATTTTTTGTTCTAGTTCTGTGAAAAATGCCAGTGGTAGTTTGATAGGGATTGCATAGAATCTATATATTGGTTTGGGTAGTAGAGTCATTTTCACATGTTGATTGTTCCAATACAAGAACATTCTATATCTCTCCATCTATTTGTATAATCTTTAATTTCTTTCATCAGTGTCTTATAATTTTCTGCATACAGGTCTTTTGTCTCCCTAGGTAGGTTTATTCCTACATATTTTATTTTTTGGTTGCAATGGTTAATGAGAGTGTTATCCTGATTTCACTTTCAGATTTTTCAGCATTATTGTATAGAAATGCCAGAGATTTCTGTGCATTAATTTTGTATCCTGCTACTTTACCAAATTCGTTGATTAGCTCTAGTAGTTTTCTGGTAGCATCTTTAGGATTCTCTGTGTAGAGTATCATGTCATCTGCAAACAGTGACAGCTTTACTTCTTCTTTTCCGATTTCTTTTATTTCCTTTTCTTCTCAGATTTCTGTGGCTAAAACTTCCAAAACTATGTTGAATAAGAGTGGTGAGAGTGGGCAACCTTGTCTTGTTCCTGATCTTAGTGGAAATGCTTTCAGTTTTTCACCATTGAGGATGATGTTGGCTGTGGGCTTGTTATATATGGTCTTTATTATGTTGAGGAAAGTTCCCTCTATGCTTACTTTCTGCAGGGTTTTTATCATAAATGGGTGTTGAATTTTGTCAAAAGCTTTCCCTGCATCTATTGAGATGATCATATGGTTTTTCTCCTTCAATTTGTTAATATGGTGTATCACATTGATAGATTTGCGTATACTGAAGAATCCTTGCATTCCAGGAATAAACCCCACTTGTTCATGGTGTATGATTCTTTTAATGTGCTGTTGGATTCTGTTTGCTAGTATTTTGTTGAAGATTTCTGCATCTATGTTCATCAGTGATATTGGCCTGTAGTTTTCTTTCTTTGTGACATCCTTGTCTGGTTTTGGTATCAAGGTGATGGGTGCTTCGTAGAAGGAATTTGGGAGTGTTCCTCCCTCTGCTATATTTTGGAAGACTTTGAGAAGGATAGGTATTAGCTGTTCTCTAAATATTTGAAAGAATTCGCCTGTGAAGCCATCTGGTCCTGGGCTCTTGTTTGCTGGAAGATTTTTAATCAGAGTTTCAATTTCAGTGCTTGTGATTGGTGTGTTCATATTTTCCATTTCTTCCTGATTCAGTCCTGGCAGTTGTGGATTTCTAAGAATTTGTCCATTTCTTCCAGTTTGTCCAGTTTATTGGCATACAGTTGCCTGTAGTAATCTCTCATGATCATTTTTATTTCTGCAGTGTCAATTGTTACTTCTTTTTCATTTCTAATTCTATTGATTTGAGTCTTCTCCCTTTTTTTCTTGATGAGTCTGGCTAATGGTTTATCTATTTTGTTTATCTTCTGAAAGAAACAGCTTTTAGTGTTATTAATCTTTGCTATTCTTTCCTTCATTCTTTTATTTCTGATCTTATTTTTATGATTTCTTTCCTTCTGCTAACTTTGGGGTTTTTTGTTCTTCTTTCTCTAATTGCTTTAGGTGCAACCTTAGGTTGTTTATTCGAGATGTTTCCTACTTCTTAAGGTGGGGTTTTATTGCTATAAACTTCCCTCTTGGAACTGCTTTTGCTGCATCCCCTAGGTTTTGGGTCGTTGTGGCTCCATTGTCATTTGTTTCTAGGTATTTTTTAATTTCCTCTTTGATTTCTTCAGTGATCACTTTGTTATTAAGTAGTGTATTTTGTAGCCTCCATGTGTTTGTATTTTTTACAGATCTTTTCCTGTAATTGATATCTAGTCTCATGGCGTTGTGGTCAGAAAAGATACTTGATACAATTTCAATTTTCTTATATTTACCAAGGCTTGATTTGTGACCCAAGATATGATCTATCCTGGAGAATGTTCCATGAGCACTTGAGAAAAATGTGTATTCTGTTGTTTTTGGATGGAGTGTCCTATAAATATCAATTAAGTCCATCTTGTTTAATGTATCATTTAAAGCTTGTGTTTCCTTATTTATTTTCATTTTGGATGATCTGTCCATTGGTGAAAGTGGGGTGTTAAAGCCCCCTACTATGAATGTGTTACTGTCGATTTCCCCTTTTATGGCTGATAGTTTTTGCCATATGTATTGAGGTGCTCCTATGGTGGGTGCATAAATATTTACAATTGTTATATCTTCTTCTTGGATGGATCCCTTGATCATTATGTAGTGTCCTTCTTTGTCTCTTGTAATAGTCTTTATTTTAAAGTCTATTTTGTCTGATATGAGAATTGCTACTCCACCTTTCTTTTGGTTTCCATTTGCATGGAATATCTTTTTCCATCCCCTTACCTTCTGTCTGTATGTGTCTCTAGGTCTGAAGTGGGTCTCTTGTAGACAGCATATATATGGGTCTTGTTTTTGTATCATTCAGCCAATCTGTGTCTTTTGGTGGGAGCATGTAGTCCATTTACATTTAAGGTAATTGTCGATATGTATGTTCCTATTCCCATTTTCTAAATTGTTTTGGGTTCGTTATTATAGGTCTTTTCCTTCTCTTGTGTTTCTTGCCTAGAGAAGTTCCTTTAGCATTTGTTTTAAAGCTGGTTTGGTGGTGCTGAACTCTCTCAGCTTTTGCTTGCCTGTAAAGGTTTTAATTTCTCCATCAAATCTGAATGAGATCCTTGCTGGGTAGAGTAGTCTTGCTTGCAGGTTTTTCTCCTTCATCACTTTCAGTATGTCCTGCCACTCCCTTCTGGCTTGCAGAGTTTCTGCTGAGAGATCAGCTGTTAACCTTATGGGGATTCCCTTGTGTGTTATTTGTTGTTTTTCCCTTGCTGCTTTTAACATGCTTTCTTGGTATTTAATTTTTGACAGTTTGATTAAAATGTGTCTTGGTGTATTTCTCCTCGGATTTATCCTATATGGGACTCTCTGTGCTTGCTGTACTTGAGTAACTATTTCCTTTCCCATATTAGTGAAGTTTTCCACTATAATCTCTTCAAATATTCTCTCAGTCCCTTTCTTTTTCTCTTCTTCTTCTGGAACCCCTATAATTCGAATGTTGGTGCGTTTAATGTTGTCCCGGAGATCTCTGAGACTGTCCTCAGTTCTTTTCATTCTTTTTTCTTTATTCTGCTCTGCAGTATTTATTTCCACTGTTTTATCTTCCAGGTCACTTATCCGTTCTTCTGCCTCAGTTGTTCTGCTATTGATCCCATCTAGAGTATTTTTCATTTCATTTACTTTGTTGTTCATCATTGTTTGTTTCATCTTTAGTTCTTCTATGTCCTTGTTAAATGTTTCTTGCATTTTATCCATTCTATTTCCAAGATTTTGTATCATCTTTACTATCATTATTCTGAATTCATTTTCAGGTAGACTGCCTATTTCCTCTTCATTTGTTAGGTCTGGTGCATTTTTATCTTGCTCCTTCATCTGCTGTGTGTTTTTCTGTCTTCTCATTTTACTTATCTTACTGTGTTTGGGGTCTCCTTTTTGCAGGCTGCAGGTCCGTAGTTCCAGTTGTTTTTGTTGTCTGTCCCCAGTGGCTAAGGTTGGTTCAGTGGGTTGTGTAGGCTTCCTGGTGGAGGGGACTAGTGCCTGTGTTCTGCTGGATTAGGCTGGATATTGTCTCTCTAGTGGGCAGGTCCACGTCTGGTGGTGTGTTTTGGGGTGCCTGTGGACTTATTATGATTTAGGCAGCCTCTCTGCTAATGGGTGGGGTTGTGTTCCTGTTTTGCTAGTTGTTTGGCATAGGTTGTCCTGCACTGTAGCTTGCTGGTCATTGAGTGAAGCTGGGTTCTGGTGTTGAGATGGAGATCTCTGGGAGTTTTTTGTCATTTGATATTATGTGGAGCTGGGAGGTCTCTTGTTGACTAGTGTCTTGAATTTGGCTCTCCCACCTCAGAGGCACAGCACTGAGTCCTGGCTGCAGCACCAAGAGCCTTTCATCCATATGGCTCAGAATAAAAGCGAGAAAAAGTAGAGAGATAGAAGTAGTAGAAGTAGGAAGAAAGAAAGAAAGAAAGAAGGGAAGGAAGGAAGGAAGGAAGAAAGCAAGAAAGAAGAAAAGAAGGAAAGAAGCAAAGAAAGGAGGTAGGGAGGGATGGAGGAAGGAAGGCAGGAACGAGGGAAGGAAGGAAAATAGAAAGAAAGAAAGAAGATAGAGTAAAATAAAATAAAGTATAATAAAGTTATTAAATTAAAAATAATTATTTAGGGGAAAAAATGGGACGGATAGAACCTTAGGACAAATGGTGGAAGCAAAGCTATACAGACAAAATCTTACACAGAAGCATACACATAAACCCTCACAAAAAGAGGTAAAGGGGAATAAATCTTGTTCTCAAAGTCCACCTCCTCAATGTGGGATGATTCGTTGTCTAAAGGAGCTAAGAAAGGAAGTAAGTAGGAAGGAAGGAAGGAAAGAAAGAAGGTAAAGTATAATAAAGTTATTAAAATTAAAATTATTATTAAGAAAAATATTCTTTTTTAAAAAAGCGGACAGATAGAACTCTAGGACAAATGGTGGAAGCAAAGCTTTACAGACAGAATCTCACAGAGAAGTATACACATACACACTCACAAAAAGAGGAAAAGAGGAAAAAATCATAGACCTTGTTCTCGAAGTCCACCTCCTCAATTTGGGATGATTCGTTGTCTATTCATGTATTCCACAGATGCAGGGTACATCAAGTTGATTGTGGAGCTTTAATCCACTGCTTCTGAGGCTGCTGGGAGAGATATCCCTTTCTCTTCTTTGTTCTCACAGCCCACAGGGGCTCAACTTTGGATTTGGCCCCACCTCTGCGTGTATGTCACTGGAGGGCATCTGTTCTTCACTCAGACAGGATGGGGTTAAAGGAGCCGCTGCTTCGGGGGCTCTGGCTCACTCAGGCTGGGGGGAGGGAGGGGCACGGAGTGTGGGGCGAGCCTGCGGCGGCAGAGGCCAGCATGACGTTGCACCAGCCTGAGGCACACCGTACGTTCTCCCAGTGGATTTGACCCTGAATCCCGGGACCCTGGCAGTGGCAGGCTGCACAGGCTCCCTGGAAGGGGGTGTGGATAGTGACCTGTGCTTGCACACAGGCTTCTTGGTGGTGGCAGCAGCAGCCTTAGCATCTCATGTCTGTCTCTGGGGTCCGCGCTTTTAGCCACGGCTCACGTCCGTCTCTGGAGCTCCTTTAAGCAGTGTTCCTAATCCCCTCTCCTCGCGCACCAGTAAATAAAGAGGGAAGAAAATGTCTCTTGCCTCTTCGGCAGCTCCGGAACGTTTCCTGGACTCCCTCCGGGCTAGCCGTGGTGCACTAACCCCTTCAGGCTGTGTTCACGCAGCCAACCCCAGTCCTCTCCCTGTGCTCCGACTGAAGCCCGAGCCTCAGCTCCCAGCCCCGCCCGCCTGGGCGGGTGAGCAGACAAGCCTCTCGGCCTGGTGAGTGCCGGTTGGCACCGATACTCTGTGCGGGAATGTCCCTGATTTGCCCTCCGCACCCCTTTTGCTGTGCTCTCCTCCGCAGGTCCGAAGCTCCCCCATCCACCTCCCGCAGTCTCTGCCCGCGAAGGGACTTCCTAGTGTGTGGAAACCTTTCCTCCTTCACAGCTCCCTCCCACTGGTGCAGATGCCGTCCCTATTCTTTTGTCTCTGTTTTTTTTCTTTTGCCCTACCCAGGTATGTGGGGAGTTTCTTGCCTTTTGGGAGATCTGAGGTCTTCTGCCAGCATTCAGTAGGTGTTCTGTAGGAGTTGTTCCACGTGTAGATGTATTTCTGGTGTATCTGTGGGGAGGAAGGTGATCTCCGCATCTTACTCTTCCACCATCTTCCCCCACATCTGTAACAGTCTTTATTTTAAAGTCTATTGTGTCTGTTATGAGTAATGCAACTCCAGCTTTCTTTTGATTTCCATTTGCATGGAATATCTTTTTCCATCCCCTCACTTTCAGTCTGTATGTGTCCCTAGGTCTGAAGTGGGTCTGTTCTAGACAGCATATGTTGGGGTATTCTTTTTATCCATTCATGCAGTCTGTGCCTTTCATTTGGAGCATTTTAGCCTTTTACAATAAAGGTAATTATCAATATGTATATTCCTGTTGCCCTTTTTTAATTGCTTTGGGTTTGTGTGTGTAGGTATCTTTTCTTCTCTTGTGTTTCCCTCCTAGAGAAGCTCCTTCAGCATTTGTTGTAAACTGGGTTTTGCAGTGCTGAATTCTCTTAGCTTTTGCTTGTCTGTAAAGCTTTTGATTTTTCCGTCAAATCTGAATGAGATTCTTGCTGGGTAAATGATCTTTGTTGTAGGTTTTTCCCTTTCATCACTTAAACTATATCCTTACACTCCTTTCTGGCCTAGTTTCTGCTGAAAAATCTGATGATAACCTTATGGGTATTCCGTTGTATATTATTTTTTGCTTTTCCCTTGCTGCCTTTAATATTTTTTCTTTGTATTTAATTTTTGTTAGTTTGATTAACATGCATATCAGCATGTTTCTCTTTTGGTTTATCCTGTATGGGCTTCTGTGCTTCCTGGACTTGGGTGGCTATTTCCTTTCCCATATTAGGGAAGTTTTCAACTATAATATCTCCAAATATTTTCTCAGGCCATTTCTCTTTCTCTTCTTCCTTGGGGCCCCTATAATTTTAATGTTGATGTGTTTAATGTTGTCCTAGAGGTTTCTGAGACTGTCTCATTTCTTTTCATTCTTTTTTCTTGATTCTGCTCTGTGGTGGTTATTTACAACATTCTATCTTTCAGCTCACTTATCCATTTTTCTGCCTCAGTTATTCTGCTATTCATTTTTTCTAGTATATATTTAATTTCAGTTATTGTGCTCTTCATCACCGTTATGTTCTTTAGTTCTTCTAAGGGCTTATTAAACATTTCTTGTATTTTCCCAATCCATTCCTCCATTCAATTTCTGAGATTTTGGATCTTTACTATAATTATGCTGAATCTTGTTTCAGTTAGAATGACTATTTCCTCTACATTTATTTTGTCTTGTGGATTTTTACCTTGCTCCTTCATCTGCAATATATTTCTCTGTCTTCTCATTTTGTCTAACTTACTGTGTTTGAGGCCTCCTTTCCACAGGCTGCAAGGTTGTTGTTTCTCTTGCTTTTTGTTTCTGCCTCCAGTGAGTGAGGTTGGTCCAGTGGTTTGTGTAGACTTTCTGGTGGGAGGGACTGGTGCCTGTGCTCTGGTCAGTGGAGCTGGATCTCTTCCTTCTTTTGGAACGGTCTGTGTCAGGTGGTGTGTTTGGGAGTGTCTCTGAGCTTAGTATACTTTAGGTAGCCTGTATGCTGATGGGTGGATTTTTTTCCTGTCTTGCTTGTTGTTTTGCATGAGGCATCCAGCACTGGAGCCTGCAGGTGGTTGGCCTTGGCCAGGTCTTGGAGTTGAGATGGAGACTTCCTGTGGGGCTCTTGCCAATTAGTATTCCCTTGGACTGGGAATTCTTTGGTGGTCCAGCATCCTGGACTCGGCACTCCCACCCCAGAGGCTCTGGCTCAAGCCCTGGCTGGGGAACCAAGACCCTGCAAGCTGCACAGTGTGGCAAAAAAAAAAAAAAAAAATTGGGAAGGGGGGAAGCAAACAAATAGACTAACAAAACCTAAGACAAATAGCAAAGACAAAAACAAACAGTAACAACAACAGTTTAAAAACAGAAAACAAATGAATAGATATTAACCGAAACAAATGGTAAAAGCAAATCCATGAAAGGAAAAGCAAAACCTAACAAAGAAACACACACACATACAAAAAAAGAAACAGAAACAAAAATAAAGAAAACAAAAAACAGGAGAAGAACCAGACAAATAAAATAACTAAAAAATGAAATCAAACAATTAAAAAACAAAACTAACAAAAACAAAAAAATTGAGAAACAAAAGAAAAGCATAATGCAAACTAAAAAAAGCAAAGAAAACATAAAATAAACACACAAAAGCTATTAAAAAAATAGGAAAAGGATTAAAAAAAACATAACAAAAGGAGAAAACACAAAACACCAAAAATAAAAATAGAAAAATACAATAAAAATATATTAAATTTTTTAATTTATAAAAAAATAAATAAAACAATAATAATAATAGAAACAACAGAAGAAGTAAAACATTAAAAAAAATAATGTTTTCTTGGGGTCTCTGCTTTCAGTGTCCTTGCCCCCACAGTGAGTCACAGCCAACCTCTGCCTCCCCAGGAGGCCCTCCAATACCTCTAGGTAAGTTTCTGGACCTGCTGTGGGCACTGTGGGGACAGCTCAGACTCTGACGTGGCCCAGCTTTCAGGTGTACTTGCCCCCATATATCTGGCTCCGTTGTGGGAATATTCAGTGTCAATTCAGATGGAAGCGTTTACCAAGCCAATCACAGGCATTTAATCTGCAGCTTGTGCAGCTGCACAGAAAGATTTTCATTATTCTTCCTTAGTCACCTGCCCCTGGGACCCAGCTGTGGTTTTAGTCCCATCTCTGTGTGTGGGCCACCCACAGTGGTGTGCTCCTGAGGCTGCCCTAGAGCACTCAGGTCTGCCCCTGTGAGGACAGGGCATGAAGTTGGCATGGCACTGGGGCCACAGGAGCTCTGGTGGTTACAGGTGTTGGGGGGGGCTGGCAGCTGCGAGACATCCAGTCCTGCCAGTGAGGAGGTGTGCTGGTAAGACGGCAGCCATGGGCATGAGAGATCCGGCCCTAGTGGGAACCTTTCCTGGGGCCCAGCGGACTTTGTGAGAGGATCAGCCCTTTTGTAGTGCCTGGTGGCAAGTGTGCAAGGGCCATCCCTGGTGCAGCCTTGACGGGGACCTTTCCTACTGCTGGGTGACAGGTGTGAGAAGGTTAGCCCCAGTAGGGATTTTTCCTAGCACCTGGTGGCAGGCACATGTGTGACAGCCTCAGCAGGGATTTTCACAGTGTCCAGCAGCAGGCACATGAGGGCCAGCCCTATTGGAAGCCTTTGCTAGTGCCTGCTGGCAGGGACAAGAAGACCAGCCCCAGTAGGGGCTTTTCCTAGTGCCTGGCAGCAGGCACGTGTGTGCCAGCCTTGGTGGGAACCTTTCTTAGCACCTGGGGTGCAGGGGCTGGCATGTGGAGAGAGAGAGACTGCAATGGTGGCTTCAGCCCCTGAACATCATTCAACAGTTGTACCTTGCTTCTCTGGCAGTCTGGGTTTCCTCCATAAGCATTCCTCGTTGCAGATTACCTTCTTCCCATTCCTTCAGGCTGTTTCCTTGCAGCAAACAGCAGTCTTCTCCCCAGGTTTGCTCTCCAATCCCCACCTTTCAGCTCCCAGCCCTCATGCGGACCAGCAGACACACACCCCAGTCTAGCGTGTGCAAGGCCGTGCCATGGACCATCTGTGTAGGTAACACTCTGTCTTGTCTGCCACCGACTGGCTATTTCACCATCCTCTGACAACCTATGCTCTCCTCCTGTCCCAACTAATTTCCCTATCAGTGAGGGAGCTTCCCAAGATGTGGGAACCTCTCCTCTTCCTTGGCTCCACACTAGTGGTGCAGGTCTTTTCTCACATCCACTTATCTTCTTTTTCCTTTCTTCTTTCTTTCAGCCTGCCCAGTTATGTGGGGATCTTTCCTGTCTTTTCTGGTGTCCAAGGTCTTCTGCTAGTGTTCAGCTGGTGCTCTGTGAGAATTGTTCCATCTGTAGATGTATTAATGCATTTGTGAAGAGAGATAAACTCCACGTCCTCCCACTCCTCTGCCATCTTAAAAACTGTCTCTTAAGTTTCTTAAATTATATGTGATGATTGAAGTAAAATTTATAAAAACGTTGGATATAGCATTTTATGTATGTAGAGAATATTCTCAGTAATATTATACCTAAATGGCAATAACATTTCTATACTTCAATGTAATGAAATGTGAATATCAACATGCTTCAATAAAGAACATACATACTTATTGTGTATATACATTATAATAGCTAGAACAGCCACTAAGAACAATATACAAAGCAATACTCTGGAAAATACTATAAACAAATCAAGTTGGAGTCTTAAATCATGTACATTTAACCCACATCAATATTAGAAAACAGAAACAGAAGAACGAAAAACAAAGGAAACAAACAAAAAAATAACAAAATGGCAGACTCAAGCCTTAACATATCAATAATTGCCTGAAATGTAAATGATCTAAGGGCACCAAATAAAGACAGAGATTGCTAGAATAAAATTTAAAACACAATCCAGCAATGTGCTGCCTACAAGAAATTTGCTTTAGATATAATTATATAGATAGGTTGAGGGGACTTCCTTGGTGGTTCAGTTGTTAAGAATATGTCTTCCAATGCAGGGGACAGGGTTCGATCTCTTGTCGGGGAAATAAGATCCCACATACCACAGGGGCAACTAAGCCTGTGCACTGCAACTACTGAGCCTGCACACTCTAGAGCCCACCTGCCTCAACTAGAGAGCCCCCATGCCACAACTACTGAACCCGAATGTTCTGCAGCCTACGCACCACGATGAAGAGCCTGCACACCACAACAAAAGATCCCACAGGCCACAAATAAGACCTAATGCAGCCAAATAAATAAATAAAAAAAATAAAAGCCAGAATCAAAAAAAAAACCATATAGGTTGGTTGAAAGTAAATGATGGAAAAAGATATACTATGCAGGAGGATATAACAATTCTAAATGTAAGCACACCAAACAACAGAGACTCAAAATACCTGAGGCAAAAAATGTCAAAACTACGGAGATTGGTTCAAGATGGCAGAGTAGAAGGACGTGCACTCATTCCCTCTTGTGAGAGCATTGGAATCACAACTAACTGCTGAACAATCATCTACAGGAACACACTGGAACTCACCAAAAAAGATACCCCACATCCAAAGACAGAGAAGCCACAATGAGATGGTAGGAGGGGCACAATCACAATAAAATCAAATCCCATAAACACTGGTTGGGTGACTCACAAACTGGAGAACAATTATACCACAAAAGTCCAGCCACTGGAGTGAAGGGTCTGAGCCCCACATCACGCTTCCCAACCTGGAGGTCCAGCAATGGGGGGTGGGGGGAATTCCCAGAGAATCACACTTTGAAGACTAGTGAGATTTAACTGCAGAACTTGGACAAGTCTGAGAGAAGCAGAGACTCCACTCTTGGAAGGCACACACAAAGTAGTGTGTGCATCAGGACCCAGGGGGAAGGAGCAGTGATCCAATAGGAGAGTGAATCAGACTTCCCTCCTAGTGTTGGAGGGTCTCCTGCAGAAGTGGGGGGTAGCTATGGCACACCACAGGGACAAGGACACTAGTAGCAGAAGTTCCAGGAAGAAATCCTTGGCATAAGCCTTCCCAAAGTCCTCCATTATCCACACCAAGGACCCTCTGTGCCCTGGTGTTAGGTCACCTCAGGCCAAACAACCAACATGGAGGGAATTCAGCTCGACCCATCAGCAGACAAGCGGATTAAAGTTTTACTGAGCTGTGGCCCTCAGATCAACATCCAGCTCTACTGATCACCAGTTTCTCCCATCAGGAAACATGCACAAGTCTCTTAGATAGGCTCATCCACCAGACGGTAGACAGCAAAAGCAAGAAGAATTACAGTCGTGCAGCCTGTGGAACATAAACCACATTCACAGAAAATAAACAAAATGAAAAGGAAGAGGACTATGTACCAGATGAAGGAACAAGATAGAACCCCAGAAAAACAATTAAATGAAGTGAAGATAGGCAACCATCCAGAAAAAGAATTCAGAATAATGATAGTGAAGATGATCCAGTACCTCAGAAAAAGAATGGAGACAAAGATCAAGATGATGAAAGAAATATTTAACAAAGACCTAGAAGAATGAAAGAACAAACAAACAAACATGAACAATAAAATAACTGAAATGAATAATATACTAGACGGAATCAATAGCAGAATAACTGAGGCAGAAGAATAGATAAGTGACCTGGAAGATAGAATGGTGGAATTCAGGACCATGGAAAACAATAAAGAAAAAAGAATGAAAAGAAATGAAGACAGCTTAAGAGACCACTGGGCAACATTAAATGGACCAACATTCACATAATATAGGTCCCAGAAAGAGAAAAGAGAGAGAAAGGACCTAAGAAAATATTTGAAAAGATTAGATGAAAACTTCACTAACATAGGAATAGAAATAGCCACCTAAGTCCAGGAAGTACAGAGAGTCCCAGGCAGGATAAACCCAACGAGAAACACGCTGAGACATATAGTAAACAAATTGAAAAAAAAAATAAAGACAAACAAAACTTATTAAAAGAAAAAAAGGGGGCTTCCCTGGTGGCGCAGTGGTTGAGAGTCCGCCTGCCGATGCAGGGGACACGGGTTCATGCCGCAGTCTGGGAAGATCCCACATGCCATGGAGCAGCTGGGCCCATGAGGCATGGCCACTGAGCCTGCGCATCCGGAGCCTGTACTCCGCAATGGAAGAGGCCACAACAGTGAGAGGCTCGCGTACCGCAAAAATGAAAAAAGGGAAAAATGATAAAAAAACATACAAGGGAATTCCCATAAAGATAAAAGCTGATTTCTCAGCAGAAACCCTACAAGCCAGAAAGGAGTGGTACAATATATTTAAATAATGAAAGAGAAGAACCTACAACCAAGATTATAATACCCAGCAAGGACATCATTCAGATTCAACGGAGAAACCAAATCTTTACAGACAAGGAAAAGCTAAGAGAATTCAGCACTACAAAAGCAGCTCTACAACAAACACTAAAGGAACTTCTCTAGGTGGGAAACACAAGAGAAGAAAATGACCTACAAAAACAAACCCAAAACAATTAAGAAAATGGTAATAGGAATATACATATTGGTAATTACCTTAAATATGAATGGATTAACTGCTCCAACCAAAACACACAGGCTCGCTGAATGAATAGAAAAGCAAGACACATATATATGGTGTCCACAAGAGACCCACTTCAGACCTAGGGACACATACAGACTGAATGTGAGAGGATAGAAAAAGGTATTCCATGCAAACGGAAATCAAAAGAAAGCTAGAGTAGCAATACTCATATCAGATAAAATGACTTTAAAATAAGAATGTTAAAAGAGACAAGGAAGGACACTACACAATTATCAACAGGTCAAACCAAGAAGAAGATATAACAATTATAACTATATATGCACCCAACATAGGAGCACCTCAATACATAAGGCAAAAGCTAACAGCTATAAAAGAGGAAAACAACAATACCACAATAATAGTGGGGAACTTTAGCACCTCACTTACACCAATGAAAAAATCATCCAGAGAGAAAATTAATAACAAAGCACAAGATTTAAAAGACACAATAGATGAGATAGATTTAATCGATATTTATAGGACATTCCATCCAAAAACAGCAAAACACACTTATTTCTCAAGTGCACACAGAACATTCTCCAAAATACATCACATCTTGGGTCGCAAATCAAGCCTTGGCAAATTTAAGAAAATTGAAATCATATCAAGCATCTTTTTGGACCCCGATGCTATGAGATTAGAAGTAAATTACAGGGGAAAAAAACCGTAAAAAAACACAAACACATGGAGGCTAAATAATACATTACTAAATAACCAAGAGATCACTGAAGAAATCAAAGAGGAAATCAAACAATACCTAGAGACAAACGGCAACAATAACACGATGACCCAAAACCTATGGGATGCAGCAAAAGCAGTTCTAAGAGGGAAGTTTATAGCACTACAATCTTACCTCAAGAAACAAGAAAAATCTCAAAAAACCAATCTAAACTTACACCTAAAGGAACTAGGGAACAAAGAATAAACAAAGCCCAAAGTTAGTAGAGGAAAGAACTCAGATCAAAACAGAAATAAATGAAATAGAAACAAAGAAAACACTAGCAAACATCAATAAAACTAAGCTGATTCTTTGAGAAGATAAACAAAATTGATAAACCATTAGCCAGACTCATAAAGAAAAAGAGGGAGAGGACTCAAATCAATAAAATTAGAAATGAAAAAGGACATATTACAACTGACAATGCAGAAAAACAAAGCATCCTAAGAGAATACTATAAGCAACACTATGCTAATAAAATGGACAACCTGGAAGAAATGGACAAATTTTTAGAAAGGTATAACATTCCAAGACTGAACAAGGAAGAAATAGAAAATGTGAACAGATGAATCACAAGGAATGAAATTGAACCCGTGAATAAAAATCTTCCAACAAACAAAAGTCCACAACCAGATGACTTTGCAGGTGAATTCTATCAAACATTTAGAGAAGAGTTAACACCCATCCTTCTCAAACCCTTCCAAAAAATTGCAGATAGAGGAACACTCCCAATCTCATTCTATGAGACGACCATCACCCTGATACCAAAATCAGACAAAGATACTACAAAAAAATAAAATTACAGACCATTATCACTGATGAATACATGTGCAAAGATCCTGAACAAAATACTAGCAAACAGGATCCACCAATACATTAAAAGGATCATACACCATGAGCAACTGGGATTTATCCCAGGGATGCAGGGATTCTTCAATATATGCAAATCAATCAATGTGATAAACAATATTAACAAATTGAAGAATAAAAACCATATGATCATCTCAATAAATGCAGAAAAACCTTGGATAAAATTCAACACCTCTTTATGATAAAAATTCTCCAGAAAGTGGGCATAGAGGAAACCTACCTCAAAATAATAAAGGCCGTATATGAAAAACCCACAGCCTACATCATTCCTAATGGTTAAAAACTGAGAGCATTTCCTCTAAGATCCAGAACAAGAGAAGGATGTCCACTCTTGCCACTATTATTCAACATAGTTTTGGAAGTCCTAGCCATGGCAATCATAGAAGAAAAACAAATAAAAAGCATACAAATTGGGAAAGAAGTAGTAAACTTGTCACTGTTTGCAGATGACATGATACTATACATAGAAAATCCTAAAGATGCCACCAGAAAACTACTAGAGCTAATCAATGAATTTGCTAAAGTTACAGGATACAAAATTAATACAGAGAATTTACCTGCATTCCTATACAATAACAACAAAAGATAAGAAAGTGAAATAAAACAAACTATCCATTGCAAAAAAAAAAAAGAATAAAGAACCCAGGAATAAACCTACCTAAGGAGGTAAAAGACCTGTACTTAGAAAACTATAAGACACTTATGAAAGAAATCAAAGATGACATAAACAGATGGAGAGGCATACCATGTTCTTGGATTGAAAGAATCAATATTGTGAAAATGACTAAACTACCCAAAGCCATCTACAGATTCAATGCAATCCCTATCAAAATACCAGTGGCATTTTTTTTTTACAGAACTAGAACAAAGAAATCTTAAAATTTGTATGGAGTCACAAACGACCCTGAATAGCCAAAACAATATCAGGGTAAAAAATGGAACAGGAGGAATCTGACTCCCTGACTTCAGACTATACTACAAAGCTACAGTCATCAAGACAGTATGGTACTGGCACAAAAACAGAAATATAGATCAATGGAACAGGATAGAAAACCCAGAAATAAACCCATGCACCTCTGGTCAACTAATCCATGACAAAGGAGGCAAGGATCTACAATGGAGAAAAGACAGTCTCTTCATGAAGTGCTGCTGGGAAAACTGGACAGCTACATGTAGAAGACTGAAAATAGAACACTCCCTGACACCATACACAAAAATAAACTCAAAATTAATTAAAGACCTAAGTGTAAGACTGGACACTATAAAACTCTTAGAGGAAAACAGGAAGAACACACTTTGAAATAAATTACATCAAGGTCTTTTCTGACCCACCTCCTAGAGTAATGGAATTAAAAACAAAACTAAATAAATGGGGCCTAATGAAACTTCAAAGCTTTTGCACAACAAAGGAAACCATAAAGAAGACAAAGAGACAACCCTCAGAGTGGGAGAAGATATTTGCAAATGAGTTAATGGAGAAAGGATTAATCTCGAAATTACATAAGCAGCTCATACAGTCCAAAATTTAAAAAAAAGCAAACAACCGAATCAAAAAATGGACAGAACACCTAAATAGACATTTCTCTAAAGAAGACATACAGATGGCCAACAGGCTCATGAAAACTGCTCAACATCACTAATCATTAGAGAAATGTAAATCAAAACTATAACAAGGTACAACCTCACACAGGTTAGAATGGACATCATCAGAAAATCTACAAACAACAATTGTTGAAGAGGGTGTGGAGAAAAGGAAAACCTCTTGCACTGTTGGTGGGAATGTGAATAGATACAGCCACTATGGAGAACAGTATGGATGTTCTTAAAAAACTAAAAATAGAATTACTACATGACCCAGCAATCACACTACTGGTCATTTCCCCAGTGAAAACCACAATTCAAAAAGACACATGCAGGGAGACCTTCAAGATGGTAGAAGAGTTAACACGTGAAGATTATCTTCCTCCTCACAAATACATCAGAAATATATCTACATGTGGAACAACTCCTACAGAAGACCTAGTGAATGCCGACAGAAGGTCTCAGACTTCCCAAAAGGCAAGAAATTATCTACGTACCTGGGTAAGGCAAAAGAAAAATCAGAAACAAAAGTGTAAGGATGGGACCTGCACCACTGCGAGGGAGCTGTGAAAGAGGAATAGTTATAACACACTAGGAAGCCCCTTCACTGGTGGAGATGCGGAGTGGAGGGGGTGAAGCTTCAGAACCATGGAGGAAAGCACAGCAACAGGGGTGCAGAGGGCAAAGTTGATAGATTTCTGCACAGAGGATGAATGTAGACCAGCACTCACTAGCCTGAGAGGTTTGTCTGCTCACCCATTGGGGTGGGGAACTGGGAGCTGAGGGTTGAGTTTCTCAGGTTAGATCCCAGGGAGAGGACTGAGGTTGGCTGCACGAAAACAGCCTGGAGAGGGCTAGTGGGCCACAGCTAGCTGGGATGGAATCTGGGAAAATGTCTGGACCTGCCTAAGAGGCAAGAGACCATTGTTTCGGGGTGCGTGAGGAGAGGGGATTCAGAGCACCGCCTAAATGAGCTACAGAGATGGGCACAAGTCGCAGCTATCAGCGCGGACAATAGAGATGGGCATGAAATGCTAAGGCTGCTGCTGTAGTTACCAAGAAACCTATGTGCAAGCACAGGTCACTATCCACACCTCACCTCCCAAGAGCCTGTGCAGCCTGCCAGTGCCAGGGTCCCATGATCCAGGGACAACTTCCTGGGGAGAGCAAACTGTGCACTTCAGGCAGTTGCAACATCATGCCGGCCTCTACCACTGCAGGCTCGACCCACATTCTGTACCATGCCCTCCCCCGCCCCCTGACCTGAGTGAGACAGAGCCCCCTAATCAGCTGCTACTTTAACATTGTCATGTCTGAGCAAAGAAGAGATGCCCTCAGGCAACCTACACGCTTTGGGGGTGGAGGTGAAATCCAAAGCTGAAGCCCAGGACCTGTGCAAACAAAGAGAAAGAGAAATCTCTCACAGCAACCTCAAGAGCAGCGAAGTCAATCTCCACAATCAACTGGATGTACCCTGTATTTTGGGAATACCTGTATAGACAAGGAGTCATACCAAAATTGAGGGGGTGGACTTTGGGAGCAATGATTTATATATATATATTTTTTTCTCTTTTTGTGAGGGTGTATGTGTCTGCTTCTTTGTGTGACTTTGTCTGTATAGCTTTTCTTTTACCATGTGTCATAGGGTTCTGTTGGTCCATTTTTTTGTTTGTTTGTTTTTTCCAGTATAGTTTTTAACGCTTGTTATCATTGGTATATTTGTTTTTTGGTTTGATTGCTCTCTTTATTACTTTTTTAATTTTTACTAACTTTATTTTATTTTATTTTTCTTTCTTCCTTTTTTCCTCCCTTTTATTCTGAGTCGTGTGGCTGACAGGGTCTTGGTGCTCCGGCCGGGTGTCAGGCCTGTGCTTCTGAGATGGGAGAGTCAAGTTCAGTACATTGCACCAACAGACACCTCCTGGGCCCATGTAATATCAAACGGTGAAAGTTTACCCAGAGATCTCCATCTCAATGCTAAGACGCAGCTCAACTCAATGACCAGCAAGATATAGTGCTGGAAACCCTATGCCAAACAACTAGCAAGACAGGAACACAACCACACCCATTAGCAGAGAGGCTGCCTAAAAGCATAATAAGGTCACAGACACCCCAAAACACACCACTGGACGCGGTCCTACCCACCAGAAAGACAAGACACAGCCTCATCCTCCAGAACATAGGCACTAGTCCCCACCACCAGGAAACCTACAAAGCACACTAAACCAAGCTTAACAACTGGGGGCAGAGACCAAAAACAATGGGAACTATGAAATAGCAGCCTGCAAAAATGAGACGCCAAACACAGTAAGTGAAGCAAAATGAGAAGACAGAGAAAAACACAGCAGATGAAACAGCAAGGATAAAACCCACCAGACCTAACAAATAAATAGGAAATAGACAGTCTACCTGAAAAAGAATTCAGAGTGATAGTAAAGATGATTCAAAACCTTGGAAATAGAATGAAGAAAATACAAGAAACATTTAACAAGGATGTAGAAGAACTAAAGAGCAAACAAACAATGATGAACAACACAATAAATGAAATTAAAAATTCTGTAGAAGGAATCAATAGCAGAATAACAGAGGCAGAAGAACGGATAAGTGGCTTGGAAGATAAAATAGTGGAAATAACTACGGCAGTGCAGAATAAAGAAGAAAAAAGAATTGAGGACAGTCTCAGAGATTTCTGGGGCAACATTAAACGCAAAACATTCGAATTATAGATGTCCCAGAAGAAGACAAAAGGAAAAGGTCTGAGAAAATATTTGAAGAGATTATAGATAAAAACTTACATAATAAGGGCAAGGCAATAGTCAGTCAAGTCCAGGAAGCACAGAGAGTCCCATACAGGGTAAATCCAAGGGGAAACACACCAAGACACATATCAATCAAAGTATCAAAAATTAAAAACAAAGGAAAAATATTAAAAGCAGCAAGGGAAAAACAACAAAAAACATTCAAGGGAATCCCCATAATGTTAACAGCAGATTTTTCAGCAGAAACTCTGCAAGCCAGTGGGAGTGGCAGGACATATTTAAAGTGATGAAAGGGAAAAACCTACAACCAAGAATACTCTAACCAGAAATTAGCTTATTCAGATTCAACCAAGAAATTAAAAAGTTTACAGACAAACAAAAGCTAAGAGAATTCAGCAACAGCAAACCAGCTTTACAACAAATGTTAAGGGAACTTCTCTAGGCAGGAAACACAAGAGAAGGAAAAGATCTACAGTAACAAACCAAAAACAGTTAAGAAAATGGTAATAGGAACAGACATATTGATAATTACCTTAAGTGTAAATGGATTAAATGCTCCCACCAAAAGACTTAGACTGGCTGAATGGATACAAAAACAAGATCCGTATATATCATGTGTACAAAAGAACAATTTCAGACCTAGGGATACATACAGATTGAAAGTGAGGGGATGGAAAAAGATATTCCATGCAAATGGAAATCAAAAGTAAGCTGGAATAACAATACTCATATCAGAAAAAAATAGACTTTAAAATAAAGACTATTCCAAGAGACGAAAAAGGACACTACATAATGTTCAAGGGATCAATCCAAGAAGATAAAACAATTGTAAATATTGATGTACCCAACACAGGAGCACATCAATACATAAGGCAACTGCTAACAGCCATAAAAGGGGAAATTGACAATAACAGAATCATAGTAGGGGACATTAACACCCCACTTTCACCAATGGGCAGATCATCCAAAATGAAAATAAATAAGGAAACACAAGCTTTAAATGATACATTAAACAAGATGGACTTAATTGATATTTATAGGACATTCCACCCCAAAACAACAGAATACACTTTATTCTCACGTGCTCATGGAACATTCTCCAAGATAGATCATATCTTGGGTCACAATCAAGCCTTGGAAAATTTTAGAAAATTGAAATACTATCGAGTATCTTTTCTGACAACCACACTATGAAACTACATATCAATTTCAGGAAAAAAAACGTGGAAAAATACAAACAGATGGAGGCTAAAAAATACACTAACTTAATAACCAAGTGATCACTGAAGAAATCAGAGAGGAAATCACAAAATACCTAAAAACAAATGGCAATGAAAACATGATGACCTGAAACCTATGGGATGCAGCAAAAGCAGTTCTAAGAGGGAGGTTTATAGCAATAAAATCCTACCTCAAGAAATAAGAAAAATCTCACATAAACAAACTAACATTACCCCTAAAGCAATTAGAGGAAGAAGAAAAAAAATAACCCAAAGTTAGCTGAAGGAAAGAAATCATAAAGGTCAGATCAGAAATAAATGAAAAAGAAATGAAGAAAACAATAACAAAGATCAATAAAACTAAAAGCTGGCTCTTTGAGAAGATAAACAAAACTGATAAACCATTAGCCAGACTCATCAAGGAAAAAAGGGAGAAGACTCAAATCAAAAGAATTAGAAATGAAAAAGGAGAAGTAACAACTGACACTCCAGAAATACAAAGGATCCTGAGAGATTACCACAAGCAACAATATGCCAATAAAATGGACAACCTGGAAGAAATGGACAAATTCTTACAAAAGCACAATGCTCTGAGGCTGAACCAGGAAAAAATAGAAAACATAAACAGACCAATCACAAGCAGTGAATTTGAGACTGTGATAAAAAATCTTCCAAGAAACAAAAGCTCAGGACCAGACGGCTTCACAGGCAAATTCTATCAAGCATTTACAGAAGAGCTAACACCTGTCCCTCTGAAATTCTTCCAAAATAGAGCAGAGGGTGGAAAACTCCCAAACTCATTCACCAGGCCACCATCACCCTGATACCCAAACCAGACGAAGATGTCACAAAGAAAGAATACTACAGGGCAATATCACTGATGAACATAGATGTAAAAATCGTTGACAAAATACTAGCAAATGGAGTCCAATAGCATATTAAAAGGATCATGCACCATGATCAAGTGGTGTCTACCCCAGGAATGCAAGTATTCTTCAGTATATGCAAAGCAATCAATGTGATACACCATATTAACAAATTAAAGGAGAAAAACGATATGATCATCTCAATAGAGGCAGAGAAAGCTTTTGACAAAATGCAACACTGATTTATGACAAAAACCCTTCAGAAAGTAGGCATAGAGAGAGCTTACCTCACCATAATAAAGGCCATACATGGCAAACCCTCAGACAACATCATTCTCAATGGTGAAAAACTGAAACTGTTTCCACTAATATCAGGAACAAGACAAGGTTGCCCACTCTCACCAATATTATTCAACATAGTATTGGAAGTTTTAGCCACAGCAATGAGAGAAGGAAAATAAATAAGAGGAGTCCAAATCAGAAAAGAAGAAGTAAAGATGTCACTGTTTGCCGATGACATGGTACTATACATAGAGAATACTAAAGATGCTACCAGAAAACTTCTAGAGCTAGTCAGTGAATTTGGTAAAATTGCCAGATACAAAGTTAATGAACAGAAATCTCTTGCATTCCTATACACTAATGATGAAAAATCTGAAAGAGAAATTAAGGAAACATTCCCATTTACCATTGTAAGAAAAGAATAAAATACCTAAGAGTAAACCTACCTAAGTAGACAAAAGACCTGTAAGCAGAAAACTATAAGACACTGATGAAAGAAATTAAAGTTTATACAAACAGATGGAGATATACCATGCCTTGGATTGGAAGAATCAACATTGGGAAAATGACTATACTACCCAAGTAATCTAGATATTCAATGCAATCTCTATGAAATTACCAATGGCATTTATCACAGAACTGGAACAAAAAATTTCACAATTTGTACAGAAAGACAGAAAAACCCTAATATTCCAAGCAATCTTGAGAAAGAAAACGGAGCTCAAGGTATCAATCTCCCTGACTTCAGACTATACTACAAAGCTACAGTAATCAAGACAGTATGGTACTGGCATAAAAAAAGAAACATAGATCAATAGAACAAGTGAGGAAGCCCAGAGATAAACCCATGCACCTATGGTCAACCAATCTATGACAAAGGAGGCAAAGATATACAATGGAGAAAAGACAGTCTCTTCAATAAGTTTTGCTAGGAAAACTGGACAGCTACATGTAAAAGAATGAAATTAGAACACTCCCTAACACCAAACACAAAAATAAACTTAAAAGGGATTAAAGACCTAAATGCAAGGCCAGACACTATTAAGCTCTTAGAGGAAAACAAGGCAGAACACTCTATGACATAAATCACAGCAAGGTCCTTTATGACACACCTCCTAGAGAAATGGAAATAAAAACAAAAATAAACAAACAATACCTAATGTAACTTAAAAGCTTTTGCACAGCAAGGGAAACCATAAACAAGATGGAAAGACAACCCTCAGAATGGGAGAAAATATTTGCAAACGAAACAACTGACAGAGGTTTAATCTCCAAAATACACAAGCAGCTCATGCAGCTCCATATCAAAAAAAAAAAAAAAAACCCAATCAAAAAACGGGCAGAAGGCCTAAATAGATATTTCTCCGAAGAAGATATACACATTGCCAACAAACGCATGAAAGGATGCTCAACATCACTATTCATTAGAGAAATACAAATCAAAACTATAATGAGGTATTACCTCACACTGGTCAGAATGGCCATAATCAAAATATCTACGAACAGCAAATGCTGGAGAGGGTGTGGAGAAAAGGGACTCCTTTTTTTTGCACTGCTGGTGGGAATGTAAATTGATATAGACACTATGGAGATCAGTATGGACGTTCCTTAAAAAACTAAAAATAGAACTACCATATGACCCAGCAATCCCACTACTGGGCATATACCCTGAGAGAACCATAATTTAAAAAGAGTCATGTACCACAATGTTGATTTCAGCACTATTTACAATAGCCAGGATATGGAAGCAACCTAAGTGTCCATTGATTGATGAATGGATAAAGAAAATGTGGCACATATACATAATGAAATATTACTCAGCCATAAAAAGTGATGAAATTGTACTATTTTTAGTGAGGTGGATGGACCTAGAGTCTGTCATAGAGTGAAGTAAGTCAGAAAGAGAAAAACAAATACTGTATGCTAACACATATATATATGGAATCTAAATAAATACAAAAGGTTCTGAAGAACCTAGGGGCAGGACAGGAATAAAGACAGACAGATATGGACTTGAGGACATGGGGAGGGGGAAGGGTAAGCTGGGACGAAGCGAGAGAGTGGCTTACATGACTTACATATACTACCAAATATAAAATAGATAGCTAGTGATAAGCAACTGCATAGCACAGGGAGGTCAGCTCAGTGCTTTGTGACCACCTAGAGGTGTAGGATACGGAGGGTGGGAGGGAGATGCAAGAGCGAGAAGATATGGAAATATTTTTATATGTATAGCTGATTCACTTTGTTTTAAAGCAGAAAACAACACACTATTTTAAAGCAATTATACTCCAATAAAGATGTAAGTTAAAAAAGACGCATGCACCCCGCTATTCATTGTAGAACTATTTACAGTAGCCAGGTCATGGAAGCAACCTAAATGCTCATTGACAGACGAACAAGTAAA
Source organism: Delphinapterus leucas (assembly GCF_059928025.1). Classification (NCBI taxonomy): domain Eukaryota; kingdom Metazoa; phylum Chordata; class Mammalia; order Artiodactyla; family Monodontidae; genus Delphinapterus; species Delphinapterus leucas. The sequence continues at coordinate 77,014,457 of NC_143150.1, read as the reverse complement.
GAAGATGTGGTACATATATAGAATGGAATATTAATCAGCCATAAAAAAGAACAAAATTGGGTCATTTGTAGAGACCTGGATGGACTTAGAGACTGTCCTACAGAGTGAAGTAAGTCAGCAAGGGAAAAACAAATATCACATATTAACGCATATATGTGGAATCTAGAAAAATGTTACAAATGAACCGGTTTGCAAGGCAGAAATTGAGACACAGATGTAGAAAACAATCGTATGGAAACGAAGGTGTGAAAGTTGGGGGATGATGGTGGTGGGATGCATTGGGAGATCAGGATTGATGTAATACAGTAATATGTATCAAATAGATAACTAATATGAACCGGCTGTATAAAAAATAAATAAATAAAATTCAAAACAAAGAAAAAACTTACAAGCATGAAAGAAGAAAAAAATAAACCTCACAATCATAGTTGCGACTTCACCAAATCAGTCTCAGCACCTAATAGGATAATTAGCAGAACATTCTACCCAAATAATAGTAGATTATATCTTTTCTTAAAGTGTCTATGGAAATTTATCAAGATGGACTATATTCTGGCCCATAATAAAACAGCAAAATTTTCCACACACACACACAAAAATCTACAGATGATCCACTTTAGCTGTAGCTTTAGGTGGTACCTTTGGGAAAATGAAGTAAGGCCTCAGTGTCCACTCAAGGGTTTTGGAAATTCATGTTATGGTATATGATCTTTTCCCTGAAGGCAGTTGGAAGCAATGGATTAAGTTTAAGCAGGAAAGTCTCATGGAACACAAGTGTTAGGGTATGAGAAGAAATATTTTGTAGGTTTTTGGAAGATTAGATATGTCTTTGTAGTTTATCACCTAACGAGGATATGAAGCCATTATACCTAAAGATTGCTGATATGGTTCATGAGTGGGTGGCCTGATTTCCTGGATCTCCTATTCAAAGTATTGTAGTTGTTCTGCTGAAGCTTTTCCAACCTAACTGCTTCATGTGGAAATAAAAAGTACCATCACCAAGAGCACCCCTTTGGACTTGAAGTCTTGGGCAGGGAACTGAATGACCTAGGAGAACAAGTAGCATTTTCATCTTTTTGTTTAATTTATGGTAACTGTGGAAACAAGCAGTCTCTGAGAAAGGAAGAGTTGGTCTAATGGAAGATTTTAAAGGGTAGGTGTTAGTTTTTAAGCCTGTAGTATGGGTACAAGCAGGATGTGCTCCAGGCAAGAGAGAGTTCACATCCCTAAAAGAGCTGTGGAGATGAAAGTTGAATGGAGACTCACTGAAATAATCAGGAGGATTCTAAACTGAAAACATAAAGGACAAAACCACCTGTACCAAACTTAGGAATGTACACTGAGAGAATATCGAGGAGAGGGTTAGCAATTTTCAAGAGCATATCAACAAGAAGAAACTCAGAAATGATTCCTGTGTACACAGGTGTGTGATCACCATCAACCAGAGCGCAAAAGTGACCTAGAAAATTCAGGAAGTAAACTCAGTTCAGACACAACACTTAGGCTTGACAGGCTGAGACTCCTGGCAGGGAGAGCCAGGAGGGAATAGGAAAGATATGTAGGTACATAAGCCTCTAAATAGGTTTTGTGGAAGGGCAGGCATTATCTGTGGCACAAGAGACATGTGCCTGGCATGGAGATCTGCTAATATAAGGATGAGAACAGAGGGAGAGTGGAACAACGTATGGTTATTTGGGTGTATGTGAGAGTCTATAGGCTAGAGAGAGGGAGTGGGTGATGCTTTCTTGATGTATATTATTCAATGGAAATATAGAAGAGTGAAGAGATTAATTACAGAAGAAAAATATTTTAAGAAATAAATGTGACATAATGAATTCTCCAATGAGTTGGAATTTAGTCTTCTGGGCACTTATTGTGTGCCAAGCTCTATGCTGGGTACTGGGGATATAGGGATGAGTCAGAGACAGTCCCTCTCCTCAAGGATCCCTGAATCTAGTAGGAGAACCTGACAGGTACACAAACAAAATGTAATAATGAAGGGCTTCTTCTGCCATCCAGATATATGCTGGGAGTCTTAGCTAAAAGCAGAGTGCCCAACAGATACATTCTTACCATGCTGACAATTTTATTGCCTAGAAAATAAAATAAATGATTCATTCATTCATTTATTTAAGAAATAGTAATTGAACATATTATATGCACTTGGCATTAGGGCTACAACGGTGAACAAAATAGAGTTCTGACATTGTCCTCATGGATTATATTCTAAAGAAAGAAGAGAAACAGTAAAAAATAAATACATGCATCATATAATTTTGGATTGTGATAAGTGCTCTAAAGGAAAATAGAGCAGGGTAAAGGAATAGAAAATTATGAAGGGTGGGAGAGAGAGATATATGAGTGTGGTATCAGTGTCTCTAAGGAGATATTTAGGCCAAACTACAAAGGAGAAAGAGAGAGAGGGAGGAAGGGGGGAGAGAGGAGAAGAGACATTAGTAATTTTCCTCCAAAGGAAAAAAAGCTAATAGTATGCGTAAGGAAAAAGAGTGATTACTGATTAGGTTCAAAAAGAAACCAACAAGTTGCCTTTACCAGTTCTTTTCATTTGATTTTGCTCCCTTGATGCATCATTCGGACAGCCCAGGTTGACTTCCCCCAAGTCAGTTCTCCACTGTAATATTTCACACTTCTCATGCATCCTTCTCTCTACTGAAGTATTTACATTCAATAGATGTCTCTGTGCCATGTTTTTAAAGTAATGACACTGAATAATGCAGTCCTTCTGTCAAGGAACAAAGAAAAAGTTTGGAGAAAGAGGTAGAATGATGTTAAGAGCATAGCTTCTTAACAAGATTGCCTGGGTGTGTATCCTTACTAAGGGTATGATCATGTTAACCTCTATGTGGCCTCAACTTCCTTATCTATAAAATGGGAAAAATATTAGCAGTATTTACCTTGTTGGGCTGTTGTCAAGATTAAATGAGAAAATATAGGTAACATGCTGGGAAGACTGCTCAGTACAAAATAATTTTCAAGGAATCTCAATGATTACTGCTCTTTGGGATTACCCAAATCATGGCATTGCAGTGGCTCTCTACTCATCCAGATGGGGATGAAAGATCAGACCTAAAAGATGTAAACACATCTGAAATACCCAAATCCATGTAATTTTATCTTTAAATTCCTCATAATGGGATGAGTAGTTAAAACATCTGACATACTGTTGCTCAACTATATATAAATATGTGTCTTAAAGGAGGCACTTCCACTCTTTAGATAGAGCTAAGCCTCCAATAATGACCTGAAGACAACAGCATTTATTGCTAAAGCCTAGCTAAATTTAACTTGTTGTGTCTCATCTTCCCTTTGGCTTTATAGTACTTGAAAAAAAGTTGATCTGTTTAAAAAAATTGTATAATTTGTTTTTTATTAATTTGGACAGCATTTCCCCCTCTCTTCTTGATACCTCAAATGAGGCTTTCTCTATGTGTGTGGTAAATGCACATTACAATTTGTTAACTAAGACCTGATCAGTAAAAGGTAAATTTATTTCATAATTAGACTTAAATAGAATAATGAATGAGTGGATGTATAAGAAAATCCTAGCCTTTTTATTGTTTTTTTGTACAAAGTTGTATACACAGTGAAATCTGAGATCATAATTCTTAAATAAATCATATTTTTAAACTGCAAAAAAAAAAAAAGAAACCAACGTTCAGATTATGTAGGTCTTTGTATTTTATTCTTAGTAAAATGAGAAGCCATTAAAATGCTCTGAATAGGGAAGATAGATTGTCAGCATTCTGATTTTAAGAGCTCACTCTGACTTATGTTTGGAAATTGGATGTAAGGGAAGCAAAGGTGGAGACAAGGTTGCAGCAAGTTGGCTACTGTAGTGACTCAGGTGAAAGATTATGGTGGTATCTGTGTAGGAGAGAAGTGAGTTGATTCAGAATGTTTTGAAAGCAAAATCCACAAAACGTGCTTCTGGATTGGATGAGCAGCTGTAAAGAAAAGATAATGCTGATGATTCTTGCTTGAGCAATGAAGGAACTTTCTGCTCTAGGTTTAATCTGAACAGGATGGAGGGAATGACTCGTGGTCTGTAAAAGGCGGAAAATCTGACTGTCTTAGTTCATGAAACCTAGGGAACAGGATAGTGGTGGTGGTGGTGGTAGTGGTGGTGATAGGGTAACATGCCCTTTGACCACACAAGCCTCAAGCTCACCTCTCAGTCCTAAGCTGGCTTCTTATATATCTTTCCTTCCTTCCTTCCTTCCTTCCTTCCTTCCTTCTCTCTCTCTCTCTTTCTCCCCCTCTCTTTATTTTCTTCCTTCCATACTTCCAGCTTCCAGGACTGTCTATTTTACCCACCTTATTCTTAGATCTTTATCATACTAAGATAGACTACAAGGTAGAAAAGAGTCTGAATCTCAATCCTTTCCTGTTTCTTTCATCCTACATAAATGTAGGAAAATAATGCCAGGCCCTGAGTATTGGACTACAGGTAGTAAGTACAAACTCAAACTTGGAACTGTGATACCACAACTTTCTTATCCCATCTACACCTCTACACCTAGGAGATGGAAAGCTATTCCAAACATTACTCAGCAAATGTCCAAAAGACCCGGAGACAAACCTGACACTTAAAATATACATAAACTCAGAAAACAAAATAATGAGCGACCCTTTGTAGCATGAAAAGTCATTTGCATCCCTGCTTTCCATCGTGACATTGTATAAGAGGTACAGATGGAAGCCCGATGAGTGAGGAAAAACAAAATAATATACAGGGGATGCATCTATTGTCCTTCATTGAAAGGAAAAACATCATCCACATACTACATCCAGCTGTTCTGAGATCAGACTGGGGCATCATGGATTCCTTTGCCAGATATTTCCATACAGCAAGAGGTAGAAAGACATTAAGCAATGTATTATGTAAACCTCCATTTAACTCCATATAGAAAAGCTGAGTTCTGGGCCTTGAAATACTCTCAAGTGGTCCCAACCTGTTTCTACAGCTGCATCTGCTGCTCCTCTCCCCATAGAGCCTGTGATCCTCTACTCCATAAGCCTTCTTGGTGCTCCATGGATGCACTCTTTTAATAAAGGCTAGCATTTTGATTGCTCACTATTTACTCAATACTGTTCTAAGCACTTGGTGCCTGCAGTATGTGATTTAACCCTCCAAACAACTTATGAGGAAGATGTTATTTATTCCCTTCATTGTATAGATGAGGAACTGGAGCTCAGTGTAATGAAGTGATCTATTCAAGAAAATTATATGTAAATCAGATTAAGGTCCATCTGTTTCGAGAGCCCACTATTGACATCTTCATTTCATGATTTCTCGCACAGGCTCTGGATGCAAAGGCCCAACGGCCATGGCTCACAGGCCCAGCCACTCTGCGGCACGTGGGATCCTCCCAGACCAGGGCACGAACCCGTGCCCCCTGCACTGGCAGGCGGACTCTCAACCACTGCGCCACCAGGAAAGCCTGCACATGCTTTTTCTTTTACCTGAAATGTGCTTTGATCCTATTTTATTTAATTTATATATTTATTTTTATAAATTTATTGATTTATATTTTTTATTTATTTTTGGCTGTGTTGGATCTTTGTTGCTGAGCGTGGGCTTTCTCTACTCGTGGAGAGCCGGGGCTACTCTTTGTTGTGGTGCGTGGGCTTCTCAATGCGGTGGCTTCTCTTGTTGCAGAGGACATGCTCTAGGCACGCGGCTTTCAGTAGTTGTGGCTCATAAGCTCTAGAGAAAAGGCTCAGTAGTTGTGGGGCCCGGCCTTAGTTGCTCCATGGCATGTGAGATCTTCCCGGACCAGGGCTCGAACCCATGTCCCATGCATTGGCAGGTGGATTTTTAACCACTGTGCTACAGGGACTCCCTGATCCCATTTTATAATGGAAAACTTCAATTCATTCTTTATGACTGAACACCATCATTTTCTACTCTATGAAACCTTCTGTACCTTCCCCAGGCAGAGACCGTTGTTCTCCATGCTGTGCTTATATATTGACTATATCACTTATCTGGAAGTATTGCAACTTGGCTGTTCACATACTTGGTTAGCTTCTTGACTAGCGTGGGAGCCCTTGGGAGGGAGGAATTTAGCACAGGTAATCAATAAATGACTTCTGAATAAATAAATAAATGCTAGATTGATCCCTAGCCTAATATGCTGCTAAATCCATAAAGACAAACATGGATCTGGGACTTCTTGAGAAGGGGAGGGCTTCATGCTCTTATTCAGAAATGCTCAATTTCCCCAAACCAGAACCAAGAGTTGTTTGTCATGTTAGGCAGGCAGCCTAGCAGGGTTGAGGCAGAGTAGCACAAAAAATCTCAGATGATCCTGGGATCTAATTCTGCTTTAACAGGGGAGAGAGGGGCTCTACTTTGTCAGGAAAGAGGAAGGCTGAATTGGTGTGGGTCAAGAAAGTGAGAGTAGATAGACAATGGGAATCAACTCTATCTGATCAATAACAGAAGTAGAGCCATAGATTTATTTATTTATTTTCATTCTGTTACTCTAAAAATAGGCTCCTAGAGGTTAAAAACGTAGATTGTGGATCAGTGAAAAGCCTCACTTCACCCAGACAGGAACACAAGATACAGAGAAAAATCAGAATGACTCTGTTGACCTGAAACGAATAGACTGACAGAAATGTATCTAGCAAAGATGGGTTTATTTGGGTTAAGCAGAGAATCTCAATTTTCGGTGTGCAACCATGGTGAGCCATGTGCAGGATCCTGCATGGCAAGGGAAGTAGAATGCTTTTATAGAGAGGAAAAGGAAGTTGGGAGGGCTATAGTAAACAAAGAGTCCATGGCATTTTATTGGCTGAGTCCTTGCCAAGATAAATGACAAGATTTTCTTCTTCCTGTTGGTCTCTGCTTTCAGCACAGGGTGTCAGAACTCCCTCTTCTGATCTTCCAATCACTTTAAATATGTCCTGTCAGTCCCTTCTGGCTTGCAGAGTTTCTGCTGAAAGATCAGCTGTTAACTTTATGGGGATTTCCTTGTGTGTTACTTGTTGTTTTTCCCTTGCTGCTTTTAATATATTTTCTTTGTATTTAATTTCTGACACTTTGATTAATATGTGTCTTGGCATATTTCTCCTAGGATTTACCCTGTATGGGTCTCTCTGTGTTCCCTGGACTTGATTAACTATTTCCTTTCCCATATTAGGGAAGTTTTCAACTATAATCTCTTCAAATATTTTCTCAGTCCTTTTCTTTTTCTCTTCTTCTTCGGGAACCCCTATAATTTGAATGTTCATGCATTTAATGTTGTCCCAGAGGTCTCTGAGACTGTCCTCAGTTCTTTTCATTCTTTTTTCTTTATTCTGCTCTGCAGTAGTTATTTCCACTATTTTATCTTCCAGGTCACTTATCCGCTCTTCTGCCTCAGTTATTCTGCTACTGATCCCATCTAGAGTATTTTTCATTTATTGTGTCGTTCATCGTTGCTTGTTTCATCTTTAGTTCTTCTAGGTCCTTGTTAAATGTTAAATTTTCTCTATTTCCAAGATTTTGGATCATCTTTACTATCATTATTCTGAATTCTTTCTCAGGTAGACTGCCTATTTCCTCTTCATTTGTTAGGTCTGGTGCATTTTTATCTTGCTTCTTCATCTGCTGTGTGTTTTTCTGTCTTCTCATTTTGCTTACCTTACTGTGTTTGGGGTCTCCTTTTTGCAGGCTGCAGGTTTGTAGTTCCCCTTGTTTTTGGTGTCTGTCCCCAGTGGCTAAAGTTGGTTCAGTGGGTTGTGTAAGCTTCCTGGTGGAGGGGTCTAGTGCCTGTGTTCTGGTGGATGAGGCTGGATCTTGTCTTTCTGGTGGGCAGGTCCACGTCTGGTGGTGTGTTTTGGGGTGTCTGTGGACTTATTATGATTTTAGGCAGCCTCTCTGCTAATGGGTGGGGTTGTGTTCCTGTCTTGCTAGTTGTTTGGCATAGGGTGTCCAGCACTGTAGCTTGCTGGTCGTTGAGTGAAGCTGGGTGCTGGTGTTGAGATGGAGATCTCTGGGAGATTTTCACCATTTGATATTACGTGGAGCTGGGAGATCTCTTGTGGACCAGTGTCCTGAAGTTGGCTCTCCCACCTCAGAGGCACAGCCCTGACTCCTGGCTGCAGCACTAAGAGCCTTTCATCCACACGGCTCAGAATAAAAGGGAGAAAAAGTAGAAAAAAAGAAAGAAAGAGGATAAAAGAAAATAAAATAAGATAAAATAAAATAAAGTTATTAAAATAAAATATAATTATTAAGAAAAAAATATTTAAGTAAAAACAAAAAACGGACAGATAGAACCCTAGGACAAATGGTGAAAGCAAAGCTATACAGACAAAATCTCTCAGAGAAGCATACACATACACACTCACAAAAAGAGGAAAAGTGGAAAAAATAAATCTTGCTCTCAAAGTCCACCTCTCAATTTGGGATGATTCATTGTCTATTCAGGTATTCCACAGAATCAGGGTACATCAAGTTGATTGTGGAGCTTTAATCCGCTGCTCCTGAGGCTGCTGGGAGAGATTTCCCTTTCTCTTCTTTTTTCGCACAGCTCCCGAAGCTCAGCTTTGGATTTGGCCCTGCCTCTGCGTGTAGGTCGCCTGAGGGCATCTGTTCTTTGCTCAAACAGGACGGGGTTAAAGGAGCCGCTGATTCGGGGGCTCTTGCTCACTCAGGCCGGGGGGAGGGTGGGGCATGATGTGGGGCGAGCCTGCAGTGGCAGAGGCCAGCAGGACGTTGCACCAGCCTGAGGCACGCCATGCGTTCTCCCGGGAAAGTTGTCCCTGGATCCCGGGACCCTGGCAGTGGCAGGCTGCACAGGCTCCCTGGAAGGGAGGTGTAGATAGTGACCTGTGCTCGCACACAGGCTTCTTGGTAGTGGCAGCAGCAGCCTTAGCATCTCATGCCTGTCTCTGGGGTCTGTGCTGATAGCCGCGGCTGGTGCCCGTCTTTGGAGCTCCTTTCCGCAGCGCTCTTAATCCCCTCTCCTCGGGCACCAGGAAACAAAGAGGCAAAAAAAATCTATTGACTCTTTGGCAGGTCCAGACATTTCCCTGGACTCCCTCCCGGCTAGCCGTGGTGATGTAACCCGCTGCAGGCTGTGTTCATGCCGCCAACCCCAGTACTCTCCCTGTGATCCGACCAAAGCCTAAGCCTCAGCTCTCAGCCCCGCCCACCCCAGCGAGTGTGCAGACAAGCCTCTTGGGCTGGTGAGTGCCAGTTGGCACCAATCCTCTGTGCAGGAATCTCTCCACTTTGCCCTCCGCACCCCTGTTGCTGTGCTCTCCTCCGTGGCTCCGAAGCTTCCCCCCTCCACCACCCACAGTCTCTGCACGTGAAGGCACTTCCTAGTGTGTGGAAAGCTTTCCTTCTTCACAGCTCCCTCTCACTGGTGCAGGTCCCATCCCTATCTTTTGTCTCTGTTTATTCTTTTTTCTTTTGCCCTACCCAGGTACGTGGGGAGTTTCTTGCCTTTTGGGAGGTCTGAGGTCTTCTGCCAGCATTCAGTAGGTGTTCTGTAGGAGTTTTTCCGCGTGTAGATGTATTTCTGATGTATCTGTAGTGTCCTTCTTTGTCTCATAACAGTCTTTATTTTCAAGTCCATTTTACCTGATATGAATATTGCCACTCCAGCTTTCTTTTGGTTTCCATTTGCATGGAATATCTTTTTCCGTCCCCTCACTTTCAGTCTGTATGTGTCCCTAGGTCTGAAGTGGGTCTCTTGTAGACAACCTATATGTGGGTGTTGTTTTTGTATCCATTCAGCCAGTCTGTGTCTTTCAGTTGTAGCATTTAATCTATTTACATTTTAGCTAATTATTGATATGTATATTCCTACTGCCATTTTCATAATTGTTTTGGGTTTGTTTTTGTAGGTCTTTTTTCTTCCCTTCCTCCTTTTTTCTCTTCTCTCATGTTTCCTGCCTAAAGAAGTTCCTTTAACATTTGTTGTTATTGCTTATATGTGGAATCTAAAAAAGGGTACAAATGAACTTATCTACAAAACAAATAGAGTTACAGATGTAGAAATTAAACTTATGTTTACCAGTGTTTAAGGGAGGACGGGTAAATTGGAAGATTGGGATTGACATATACACACTACTATATGTAAAATAGATAACTAATAAGGGCCTACTGTTTAGAAGAAGGAACTCTACTCAATACTCTGTAATGCCCTATATGGGAAAAGAATCTATGTGGATATATGTACATATATAACAGGTTCACTTTGCTGTATGCCTGAAACTAACACAACATTGTAAATCAACTATACCCCAATAAAAATTAAAGAAGAAAAAGAGTGGACCCAAATAAATGAAATAATAAGTGAAAGAGGAGACATAACAACCAATGCCACAGAAACAAAAAAATCATAGGAAAATACTATGAACAGTTATATGCCAACAAAAATTGGACAACCTAGAAGAAATGGACAAGTTTGTAGAAACATACAGCTTACCAAAACTGAGTCAAGAAGAAACAGATAATTTGAAAAGACTGATCAATAAAAGTGAAATAGAATCTGAAAAAATAAAATCCATCCTGAAAATTAAAGTCCAGGTCCAAATGGCTTCATTGGGGAGTTCTACCAAACATATGAAGAACTTTTACCAATCCTGTCAAACTATGCCAAAAGATTGAAGAAGGAAAACTCTCAAATTCATTCCAAGAAGCCACCATCACCCTGATACTAAAGGCAGGCAAAGACATAACAAAGAACGAAAAGTACAGGCCAATAGCTTTCATGAATATAAATGCAAAAATCCTGAACAACATATTAGCAAACCAAATCTAAGAACATATAAAAAGGGTCAAAAACCATGATCAAGTTGGATTCATTCCAGGGTCACAAGGATGGTTCAAGATACGGAAATCAATCAATGTGATACACCCCATTAACCAAAGAAAAAACAAAAAGTATTATCTTCTCAATAGATGCAGAAAAATAATTTTGTAAAATTTAACATCCATTCATGAAAAAAATCCTCACCAAAGTGAGTATACAGAGAACATATCAACATTATAAAAGCCATTTATGACAAACCCACAGCCAACATAATACTCATTGGTGAAAAGCTGAAAGCCTTTCTGCTAAATTCAGGAAGAAGACAATGATGCCCACTCTCACCACTTCTGTTCAACATAGTATTGGAAGTCCTAGCCACAGCAATTTTACAAGAAAATGAAATAAAATATATCCAAATTGGAAGAGAAGACGTAAAATTGCCATTATTTGCAGATGACATGATACTCTATATAGAGAACCCTAAATACTCCACACAAAAACTATTAGAACTAACAAATTAATTCAGATAGGTAGCAGGATACAAGATTAATATGCAGAAATATTTTTCATCTCTTTACACTAACAATGAAATATCAGAGGGAATTTTTTTTTTAATTCCATTTAAAAGCACATAAAAAAAACTAGGAATTAACCTAAACAAGGAGATGAAAGACCTACCTGCTGAAAACTATAAAACATTGGTAAAGGAAATTGAAGATAATTTAAGGAAATAGAAAGATGTCCCATGTTCTTGGATTGACAGAATTAATATTGTTAAGATGGCCATACTACCCAAAGCAATCTACATATTTAATGTGATCCCTACCAAATTACCAATGACGTTTTTCACATAGCTAGAGAAAATAAACTTAAAATTTATATGGAATCACAAAAGAAACAGAATTACCAAAGCAACCCTGAGAAAAAAGTACAATGTTGGAGACATAACACTCCCAGACTTCAGACAACACTACAAAGCTACAGTAATAAAAACAGCATGGTATTTGCACAAAAACAGATACGTGGATCACTGGAACAGAATAGACAGCCCAGACATAAACCCATGCACCTACAGTCAAGTAAATTCAACCAATGAAGCAAGAATATACAGTGGAGAAGAGATAGTCTCTTCAACAAGTGGTGTTGGGAAAACAGGACAGCTACATGTAAATGAATTAATGTAGAATACTCCCATATACAAAAACAAACTCACACTGGTTTAAAAACCTAAATGTAAACTCCCTAGATGAGAACATAAGCAAAACATTCTCTGACATAAATTGTAGCAATATTTTCTTAAATCAGCTTCCAAAGGCAAGAGAAATAACAACAAAAATAAACAAATGGGACCTTATCAAACTTAAAAGCTTTTGCATAGCAAAGGAAATAATAAACAAAAAAAAAGACAACTTACGGACTGGGAGAAAATATTTGCAAATGATGAAACCATCAAAGGGTTAATCTCCAAAGTAAACAAACAGCTTATACAACTCTATATCGAAAAAAAAATCAAAAAGGGGGCAGAAGACTTAAATAGACGTTTCTCCAAAGAAGACATACAGATGGCCAATAGGCACATGAAAGGATGTTCAATATTGCTAATTAAAGAAATGCAAATCAAAATACAATTAGATATCACCTCACACCAGTCAGAATGGCCAACATCAAAATGTCTACCAATAGTAACCACTGTAGAGGGTGTGGAGAATAGGGACACTGGTACACTAGTGGGAATGCAAATTGGTGCAGGCACTATGGAAAACAGTATGGAGGTTCCTTAAAAAACTAAAAATAGAGATACCATATGATCCAGCAATCCACTTCTGGGCATATATTTGGAAAAGATGAAAACTGTCATTCCAAAAAGATACATCAACCCCAATGTTCATAGCAGCATTATTTACAAAGCCAAGACATGGGAGCAACCTAAGTGTCCATCAACAAATGAATGGATAAAGAAGATATAGTATATATGTATATGTATACACACACACACACACACACATATACACACACAGGATGAAATATTACTTGGCCATGAAAAAGAATAAAATATTGTCATTTGCATCAATATTGTTGGACCTAGAGATTATCATACTGAGTGAAGGAAGCCAGATAGAGGAAGATATATTATATCACTTACAGGTGGAATCTTAAATATAATACAAATTATCTTATTTACAAAACAGAAACAGACTTGAAGACACAGAAAACAAACTAATGGTTACCAAAGGGGAAAGAGGAGGTGGAGGGATAAATTTAGGAGTATGAGATTAATAGGTACACACCACTATACCTAAAATAGATAAACAACAAGAATTTATTGTATACTGCAGGGAACTATATTCAATATCTTGTAATAACATATAATAGAAAATAATTGGAAATATATACATAGGATATATATATATAATTCATATATATATGTGTGTATATATAAATATATATATGCATCACTTTGCTGTACACCTGGAACTAACAATATTTTAAACCAACTATACTTCAATAAAAACAAAATTGTGCTGAGTGAAAAAAGGCAAAATAAAGAGGCCGTACTGTATGATTCCACTTACATAAAATTCTTAAAAGTGCAAATTAATCTATATATTGGCAGAAAGTTGATAAGCAGTTGCCTGGGGATAGGACAGGAAGGAGAAATTACAAAGGGAAACAAGGAAACTTTTTAGGATGATTAATATGTCCATTATCCTAATTGTGGTTGTAGTTTCATGGACATATACATGTTTCAAAACTTATCAAATTTTACACTTTAAAGTATGTCAATTATTCTTCAACAAACCAGTTCAGAAAAACAGTTTTAAAAAAGTGTTGTTAAACCTCCTTTATGTTATATTTGTAAGGATATATGTTATTGATGTAAGTGTTCCAGAAAGTGTATGAAATTCCTAATGATATGATATATTCTGGAATACTGTTATCAGTAATAATTCTAGTTATTATCATAAAACTTTTAATGTCAAAATTAATAATAATTCCTTATCAATTGCACAGTGAACTCTCATTAGTCCTTAAATATGGCCACTTTTGATACTTACAGTGATTTTTAAAACTCTGCTACTTTTCTCAAAAGTGTTTCATCTTCAGAGATTCATGGAAAGAACTCTGACAAGAAGAAATTTCTGATAACTTTAAGATCATAACACTAAACAGGGTAATAATTTTTAGAATTCTAATGGAGAAACTGATAGATTCATAAAACTATACTAACCCTAGATCAAGCATTAATCAAGAATTCATTACATGGGATTTAATATACTGATGAGGATAATTTTAATTTTTATGACTGTTTGAAATATTGCTGTTTCTTCAAAGTTTTGTATTCCAGATTTAAAAATCCCATTTCTTCATTAAAAAAAAATATCGATAACACAGCAGTTTGGTAAGTTATACTGTTATAAACAAAAATTGAATATTTCTCCTTTTCTCTCTACGTGATTTCTCCAGAATTTGGGAAGTCTTATCTTATTTTTCATGATAATGTAGGTATTAGCATAAGTTCAATAAGAATCTGTTCTTGTAATAGGACAGAATTGGGCTAGTCCTTGGCTTGGCCTCTTAAACTAAAGAGGCCTTTAAAAAATCTCATAAGCTAGCATTGACTTTACAGGGCCAATAAAGCCACTTAGATATGACTAATGCTTTACTGGAATATCATATTTTAGAACATATGTGAAATCCTTTTTGCTGCAATTTTGTAAGTAATCAGGACAAGTTTAATGAGATCAGATTTATTTTGGAAACAAATTTGTCTTACTCTGGTTATTTTGCTAGAAATTGGATGAGTTGTAGAGAGAAAAATATGCTTCAGTAGAAAATTATAACACTACCTGTGTATATCAGATTGTAGTCCTGTGCGTTGTCTTTGAGGTTTTTGTTATATACTTGGAAACTCTACTGGATCCTAAATTCTTCTATTTTTTTTCGATATCTGACTATAACAATCCAAACTGTTTTCTGTTTTCTTCCACTCTTTTGACTTGAAATCACCAAGAACAAAAACTGCTCTTTTCCTGAAGCCCTGTAAATTGAAACTGGATTACTTGATATAAACTTCAGATAAATCACCACAATGGCTTATATACAACTGAGTTTTGTGCCTGTTGCTGTATGGGTCACTCAGTAAGTTTATCTAAACACCTGGTGACATCACCAGAAATATTCCAACTACCAAAGACGCTTCAAGCCCATTGTCTAGGAGCCTATCATCTAGAAATCTCAACTGGAGGACCTCTGGACTCAGAAACTGATTTATAGTCTGCTCTAACCATTAACATTTGTTTTTTTTTTTTTTTTGCACAGAAATACCTTTTATTAAATACCTGATTGCTTGTACCATATAGGCCTAACTTTTGGAGCCCACCTCCCAAAGCTATACCACCTCCTGAAATGAGACACAGCTGTTTAACTGAACTGACCTATTATCAGGACTAAGAGACTGGTTCAGTGAGGTAGAGCAATCTATAAACTCAATGTCTAGACTGTGAACCTTTCTTGGAGAAATTTCAAAGGCAAGGAATAAAGGCTTACAAAATATGTCACCTCAAAATATGTTTTTTTGACATAAGAATTATTTTGAGTTGAAAAAGTGGTTTTTGATAATAAAACTGCTTTAAATAACACGTTTGCTCAACAAGAAGGAATTTGTACCATAACAATTATTTCCTGCTATATCTGGATCAACACCTCTGGCATAGTAGAAACTCAAATATGAGAAACAAACAAAAACAAGCCTCTTGACTAAAACAGGTTGATGCCTCTTCAGGTACATTTGTTGATTTAATTAATTGATAAGTACTTGTTTGGTTCATGGGGACACTGACTATGGATAATATTTCATTCTCTTTGTATTATCCTCCTGATGGTCATCACTTTAGTCTCTCATGAACTGTGTTCTCTCAAAAATCATAAATACATGTCTGTAGCCATCAGAATTACTTCAGATGATCTCTGTGCTTGGAGAAACAGAAATAAGATTAACAATGAAATAAACAGCCAAACCAATTTTTCCATGAACCTGACATTTTAACGTATGAGTTTCAAGAGATAAGAAAATCATGGTCCTGATGATGACTGAGAATAATGCTAATGCCAATTTTTTGTTCAGTTTGTCAAGTATGAGAGGATGACAAAAAGGGGGAAACTGTTAAAGTAATTAAACAAAGTGGACATTAGACTGAGGTGGCTCCAATACCTTGATAACCTATGCAAGCAAACCAAAACCGAAACCAGAGTCAATGCACTTGAAGGTGAGGAAAAAAGAACAATCAATCACAGGTAGCCAACTTGTCTTTCTCAAACAAGGCAAACATTTAAGCCATAGCCGATCAAATAATTCCCTTGATTTACTTCTGCATCTAGTCTATAAAAACTGCTCCCCTAGCACTCTCTGAAGAGGGCTACTAACCACTTTTGCTTTGGCACTCCCTGATTTGAATAGATACATGCTCAAATTAATTCTTGAAATTTTTAATATGCCCCAGTTAGTCTTTTAACACAGTTAACAAGTAACTGATCTGGGATTTGAACTCAGGAAATCTGGCCTCAGGGTAAGTGCTCTCAACAGACACACAAGATAGGAAACAGATTATATATATGTTATATATATTATATAAATATAAGGTTAAAAAGAGATCTGAGCATATTTGAATACCGAGGGGAGAAATATCATAGAAAGAAAGCAAACGTGAGATTAGACAGGACTAAAGGAGTAGGATCTCTGAGAAACAAATAGTGGGGTTGTGAAGGCAGGTGGCTAGGATACAGGGTAGAGATCAAGTCATTTTTTAATACATTTGTTCTGAGTGGATCTTTGGTTTTTATTTTTGGCTGCCCAGCATCTACCTTTCCTGCACAATAAACCCTGATATTCTCTTGGGAGATTACTTCCTCCCCACAGTGTGTACTTTTATCAGAGTTCTCTAGAGAAACAGAGCCAATTGAGTCCAAGTCCAAAGGCCCGAGAACCAGAACTGATGATGTAAGTGTCAGTCCATGTGCAGGAGAAGACAGATGTTCCAACTCAAAAACAGGCAGAGAGAGTGAATTCTCCCTTACTCTACTTAGACCTCCAATGCATTGGATGAGGCTTATCCACACTGTAGAGAGCAATGTGCTTTATTCAGTCTACCAGTTCAAATGTTAATCATTTCCAGTGTCCCAGTCAAGTTGATACAAAAAATTAGCCATCACATTGAGACAGGAGGGTTTAAGCAGGGGGATTACTCCAAGGCCTGTCAACCTACAACGGAGTCAACAGAAATCAGAAGGTTTTTGTTTTCTTTTGGTTTTGTTTTATGCCCTTATACAGCCAGAGTATGAAATGTTAATTCAATCTCTGTCAACCAGATGTTCTCTCCTGGGACTTTAAATGTTTAGCAAGAGGTGTAATGTAGCAAATGATTGGTCATTATTTACAGCTGTAATGACAGCAGCAGAGGCAGCAACTCTCTGATCCAGCTTGATTGGACTATGAAGGAATTGCTGTGTTGCTTGTTTCTTGGCCCTCTGGAATTCACTTAGTGCCTACCCATGCCAAAAATTGGTAAATTCTTAGAGGTTCCACTCCACTTTCAAAAACTTTTCAATAATTTCCATTTTTAAAGTAAGCCAGAGGCATATTTTGATGCTCATAAATAGGAACTCCAATAGATACACATTCATTCAACAAATATTTATCAGGCATATATTATTATGCTGAGTGTTGGAGATAGTATGGTGAAAACAGATGCACTCCCTGTTCTTACAGATTATAGGTTAAAGAAATGTAAATAATGATTTATACAAATAATTAATTTCAATTGCTGTAGGTTCTATAAAAGAGAAATGAAGTGTGCTCTGGCAAAAGGATAATCTTTTTTTTTTTTGCTAAATTGGGAGGCGAAAAGGTAAAGATGGATGAGGATGTGGGTAAGTTTTAGGTGAGGACCAGCTGGATTTTGACTAATGGTCTCCATTTTCTATGTGAATCTTGAAATAGCAACTGCTCAGAACTGGAAAGAAAACTGCTTAGGTGAAAGTAGAACTATTTCTGCATAGGGCTGAGAGCCCAGATAAAGGTGATGACCATTAATTTGTAGTGCTCCCAATATTCAAGGCAGTCTGTGCTTTTTTTTTACCAACTTGAGTTCAGGATTGGAGAAGGAAAACAGAGTGACCTGAGGCTGAGGTTTTTCTAGATAAGTCCAACGAATGGATGAGCGTTATGCTATTGGCAAGACAGTGGTTGAAGTAGTGAGCCATGGGATCAGAGACATGGGGAAATACTTAAAATGGGCCTTGCAGATTGAGAGAAAATGGAAGTTTCTCAGGGACAGAAGACCTGATAGTATTTAAAAATTAGGATCAGGTGTAACCTCTCTTGATGACTGCAAGTTCCAGGTAGTGAGCAGAGTTGTGGAGGACCGAAGCGAAGTAGAAGTTATGACCATTAGAGTTAAGGTCAAAGAATTGACTTTATAAAGCTAGAATTAGGATGAGGATGGTGATACTAGAATTGGAGAGAACAATTATGAAACAGGGACCTACTACACTGCAGAAGGTAGAAGAGAAAGGCAGGGAAAAAATGTTCCCAGAGGGGGAGGGAAGTCTCAGTTAAAGCTGGATATGGAGAAAAGATGGGAATTCACTTCAGAGGATATAGATTCCACAGGAATTCCACATAAATATTTAGTCTAGTTAACCAATAGATAAAGAGAAAGAAACTTCCAGATGTTGTTGATAATTTGCAAGCATCACTTTAAAGGGGAAATTGAAAGAGAATAAGGAGTCAATACTTCTGTCATTCAAACACCAGCACTTCATACTCATACCAATAATTCTTCTGCCTCCTCTAACCTCCCATTTAAAAATTACAACCCACTCATTCCACTGCAACCTTCATGTAGTTTCTCCCCCCACTGCTTGGTGCTTTTAGTTCATCCAATCCCTAGATTTTTGCCTTGGTCCAAATTGCTTGCTGAGCTGTGGTGAAGTTAAAGTTCTTTTTGTTGTCCAAATCTGAGTAACTTGGCCAATTATTTGGATCACAACCACTTGGATCAGGTTCCTAGATCAGAACCCCATTTAAATTCCACCAAATTCTCAACATGTCACTGTGACATGCAATTTTGAAATTGAAGATGAGGCTTTGAGACTGCTGACCACACTTTCACATATTTATTTCATTGCAGCTATTTTACCTCTGAGATTAAACACATACATATTCATATGGAAACTTTCTTATCCACATTCTATATGCTACTGTTAATTAAATGAAATATATATATATATGTGCACATATATATATATCACAGGAGACTTATGACATGCTCATATGTGATAACATATGTGTATATGTACCATTCACCTCTCACACTGACAATTTTGTCTTCATCTAACTAAACCAACCACTTTGGGGAAAGGATGTTTAAGACACTATTGTGCATGAAGCAGCCACCCTTATTCCAAAATGAGAATGGCTTCCTGGATGAATTTGCTTATCCCTCTGTAATTTTCCAGCTGTTTATTCCTGATCATGTCTTAGGGCAAACCTGCTTGGGATACCACCTCTAAGGGCTCAGAGGCTGGGATGAAACAGATAGGGCATTTACTTAGAACGGCATAGCCAGAAGAAAAGGGAGTTTCTTAGCTACAGTTGAAGAAGGAAGCTGAAGCCTAAAGTCAGACACTCAGAGAGGAGGTACAGAGCATCAGATTTGAACGTGGGATTAAAAAAAAAAAAAGCTTCACGCATAAAAATCACTAAATTAATATTTATTAGGTGAGTCACTGAGATATGAACTCTGAGTTCAGAAACTTTGAAAAGTGAAATGGGAGGCAGATAAGGATGGCAGTATCTGATTTATTTCTGAAAAATAATCTTTCACTTAATGGTGAGTCTGAGATATTAAAGGGATTGAGTAGGAAAGACAAATGGTTTCCTCCCAAGCAGTCTCCAAACCACCCACTCTCTTTGTGTGTGTGATTTTTTTTAAATTGCAGGGTATTTTATGTATTTTATTTTTTAACATTTTTCTTGGGGTATAATTACTTTACAATGTTGTGTTCATTTCTGCTGTAAAACAAAGTGAATCAGCTATATGTATACATATGTATACATATCCCCTGATATGCAGATATATATATCCACAGATCACTGCCCTCTTGCTCCTCCCTCCCACCCACCCTCCCTATCCGACCTTTCTAGGGGGTCACAAAGCACTGAGATGATCTCCTTGTGCTATGCAGCTGCTTCCCACTAGCTATCTATTTTACATTTGGTAGGGTACATATGTCAATGCTATTCTTCCAGCTTACACTTCCCCTTCCCCATGTCCTCAAGTCCATTCTCTATATATGTGCCTTTATTCCAGTCCTGTTCCTAGGTTCATCAGAACCATTCTTCTCTATCTTTAGATTCCATATATATGTGTTAGCATACCATATTTGTTTTTCTCTTTCTGACTTACTTCACTCTGTATGACAGACTATAGGTCCATCCACCTCACTACAAAAAACTCGATTTTGCTTCTATTTATGGCTGAGTAATATTCCATTGTATATATGTGCCACTTCTTCTTTACCTGTTCATCTGTCAATGGACACTTAGGTTGTGTCCATGTGCTAGCTATTGTAAATAGTACTGAAATGAACATTGTGGTACATGTGTCTTTTTGAATTATGGTTTTCTCAGGGGAAAGCCCAGTAGTGGGATTGCTGGATCATATATTAGTTCAGTTTTACCTTTTTAAGAAACCTCCATACTTATCTCCCTAGTGGCTGCATTAATTTACATTACCACCAACAGTGCAAGAGGGTTCCCTTTTCTCCACACCCTCACCAGCATTTATTGTTTGTAGATTTTTTGATGATGGCCATTCTGACCAGTGTGAGGTAATACCTGAATGTAGTTTCATTTACATTTCTCTAATGATTATGATGTTGAGCATCCTTTCATGTGTTTGTTGGCAATCTGTATATCTTCTTTGGAGAAATGTCACTTTATGTCTTCCACCCATTTTTGGATTGGGTTGTTTGTTTCTTTGCTTTTATATTCAGCTGCACGAGTTGCTTGTATATTTTGGAGATTAATCCTTTGCCCGTTTACTCATTTGCAAATATTTTCTCCAATTCTGAGGGTTGTCTTTTCATCTTGTTTATGGTTTCCTTTGCTGCACAAAGCTTTTAAGTTTCATTAGGCCCCATTTGTTTATTTTTCCTTTTATTTCCATTCTCTAGGAGGTGGGTCAAAAAGATCTTGCTGTGATTTATGTCATAGAGTGTTCGGCCTATGTTTTCCTCTAACAGTTTTATAATGGCTGGCCTTACATTTAGGTCTTTAATCCATTTGTGTTTTTTTTTTTTTTTTGTATATCGTGTTAGGGAGTGTTCTAATTTCATTCTTTTCCATGTAGCTGTCCAGTTTTCCCAGCACCACTTATTGAAGAGGCTGTCTTTTCTCCGTATATTCTTGCCTCCTTAATCAAATATAAGGTGACCGTAGATGCATGGTTTTATCACTGGGCTTTCTATCCTATTCCATTGATCTATATTTCTGTTTTTGTGCTGGTACCATACTGTCTTGATTATTGTAGTTTTGAAGTATAGTCTGAAGTAAGGGAGCCTGATTTCCCCAGGTCTGTTTTTCGTCCTCACGATTGCTTTGGCTATTCGGGGTCCATTGTGTTTCCATGCAAATTGCAAAATTTGTTGTTCTAGTTCTGGTGCTGTTGGTAGTTTGATAGGGATTGCAGTGAATCTGCAGATTGCTTTGGGTAGTATAGTCATTTTCACAATGTTGATTCTTCTAATCCAAGAACATGGTATATCTCTCTATCTGTTTGTATCATCTTTAATTTTTTCATCAGGGTCTTACAGTTTTCTGCATACAGGCCTTTTGTCACCATTTGTAAGTTTATTCCTAGGTATTTTATTCCTTTTGTTGCAATGGTAAATGGGAGTGTTTCCTTAATTTCTCTTTCAAAATTTTCAACGTTAGTGCATAGGAATGCAAGGGATTTCTGTGCATTAATTTTGTATCCTGCAACTTTACCAAATCCATTGATTAGCTCTAGCAGTTTTCTGGTAGCATCTTTAGGATTCTCTATGTATAATATCATGTCCTCTGCAAACAGTGACAGTTTTACTGCTTCTTTTCTGATTTGGATTTACTTCTTTTTATTCTCTGATTGCCATGGCTAAAACTTCCAAAACTACGTTGAATAATAGTGGTGACAGTGGGCAACCTTGTCTAGGTCCTCATCTTAGAGGAAATGGTTTCAGTTTTTCACCATTGAGAATGATGTTGGCAGTGGGTTTGTCATATATGGCCTTTATTATGTTGAAGTAAATTCCCTCTATGCCTACTTTCTGGAGAGTTTTTGTCATAAATGGGTGTTGAATTTTGTCGAATGTTTTTCTGCATATATTGAAATGATCACATGGATTTTTTTCCATCAATATGTTTATATGGTGTATCACCTTGACTGATTTGCATATATTGAGGAATCCTTGAATTCCTGGGATAAACCTCACTTGATCGTGGTGTATGATCCTTTTAATCTGCTGTTGGATTCTGTTTGCTAGTATTTTGTTGAGGATTTTTGCGCCTATGTTCACCAGTGATATTGGCCTATAATTTTATTTTTTTTGTGACATCTTTGTCTGGTTTTGGTATCAGGGTGATGGTGGCCTCATAGAACAAGTTTGGGAGTGTTCCTCCTTCTGCTATATTTTGGAAGAGTTTGAGAATAATAGGTGTTAACAGTTCTCTAAATATTTGGTAGAATTCACATGTGAAGCCATCTGGTCCTCTGCTTTTGTTTGTGGGAAGATTTTTATTCAGAGTTTCAATTTCAGTGCTTGTGATTAGTGTGTTTTTTTCTTTTTTTTCTATTTCTTCCTGGTTCAATCTTGGAATGTTGTGCTTTTCTAAGAATTTGTCCATTTCTTCCAGGTTGTCCGGTGTCTTGGCATATAATTTCTTGTAGTAATCTCTCATGATCCTTTGTATTTCTGCAGTGTCAGTTGTTACTTTTCCTTTTTCATTTCTAATTATGTTGATTGGAATCTTCTTTTTCTTGATGAGATGAGCTAATGGTTTATCAATTTTGTTTATCTTCTGAAAGAACCAGCTTTTAGTTTTATTGATCTTTGCTATCTTTTCCTTAATTTCTTTTTCATTTTTCTATGATCTGATCTTTATGATTTCTTTCCTTCTGGTAACTTTGGGTTTCTTTTTTTCTTTCTCTAATTGCTTTATGTGTAAGGTTAGGTTGTTTACTTGAGACTTTCTTGTTTCTTCAGGTAAGATTCTATTGCTATAAACTTCCCTTTTAGAACATCTTTTGCTGCATGCCGTAGGTTTTAGTTTGTCATGTTTTCATTGTCTTTTGTTTCTCGGTATTTTTTCATTTCTTCAATGATCTCTTGGTTATTTAGTAGTGTATTGTTTAGCTTACATTTGTTTGTATGCTTTAGAGTTCTTTTCCTGTAATTGATATCTAGTCTCATTGTATCATGGTTGGAAAGGATATTTGACATGATTTCAATTTTCTTAAACTTACCGAGGCTTGATTTGTGACCCAAGGTATAATGTATCCTGGGGAATGTTCCATGAGAACTTGAGAAGAAAATGTATTCTGTTTCTTTTGGGTGGAATGTCCTATAAATATCAATTAAGTCTATTTGTGTAATGTGTCATTTAAACCTTGTGTTTCCTTATTTATTTTCATTTAGGATGATCTGTGCATTGGTGAAAGTGGGGTGTTAATGTCCCCTACTATGATTGTTTTACTGTTGATTTCCCCTTTTAAGGCTGTTATCATTTGCCTTATGTATTGAGGTGCTCTTATGTTGGGTGCATAAATATTCACAGTTGTTATATCTTCTATTTGGATTGTTCCCTTGATCATTATGTAGTTTCCTTTTTGTCTCTCATTCTAGTCTTTATTTTAGAGTCTATTTTGTCAGATATGAGAATTGGTACACCAGCTTTCTTTTGATTTCCATTTGCATGGAATATCTTTTTCCATCCCCTCACTTTCAGTGTGTATGTGTCCCTAGGTCTGAAGTGGGTCTCTGTAGACAGCATACATACTGGTCTTGTTTCTGTATCCATTCAGCCAGTCTACGTCTTTTGGTTGGAGCATTTAATCCATTTACATTTAAGGTAATTATCAATATGTATGTTCCTATTACCATTTCTTAATTGTTTTTTCTTTGTTATTGTAGGCCTCTTCCTTCTCTCGTTTCCAGCCTAGAGAAGTTCCTTTAGCATTTATTGTAAAGCTGGTTTGGTGGTACTGAATTCTCTTAAATTTTGCTTGTCTGTAAAGGTTTTAATTTCTCCATCAAATCTGAATAAGGTCCTTGCTGGGTAGAGTAATCTTGGTTGTAGGTTTTTCCCTTTCATCACTTTAAATATGTCCTGTCACTTCCTTCTGGCTTGCAGAGTTTCTGCTTAAAGATCAGCTTTTATCCTCATGGGGATTCCCTTGTGTGTTATTTGTTGCTTTTCCCATGCTTCTTTTAATATTTTTTCTTTGTATTTTTTTTCATAGTTTAATTAATATGTGTCTTGCCATGTTTCTCTTTGGATTTATCCTGTATGGGACTCTCTGTGCTTTCTGGACTTGATCGACTATTTCCTTACCCATGTTAGGGAAGTTTTCAACAGTAATCTCTTCAAATATTCTCACATACTTTATTTTTCTCTTCTTCTTCTGGGACCCATATAATTCGAATCTTGGTGTTTTTTATGTTGTCCCAGATGTCTCTGAGACTTTCCTCAATTCTTTTTATTATTTTGTCTTTATTCTGCTCTGTGGTAGCTATTTCCACTATTTTATCTTCCAGGTCACTTATCCGTTCTTCTGCCTCAGTTATTCTGCTATTGGTTCCTTCTAGAGAAATTTTAATTTCATTTATTGTGTTGTTCATCATTGTTGTGTTTGCTCTTTAGTTCTTCTAGGTCCTTGTTAAACATTTCTTGTATTGTCTCCATTCTATTTCCAAAATTTTGGATCATGTTTACTATTATTATTCTGAATGCCTTTTAAGGTAGACTGCCTATTTCCTCTTCATTTTTTGGTCTGGTGGGTTTTTACCTTGCTCTTTCATCTGCTGTGTATTTCTCTGTCTTCTCATTTTGTTTAACTTACTGTGTTTGGGGGTGTCCATTTTGCAGGCCGCAGGTTCATTGTTCCTGGTTTTTTTTTTTGGTGTCTGCTTCCCAGTGCGTTAGGTTGGTTCAGTGGCTTGTGTAAGCTTCTTAGTGGAAGGGACTGGTGCTTCTTTTCTGATGGTGGGCTTGGATCTTGTCTTTCTGGTGAGCAGGACCACATCCAGTGGTGTGTTTTGGGGTGTCTGTGTATTTAGTATTATTTTAGTCAGCCTCTCTGCTAATGAGTGGCATGTTGTTCCTGTCCTGCTAGTTCTATGGTATGGGGCATCCAACACTGGAGTTTGCTCACCCTTGGGTGGAGCTGGGTCTTTGTGCTGATATAGAGATCTCTGGGAGAACTCTCATCAATTAATATGATGTGGCTCTGGAGGTCTCTGGTGGTCTAATGTCCTTGGTCAGATTTAGCACCTCAGAGGCTCAGGCCTGACATCCAGCCACAGCACTGAGACCCTGTCAGCCACATGGCTCAGAAGAAAAGGACGAAAAAATATGAATAAAATAAAATAAATTAAAATAAAAAATTAAAAGTAAGCAACCAAACCAGTAAAGAAATCCACCAATGATAACAATCACTAAAATCTAAACTAAGATTGACATAAAAACTAGAAACAAATCAGTCTCAGACAGCAAATCCTATGTCTACAATTGCTCCCAAAGTCCACCACCTCAATGTTGGGAACATTTGTTGTCTATTCAGGTATTCCACAGATGCAGGGTTCATCAAGTTTATTGTGGGGATTTAATCCACTGCTCCTGAGGCTGCATGGAGAAATTTCTCTTTCTCTTCTCTGTTTGCACAGTTCCTGGGGTTCAGCTTTGGTTTTGGTCCCACCTCTGCATGTAGGTCACCCTCAGGTGTATGTTCCCCACCAAGACAGGAGGGGGTTAAAGCAGTGGCTGATTGGGCTCTCTTGCTATATCAGGGCAGGTAGAGGGAGGGGTATATTATTCGTAACTGGGATGTAGGGCGAGCCTGTGGCAACAGAAGCTGGCATGACGTTGCAACAGCCTGAGGAATGCCATGTGTTCTCCCATGGAAGTTGTCCTTGGATCTCAGTACCCTGGCAGTGGCATCCTGCACAGGCTCCTGGGAAGAGGGTGACCATGACCCATTCTTGCACACAGGACTTTTGGTGGCAGTGTCAGCAGCCTTAGCATTTCATGCCCATCTCTGGGGTCTGAGATGGTAGCCACAGTTCACGCCCATCTCTTGAGCTCGCTTAGGCTGTGCCATGCCTTCTGTGGGTACATGGAGAAGTAATCCCCTCTCCTGGAACACTCCAAAATAATGGTTTCTTACCTCTTCTGCAGGTCCAGACTTTTTCCCTGACTCCCTCCTTGCTAGCTGTGGTGCACGAGCCCCCTTCAGGCTGTCTTCATGCAGCCAACCACAGTCCTCTCCCTGGGGTCTGAACTCTGAAGCCTGAGCCTCAGTTCCAGCCCCCACCCACTCTGATGGTTTAGCAGACAAGCATTTCAGGCTGGTGAGTGCTCATCAGCCTGGGTCCTCTGTGCAGGAATCTCTCCACTTTGCCCTCTGCACCCCTGTTGCTGTGCTCTCCTCCATGGCTCTGAAGATTCTCCCCTCCCCAACCCCCATCTCCACCAGTGAAGGGGTTTTTAATTGTGTGAAAACGTTTCCTCCTTCACAGCTCCCTCCCAGAGGTGCAGGTCCTGTCCCTATTCTTTTGTCTCTCTTTTTTCTTTTGCCCTACGAAGTTATGTGGGGATTTTCTTTCCTTTTGGGAAGTCTGAGGTCTTCTGCCAGCATTCAGTAAGTGTTCTGTAGGAGTTGTTCCCCACGTAGATGTATTTTTAATGTATTTGTGTGTAGGAAAGTGATCTCCATGTCTTACTCCTCCACCATCTTGAAGGTTCCCCTCTTTTGTGTGTTTTGGTAAATGTAGGCAGGCATCCATCTTTCCATTGTGATATTCAAGAACAATCCCTATTTATTTCTTGCATTTTAGATGCCTATGGCTTCATCCACTTTCACATTCTGTCTTTGTCTTCCCACATCTGAAAGTCTTGGAGCATATATTGGTTAGAATTAAAATTATGCTTCTTGGCATTTTGGAGCTCTTTTAAAAGAAATAAACAACTGTATAATCAATTTTATGACTTTTCATGGACAGAAAAAGTTATCTGATAGCAGACAATTACTGTTCCTGATATCTTTTGTTTGAGTTTATACCAAATAGAATTTTGAACAAACTGAGGTATACCCATAATTATTTTTTGAACAGATTATTTGTGATAACTGAGTTCTCCAAATAATCTCCCCAAATTTCTTAAGCAGCTTAGGAAGACAATGAAAATTCATCCCAGAAATATTTATTGTATGCCTACATAGTAGAAAATAAATCATGGTACTGGACTGGGCAGAGTGTCGGGGGTGTGGTGGAATACTGAAATGTAAAAAAGGTTCATGTAATCAAGGATCTTATCCTGAAAAATTGTTAATATTATACTCTATAAATATTAATTACTGACAGCATTTATTATCTGTCAAATTTATGATACAGTTTAATTACATTTTTCTATGTTCTGATCTTTATAATATATTAGGAATTGGTTAGTGAGAGCTGGACACATCCAAGGGCTGGTTCAGGGAGGAAATTTAGTTCCTTAGGCACAGTACAGTTAACATGGGACTGGAGTTAATGAAAGTACAATGGAGGAGTGGGAGGCTCAGTGTGAAACAATGAGATTCCTAAGAAGCAGGCAGAAAAAAACAAGACCTCAAGGAGAAATTAGCCATAGAGTTGCAAGGAAATTAAGGTCCCAGGCTAAAATAGGGACTGGTTGAAAGTAGACAGGGCTCAATCCTATAGGGCTGAGAGTACCATGGAAGACACAAAGATGCCCTCTCTTTAGGGAATGTGACAGAGACCAGTGATTATAAATTGAGTACAAGTATCAAAGAAGGAACATTATGGTGAAGCCCTTATGGGAGCTGTTTAAATCAGCTCAGGGAATAGGCTTCAATGACTTCAGGATTTATAACGTGGCCAGTGTGCTGGGAACTCAGCTATTTGAAGAAAGCTCTTTAAAAATGATACAATAACACAGCTTATCATTTTTAAAAATCAGAGAACTGCTTTAAAAAAGAAAGCTCTTGGGAGCTTCCTCTCAGGTCCCAACACCTTTTTACAATAAGCCATGATCTTATGGTCATGAATTTCCATGAGGATCTTTTCTTAAAGTACAAATTTGACTACATTATACTCTGAATTTCAAACCTTCAATGGGACCTCCATAAACTGCAGAAGAGAATTTATCTTTCTTAGGAAAACACATGAAGCTTTCTATGATTGGCTCCTGCTTACATCTCTAACTTTTGTCTCACTATTTGTGGCCTCATATTACACACTTAAGCAGTGTTTCTCTTCCATACCTTTCCACCTCCAGTCTTTGTTTTCAATATCTTTTCTACTTAAAATGACTTCTTTCTTCTAGTCATCTGCCTTCTACTTGCCTGGATAAGTACTTACTAATCTCTCAAGTCTGAACAGGAATCATCTCCAGAAAATCCTCCTTGATTCCCCTCCCAGTCTCCACTACCTGACTGATTTAGAAGCCTCTATTCTGTGTTTCCAGGATAGCCTGTGCACACCATCATCTCAGTGATCTCAGAGTATAACACTAAAATAAAGTTTTCTTTAATATGTATCTACCCATCCCCATGGTAAGGTTTTTGAGGTTAGGAACCATCTGTTTCAACATTCTCATGTACTCAAGAACTGTCTTTCAAACTCTTGTGTGGAACTTCCCAGGTAGAAAAACTCCATTTCCAACAAGCTAGAAAACTCTAGACCTTTATTACTTGGATTGCCCAGGGTTGGGTGTTGACAGAAGCAGTCATTGTGACTCTGGCAGCTCAGAGCCTCTGCATAGTCTTGGTCTTACTGTGCAGTTTTTAAGTCAAGGGTAAAAATTATTCCCTAGATACTTGATGGCAGAAATCCTGTGGTGCCAACCCTATTATCCTCAGAGGATACTAACAAGGGCTTGGATAAAGTTGACTTCGGATATCTGACCATTTATGAATGAGCAGAAATAGAAGTAATGCAGAGTGGGTACAGGTGTAAGATCCAAAAGCCTCGGAGTGGAAACAAAGGTAGATTGGAAGTGTGTTGTGGGGCTGCAAGGGAGTGCTAGTGTTAGTTAATATTAGTTAATAATTATGCTTTTTATAATAATTCAGATAAGTAATCCAAATACCGTCTGGGTCACTTAATAGTATGTGCTAGTGTAGGGGAGCAAAATTTGTCACCTCAAAATGATTCTCTTTGGCATGAGGATTAAGTTGGCTGATGATTTTTAATAAACAGAAGACTCTAAGAAATTTTGACCTTCCCCCTAACCACCGAAAATAATTTAGATATCCAATAGGACATTAAAAGGATTATACACCATGATCAAGTGGGGTTTATTCCAGGAATGCAAGGATTCTTAAATATACGCAAATCAATCAACGTGATACACCATATTAACAAATGGAAGGAGAAAAAACATATGATCATCTCAATGGATGCAGAGAAAGCTTTTGACAAAATTCAACTCCAATTTCTGATAAAATTCCTGCACAAAGTAGGCATAGAGGGAACTTTCCTCAGCATAATAAAGGCCATATATCACAAACTCACAACCAACATCATCTTCATTGGTGAAAAACTGAAACCGTTTCCACTAATATCAGGAACAAGACAAGGTTGCCCACTCTCACCACTATTATTCAACATAGTATTGGAAGTTTTAGCAACAGCAATGAGAGAAGAAAAAGAAATAAAAGGGATCCAAATCGGAAAAGAAGAAGTAAAGATGTCACTGTTTGAAGATGACATGACACTATACATAGAGAAGCCTAAAGATGCTACCAGAAAACTACTAGAGCTAATCAATGAATTTGGTAAAGTAGCAGGATACAAAATTAATGCACAGAAATCTCTGGCATTCCTATATACTGATGAAAAACCTGAAAATGAAATTAAGAAAACACTCCCATTTACCATTGCAACAAAAAGAATAAAATATCTAGGAATAAACCTACCTAAGGAGACAAAAGACCTGTATGCAGAAAATTATAAGACACTGATGAAAGAAATTAAAAAGGATACAATTAGATGGAGAGATATACCATGTTCTTGGATTGGAAGAATCAACAGTGGGAAAATGACTCTATTACCCAAAACAATCTACAGATTCAATGCAATCCCTATCAAACTACCACTGGCATTTTTCACAGAACTAGAACAAAAAATTTCACAATTTGTATGGAAACACAAAAGACCCCGAATAGCCAAAGCAATCTTGAGAATGAAAAATGGAGCTGGAGGAATCAGGCTCCCTGACTTCAGACTCTACTACAAAGCTACAGTAATCAAGACAGTATGGTACTGGCACAAAAACAGAAATGTAGATCAATGGAACAGGATAGAAAGCCCAGAGATAAACCCACACACATATGGTCACCTTAACTTTGATAAAGGAGGCAAGAATATACAGTGGAGAAAAGACAGCCTCTTCAATATGTGGTGCTGGGAAAACTGGACAGGTACATGTAAAAGTATGAGATTAGAACACTCCCAAACACCATACACAATAATAAACTCACAATGGATTATAGACCTAAATGTAAGGCCAGACACTATCAAATTCTTAGAGGAAAACATAGGCAGAACACTCTATGACATAAATCACAGCATATCCTTTTTGACCCACCTCCTAGAGAAATGGAAATTAAAACAAAAATAAACAAATGGGACCTAAGGAAACTTAGAAGCTTTTGCACAGCAAAGGAAACCATAAACAAGACCAAAAGACAACCCTCAGGAGAAAATATTTGCAAATGAAGCAACTGACAGGATTAATCTCCAAAATTTACAAGCAGCTCATGCAGCTGAATAACAAAAACAAACAACCCAATCCAAAAATGGGCAGAAGACCTAAATAGACATTTCTACAAAGAAGATATACAGACTGCCAACAAACACGTGAAAGAATGCTCAACATCATTAATCATTAGAGAAATGCAAATCAAAACTACAATGAGATATTATCTCACACCAGTCAGAATGGCCATCATCAAAAAATCTAGAAACAATAAATACTGGAGAGGGTGTGGAGAAAAGGGAACACTCTTGCACTGCTGGTGGGAATGTAAATTGATACAGCCACTATGGATAACAGTATGGAGGTTCCTTAAAAAACTACAAAGAGAACTAGCATATGACCCAGCAATCCCAGTACTGGGCATGTACCCTGAGAAAACCATAATTCAAAAAGAGTCATATACCAAAATGTTCATTGCAGCTCTATTTACAATAGCCAGGACATGGAATCAACCTAAGTGTCCATCAACAGGTGAATGGATGAAGAAGATGTGGCACATATATACAATGGAATATTACTCAGTCATAAAAAGAAATGAAATTGAGTTATTTGTAGTGAGGTGGATGGACCTAGAGTCTGTCATACAGAGTGAAGTAAGTCATAAAGAGAAAAACAAATACCGTATGCTAACACATATACATGGAATCTAAGAAAAAAATAGTCAGGAAGAACCTAGGTGTAAGGCGGGAATAAAGACACAGACCTACTAGAGAATGGACTTGAGGATATGGAGAGGGGGAAGGGTAAGCTGTGACAAAGTGAGAGAGTGGCATGGACATATATATACTACTAAATCTAAAATAGATAGCTAGTGGGAAGCAGCCACATAGCACAGGGACATCAGCTCGGTGGTTTGTGACCACCCAGAGGAGTGGGATAGGGAGGGTGGGAGGGAGGGAGACACAAGAGGGAAGAGATATGGGAACATATGTTTATGTATAACTGATTCACTTTGTTATAAAGCAGAAACTAGCACACCATTGTAAAGCAATTATACTCCAATAAATATGTTTTTAAAAAAAAGAATTTAGATAGAGGACTTATCCCCAGAATAGAGCTATCATCTGAGACATCTACAAAACTATGGGCTAAATGTCATTGGGGGAAACTTGGCAGGGCCTGGAAATCAGTGTTCATTCTGTATCCCATTATTTTTGTATGGCCCAGCAAACATTTGTTTACTAAACATTTGCTTTTCTATCTCCATGCGAATTGCCATCTTCCCCTTTGAAGTCCAAAATCACAATCCCCAACAGCTACTTTTGTCTTTGGCTAAATGTTGCATTTAAGGTAAGGGCTTAAACCATTTTGGTGAGTTACTCAGTTTTTCTAGATCTCTCCCATGTATACATGTTATTAAACTTTTATTAGATTTCCTCCTGTTAATCTGTCTCATGTCAGTTTAATTCTTAGAGAATCCAGAAGAACCTAGAAGTGTAGAGGAAAATTTCCTCCTCCCCAGTACTAGTCAATGATTCCTCGAAGTCTGTTTTCTCCTCTGTAAAATAGGAATAATAATTGTATTAAATGTTTCACAGAGCCACTTGGCATATAACTGTTACATAAATGTGAGATATATTGTATTACTTCCCTGATATCCACACATCAATCCCACTAGCAAGTTCCCTTTATTTTCAAAGTATTCCAGACCCTGACCATTCCTTTTCATTTCTATTGTTTTTTCCCTAGTTCAAAACACAATCACCTCCTTCATGTAAAGGCCTCACAATTGACCCTGCTGCACCTGCAATTTTCCCCTCCGCTAACCATCTATTCAAAAGTCAGAGCCAGTTCATTCACGAGAAAGAGACAATACGGCAGAGCAGAAGGACATGAGCTCACCTCTTCTTATGGAAACAGCAGAATCACAACTAACTGCTGAACAATCATTGACAAAAAAAAAAAAAAAGCTGGAAACTACCAAAATAAGATACCCTACATCCAAAGACAAAGAAGAAGCCACAATAAGATGGTAGGATGGGTGCAATCACTATAAAATCAAATCCCATAAATGTCAGGTGGGCCACCTATGAATGGGAAGAGAATTATACCACAGAGGTTCTCCCACAGGAGTGAAAGTTCTGAGCCCCACATCAGGCACCCTAGCCTGGGGGTCTGGAAACAGGAGAAGAAGCCCCCAGAGAATCTGGCTTGGAAGTCAAGTGGGGTTTGATCACAAGAATTCCACAGAACTGGGGTAAACAGAAACTGCACTCTTGGAGAGGGCATACAGGGTCTTGTGCACACCAGGACTCAGGGAAAAAGGTGGTGACCTCATAAGAGACAGGTCCAGACTTACCTGCTAGTATTGGAGGGTCTCCTGAAGAGGCAAGCGCAGCTGTGCCTTACTGTGGGGACAAGGACACTGGCAGCAGTAGTTCTGGGGAGTACTCATTGGCATGAGCCTTCTTAGAGTCTGCTACTTTCTCACCAAGCCCTGGTCCCACCCAAGAGCCTTTAGACTCCAGTGCTGGGAAGCCTCAGGCCAAACAACAAACAGAGCAGGAGCACTGCAAAATGCATCAGCACACAGGCAATTTAAGGTCATTTTGAACACAGAGCTGCCCATGAAATGCACACCCTGACATGGCCCTACCCACCAAAGCAACAAGACCTAGCTCCACACAGCAGTGGGCAGGTACCAGTCCCTCCCACTAGGAGGCCTGCACAAGCAAGGGGGACAGAGAGCAGAAGCAAAACAAACTACAGTCCTGCAGCCTGTGGAATGGAAACCATAATCACAGAAAGTTAGAAACAATGAGATGGCAGAGGAATATGTCAACAGATGAAGCAAAAACATAAAACCCCAGGAAGACAACTAAGTAAAATGGAGATAGGCAATCTACACACACACAAAAATTCAGAATAATGATAGTAAAGATGATCCAAGATCTTGGAAAAAGAATGGAGGAACAGAAGAAGAGGATATATAAGAAATGTTAAAAAAAGAACTAGAAGAACTAAAGAACAAACAAAGTGAGCTGAACGATAAAATAACTGAAATGAAAAATACACTACAAGGAATCAATAGCAGAATAACTGAGGCAGAAGACTGGATAAGTGAGCTGGAAGATAGAATGGTGGAAATTACTAGCATGGAACAGAATAAAGAAAAAAGAATTAAAAGAAATGAGGAAAGTTTAAGAGACCTCTGGGACAGCATTAAATGCACAAACATTCACATTTTTCCTATCTAGGACATAGGGGTCCTAGAAGGAAAAGAGAAAGAGAAAGCACCTGAGAAAATATTTGAAGAGATAATAGCTGAAAACTTCCCTAACTTGGAAAAGAAATCATCCACCCAGATCCAAGAAGTGCAGAGAGTCCAGTCAGGATAAACCCAAGGAGGAACATGATGAAACACATAGTAATCAAACTGACAAAAATTAAAGCCAAAGAGAAAATATTAAAAGCAACAAACGAAAAGTAACAGACAACATAAAAGGGAATTCCCATAAGGTTATCAGCAGATTTCTCAGCAGAAACTACACTGCAGGCCAGAAGGGAATGGTATGATACATTTAAAGTGATGAAAGGGAAGAATCTACAACTAAGAATCTTCTACCCAGCAAAGATCTCATTCAGATTCAACAAAGAATCAAAAGCTTTGCAGATAAACAAAAGCTAAGAGAACTCAGCACCCCCAGACCAGTTTTGCAACAAATGCTAAAGGAAATTCTCTAAGTGGAAAAGAAAAGGCCACCACTAGAAACAAGAAAATTATAAATGGAAAAGCTCACCGGTAAAGGCAATCATACAGTAAATGTAGGAAATCATCCACACACAAATATGATATCAAAAGCAGCAATCATGAGAAGAGGAAAGTACAAATGCAGGATATTGGAAATGCATTTGAAATTAAAAGCCCAGCAGCTCAAACAATCTTCTTTATATATAGACTGCTATATCAAAACCTCATGGTAATTGCAAATTGAAAATCTACAATAGATACATACACACAAAAGAAAAAGGAATCCAAACACAACACTAAAATATTCATCAAATTACAAGACAAGCAAACAAAAGGTAAGAAAATGACCTACAAAAGCAAACCTAAAACAATTAACAACATGGCAATAAGAAATTAAATATCGATAACTACCTTAAACATAAACTGATTAAATGCTCCCACCAAAAGACATAGACTGGCTGAATGGAAACAAAAACAAGACCCTTATATATGCTGTCTACAGGAGATCCACTTCAAATCTAGGGCCACATGCAGACTGAAAGTGAGGAAATGGAAAAAGTTATGCCATGCAAATGTAAATTAAAAGAAAGCTGGAGTAGCAAAACTCATATCAGACACAATAGACTTTAAGATAAAGACTGTTACAAGAGAAAAAGAAGGACACTAAAAAATGATCAAGAGATCAATCCAAGAAGAGGATATAAAAATTATAAATATATATGCACCCAACATAGGAGCATCTCAATATATAAGGCATATACTCACAGCCATAAAAGGAGAAATCGACAGTAACACAGTAATAGTGGAGCATTCTAACACCTCACTTTCATCAAGACAGAAAATTAATAGGGAAACGCCTTAAATGACATATTAGACCAGATGGAATTAATTGATATTTATAGAGCATTCCATCCAAAAGCAGCAGAATACACATTCTTCTCAAATGCACGTGGAACATTCTCCAGGACTGGTCTCATGCTAGGCCACAAAATGAGCCTCAGTAAATTTAAGAAAATTGAAATCATATCAAGCATCTTTTCTAACCACAAAGTTATGAGATTAGAAATCAACTACAAGAAAAAAAGTGTAAAAAACACAAACACATGGAAGCTAAAGACTATGCTACTAAACAACCAATGGACAACTGAAGAAATAAAAGAGGAAATCAAAAATTACCTATAAAGACAAATGAAAATATAAGCACAATGATCCAAAACCTATGGGACACAGCAAAAGCAGTCCTAAGAGGGAAGATCAGATCAATACAATCTTACCTCAGGAAACAAGAAAAATCACAAATAAAAAACTTAACTTTACACCTAAAGCAGCAAGAGAAAGAAGAACAAACAAGACCCAAAGTTAGTAGAAGGAAATAAATCATAAAGATCAGAGCAGGAATAAATGAAATAGAGATGAAGAAAATAATAGAAAAGATCAATGAAACTAAAAACTTGTTCTTTGAAAAGGTAAGCAAAATTGAGAAACCTTTAGCCAGACTCATCAAGAAAAAAAGGGAGAGCACCCAAATCAATAAAATTAGAAAGAAAAAGGAGAAGTTACAATGGACGGCACAGAAATACACAGGATGACCTAAAGTCTGTCATACAGGGTGAAGTAAGTCAGAAAGAGAAAAACAAATACCGTATGCTAATGCATATATGTGGAATTTAAAAAAAAGAAAGAAAAAAACAAAAAAACACACAATGATTCTGAAGAACCTAGGGACAGGACAGGAATAAAGATGCAGATGTAGAGAATGGACTTGAGGACATGGGGAGGGGGAGGGTAAGCTGAGACGAAGTGAGAGAGTGGCATTGACATATATACACTACCAAATGTAAAATAGATAGCTAGTGGGAAGCAGCTGCATAGCACAGGGAGATCAGCTCAGTGTTTCGTGACCACCTAGAGGGATGGGATAGGGAGGGTGGGAGGGAGACACAAGAGGGAGGGGATATGGGGATATATGTATATGTATAGCTGTTTCACTTTGTTATAAAGTAGAAACTAACAGACCTTTGTAAAGCAATTATACTCCAATAAAGTTGTTAAAAAAAAATCTTAACTATATGCCAATAAAATGGACAACCTGGAAGAAATGGACAAGTTCTTAGAAAGAAGCAATCTTTCAAGGCTGAACCAGGTAGAAACAGAGAATATGAACAGGCCACTCACAAGTACTGTATTGAAACTGTAATTTAAAAATTACTAAAAAACAAAAGTTCAGGACCTGATGGCTTCACAGGCAAATTCTATCAGATATTTAGAGAAGAGTAACACATCCTTCTGAAACTATTTCAAAAAATTGCAGAGAAAGAACCACTACCAAACTCATTCTACGAGGCCACAATCACCCTTATACCAAAACCAGACAAATATACCACAGAAAAAGAAAATTACCAGCCAATATCATTGATGAACATAGATGCATAAATCCTCAACAAAATACAAGGAACCCAATCCAACAATACATTAAAAGGATCATACAACATGATCAAATGGGATTTATCCTAGAGATGCAAGGCTTTTTCAATATCCACAAATCAGTGTGATACACCACATTAACAAAATGAAGAATAAAAAAACATATGATCATCTCAATAGATGCAGAAAAAGCTTTTGGCAAAATTCAATACCCATTTATGATAAAAACTCTCCAGAAACTGGGCATAGAGGGAACATGCCTCAACATAATCAAGGCCATATATGACAAACCAATAGTTAACATCATACTCAATGGTAAAAATCTGAAAGCCTTTTCTCTAAGATCAAGAACAAGACAAGGATATTCACACTCACCACTTTCACTCAACACAGTTTTGGTAGTCCCAGCCATGGCAATCAGAGAAGAAAAAGAAATAAAAGGAATCTAAATTGGAAAGGAAGAATTAAAACTGTCACTGCTTGCAGATGACATGGTAGTATACGTAGAAAGTTCTAAAGATGCTACCAGGAAACTAGTAGAGCTCATCAATGAATCTGGTATGATTGCAGAGTACAAAATTAACATACAGAAATCTCTTGCATTCTTATACACTAACAACAAAAGATCAGAAAGAGAAATTAAGGAAACAATCCCATTTAACATCACATCAAAAAGAATAAAATACCTAGGAATAAGCCTACCTAAGGAGACAAAATGCCTGTACTCTGAAAACTATAAGACGTTATTAAAATAAATCGAAGATGACACAAACAGACGGAAAGATACACCATGGGTTGGAAGAATCAATGTTGTCAAAATGACTATACTACCCAAAGAAATCTACCAATTCAGTGCAATCCCTATCAAATTACCAAAGGCATTTTTCACAGAACTAGAACAAAAAATTTTAAAAATTTGTATGGAGATACAAAAGACCCCCAATATTCAAAGCAATCTTGAGAAAGAAAACCGAAGCTGGAGGAATCCAGCTCCCTGATTCCTCTTCAGAC
Organism: Delphinapterus leucas; assembly: GCF_059928025.1. NCBI lineage: Eukaryota > Metazoa > Chordata > Mammalia > Artiodactyla > Monodontidae > Delphinapterus > Delphinapterus leucas. The sequence continues at coordinate 76,976,476 of NC_143150.1, read as the reverse complement.
TATGTTACAAAGCTACAGTCATCAAAACAGTAGGGTAGGGCTTCCCTGGTGGCACAGTTGTTGAGAGTCTGCCTGCCAATGCAGGGGACGTGGGTTCGTGCCCCGGTCTGGGAAGATCCCACATACCGTGGAGCGGCTGGGCCCGTGAGCCATGGCTGCTGAGCTTGTGTGTCCAGAGCCTGTGCTCCACAACGGGAGAGGCCACAACAGTGAGAGGCCCACGTACAGCAAAAACAAACAAACAAACAAACAAAAAAACAGTAGGGTACTGGCACAAAAACAAACATATAGAGAAACGGAACAGGATAGAAAGCCCAGAAATAAACCCATGCATCTATGGTGAATTAATTTAGGACTAAGGAGTCAAGAATATACAATGGAGAAAAGACCGGCTCTTCAATAAATGGTGCTGGGAAAACTGGACAGCTACATGTAAAAAATGACAGTAGAACAATTCTTTAACACCATACAGAAAAATAAACTCAAATGGATTAAATACCTAATAGTATAGTATCATATAAAACCTGATACTATAAAACTCTTACAGTAAACATAGGCAGAACACTCTTTGATATAAATCACAGCAATATCTTTTTTGATCTGTCTCCTGGAGTAATGGAAATAGAAACAAAAATACACAAATGGGACCTAATGAAACTTAAAACCTTTTGCACAGAAAAGGAAACCATAAACAAGATGAAAAGACAATCCTCAGAATGGGAGAAAATATTTGCAAATGATATGACTGACAAGGGATTAATCTCCAAAATTTACAAACAGCTCATGCAGCTCAATATCAAAAACAGAAAAATAAAACAATCAAAAAATGGGCAGAAGACCTAAATAGGCATTTCTCCAAAGCAGACATACAGATGGCCAAGAGGCACAAGAATGGATGCTCAATATTGATAATTATTAGAGAAATGCAAATCAAAACTACAATGAGATATCACCTCACACCAGTCAGAATGGCCATCATCAAAAATTCTGCAAACAATAAATGCTGGAGAGGCTGTGGAGTAAAGGGAACCCTCCTACACTGTTGGTGGGAATGTAAACTGGTACAGCCACTATTGAGAACAGTATTGAGATTCCTTAAAAAACTAAAAATAGAGCTACCATATGATCCAGCAATACCAGTCCTGGGCATATATATGGAGAAAACCATGGTTTGAAAGGATACATGCACCCCAAGTTTCATTGCAGCACTGTTTACAATAGCCAAGACATGGAAGCAACCTAAATGTCCATCAACAGAGGAATGGATAAAGAAGATGTGGTACATATATACAATGGAATATTACTCAGCCGTTAAAAAGAATGAAATAATGCCATTTGCAGCAACATATTACAGATGGACCTGGAGATTATCATACTAAGTGAAGTAAGTCAGACAAAGACAAATAGCATATGATATTGCTTATATGCAGAATCTAAACAAACAAACAAACAAACTAATTTGTAAAACAGAAACAGAGTCACAGACTTAGAAAATAACCTTATGGTTATCATAAGGGAAATGTGGTGGGGAGAGAGAAATTTTGGCATTTGCGATTGACATATACACACTACTATATTTAAAGTAGATAGCCAACAAGGACCTACTATATAGCACAGGAGCTCTGCTCAATATTCTTTAACAACCGAAAAGGGAAAAGAAGCTGGAAAATAATAGATAAATGTATATGTATAACTGAATCACTTTGCTGTACACCTGAAACTAACACAATATTGTTAATCAACTATACTCCAATATAAAATATTTTTATAAGTCCATTAATGCAATCCACCATATCATCAAGATAAAGAAAATGATCAGATAATAAGATAATGATAATCTGATAAAATAAACTAACACAAAAAAACATTTCACAAAATCCAATAGTTGTTCATGATAAAAAGGAGAAAAACTCTGAAAGCTTGAAATAGAAGGAAACTTCCTCAAATTAATAAAGAGCATCCATCAAAAAACCTGTAACTATCATTATTTTGAATGTTAAACAATTGAATGTTAACCCCCTCATAGTGGAAACAGGGCAAGCATGTCCACTCTCACCAGTTTTATCCCTACATAGTACTGAAAATTCTGGCCACTTCAACAAGGCAAGAAAATAAATGAAAGACATACAGATTGGAAAGGAAGAAATAAAGCTGTTGTTATTTACAGATGAAATGATTGTCTAAACAGAAAATCCCAATGAATCTAGGGAAAAATCCCTCCTGGAACTAACAAATGATTTCAACAAATTACAGTACATAAGAGAGAGAAAAATCAATCTCATTTATATATACTAGAAACAATCATTTTGAAACTGAAATTAAAAACACAAGGCAATTTATAATCATTACAGTTTTATATTTAGTTGTAAACTTAACAAAGTATGTATAGGATCTAAATAGTGAAAACTATAACATTGATATATGCAAATGTAAAACAAAACTATAAATGTAAGTTGATAAAACATTTTTTCAAAATATGAGAAAATCTTTTGGATCTAGGGCTAGGCAATGAGTTTTTGGACTTAACACCAATAGCACGATCCATAACAGGAAGAATTGGTAAACTGGAACTTATTTGAATAATAAAAAAAAAACTTTTACTTCGTGAAAGACCCTGTGAAAAGGATGAAAAGACAAGTTACAGACTGGGAGAAAATCCTCACAGACTGCATATCCAACAAATGTTATCTAGAATATATGAAGAATTGTTAAAACTGAACAGTAAAAAACAAACAATCTAATTAGAAAATGGATGAAAGACATGAACAGGCATTTCACTAAAAATGATATATCTCTTGAAAGATTGGGATTGACACATATACACTATTGATACTATGTATAGAATAGACAACTAATGAGGGCATATTGTATCGCAAAGGGAACTCCACTTAATGCACTGTGGTGATCAAAATGGGAAGGAAATCCATAAAAGAGGTGGTATGTGTATATGTATAGCTGATTCATTTTGCTGTACAGTAGAAACGAACACAACATTGTAAAGAAACTATAGTGCAATAAAAATTAATTTTTAAAAAGATATATCTTCACTGAAGATGGCATATAAGCACATTAAAAGATATTCAACATTATAAGCTATTAAAGAAATGTGAATTAAAACTACAATGAGATATCACTACACATTAGAATGACAAAAAAATAATAGTGGCAATACCAAATGCTGGTGAGAATGTGGAATAACTGGATCCCTCACATTGCTGGTGGGAATGTTACTGTGGTACAGTCACTCTTGAGAACAGTGTGGCAGTTTCTTAAAAATTTAAACTTGCAATTACCATCTGACCCTGCTATTGCTATTGCACTCAGATATTTATCTCAGAGAAATAAAACTTACATCCATGCAAAAATTTGTACAGGAATTTTCACAGTAGCTTTTTCACAGTAGCTTCATGATAGCAAAATACTGGGAAAAACTCAGATGTCCTTCAATAGGTGAATGGTTAAACAGACCAATAACCTTTGTTATTTAACAATAACCTTTGTTATTTAATAATAACAAAGGATGAGCTATTAATATATGCAACAGCTTGGATGTATCTCAAGGGAATTATGCTGAATGAAAAAAGTCACTCCCCAAATACCACAAAGTGTATGATTTCATTTATATTATAACATTCTTGAAATAATAAACTTTTAAAATAAGAGAACAGAGGAATGGTTGCCAGGGGTTAAAGATGGTAGGGGTAGGGTTGGTGGGGGGTGATGAGTGTGGCTATAAAATAGCAACAGAAGAGATCCTTGTACTGATGGAACTGTTCTGTATCCGGACTATATCAGTGTCAATATCCTGTTTGTGATTATGCAAGGTTTTCCTTTTGAAGGAAATAAGGTAAAAAGTACATGGTATCTTTCTGTATTATTTCTTACAACTGCATGTAAAATTATCTACCATTATCTAAAATATATTTTTTAATGTTTAATTTAAAAAGTTTTGGGGAGTTCCCTGGTGGCCTAGTGGTTAGGATTCTGGGCTTTCACTGCTGTGGCCCGAGTTCAATTCCTGGTCAGGGAACTGAGATCCTGCAAGCCCTGTAGTGCAGAAACAGAAAAATGTTTTGATCCTAGAGAAAAATGTCTTTCTCCTAATTACTCCAGGTAATATCCCAGAGAAGACTCTGACTGCCCCAATTTGCCTTATGTGTCCATCTCTAAACAAATTGGTATGTTAATGGGGTTATTCTGATTGAGTAGCTTGTGTCACATTACCACTTTATTGAAGAGATGGATTCACATGATTGACAGCCACATCAATTAGGGCAGGGACAACTTTCAAAAGGTTGAAATACACAGCAGAAAAAAATTAACAAGTAGTCTCTCTCCCTTTTTTTTCTCTCTCTCTCCTTTTACTGTGGAAAATATTTATTAGTCTGTACAACTTGGTTTTAATAAACTGTTGGCTGACATGTTACAGTAAATTTCCAAGATTTTCATTGCAATGGTATTTTGCCACACATCAAAATCTCGAAGCATACCATTCTCAAATCGTCATTTAGTGTTTGTTTGTTTTGCTTTTTCGTTTTTAACATCTTTATTGGAGTATAAATGGTGTGTTTACAATGGTGTGTTAGTTTCTGGTGTATAAGAAAGTGAATCAGCTATACATATACATACATCCCCATATCTCCTCCCTCTTGCATCTCCCTCCCACCCTCTCTATCCCACCCCTCTAGATGGACACAAAGTACCAAGGTGATCTCCCTGTGCTATGCATCTTCTTCCCACTAGCTCTCTATTTTACATTTGGTAGTGTATATATGTCCATTCCACTCTCTCACTTCTTCCCAGCTTACCCTTCCCCCTCCCCGTGTCCTCAAGTCCATTCTCTACGTCTGCATCTTTATTCCTGTCCTGCCCCTAGGTTCTTCAGAACCTTTTTTTTTTTAGATTCCATATATATGTGTTTTAAATATCAACTGGCCATTTATGGCAGTCACAAGATGCAGATATTCATAAACATTACATAAAGGTTAGCCCAGTAGACAAACTAATACACAGTAATGAGTTGATCCACTGGTCAAAACAGAAGTTTTAAGGATGGTGATCAGCTGTGCCTAGGAGGGTAGGTCAAAGAGGACTCAGAGAGACAAAAAATTCTTCTCTCTCACTTTTGTTGTCTCAGATCAAGGAGCATGTATTTCAGGGAACAAGTGAGACTCAGTTTTCCCCCAAGAGGTATCTAAGAACTTACCTAGGACTTCACCATGGAGTTATGAATTCCAGTTTGAAGCAAACAGACTTCATATTCAGCAGTTCTGGAGACAGATCCAGTCACAGGTAGAGTATAGTAAGCTTCATGGGGTAGTAAGCCCAAGGTCAAAATTATCCAGATCTAGGGCCCTCATAGCAAGTCTCAGGATTCTTATAACGTGGGAAAGGAGTTTTTAAAGAACACAAGCTTCATCTTCCCTGGTCCAGGGGACCTATCTGGGCCTATCCCCTGGGGTCCCAGAAAACAACTGATATCAGCCCTAGAGAAGCAGGAAGATAGGGTGGAGCAGGGTGTGTAAAGTGGATCTAACCAAAGAAAGGTACTGGTGTTTAGAGTGAGATGATGCTTGTCCTATGGTCACGAAATGGGCTCTTACAGTGTGGTTCTGTGGTTCTGGAGATATCAAGACTACTGCAGTAGTCTTCAGTAAAGGTAAAAACTTCCTAGGAACTTCTGGTGTCAGAACTGGGTAGGTTTGTCAGGCTTAAGAGAAGAGCGACACTGGTTTAACTGGAATGCATAGACAGGGCTGATCTTGGATTTCAGGGCCTGAAAGAGTAGATCCTTCCAGTTAGGTGTCACCAGAGCTTGATAGACCTAAGCCATGAGTTCTCCCCTAACTTCCTACCACTTCCAAACAGGAATGGACTTTAGAAATCCAAACATAGATTCACTTCTGAAGAACAGAGTAGTTCACGGATGTTAAATATATTTTATTCCATGTTCAAATTATGACTGATTACTTATGACTACCTGGATGCCCTGTTGAAAAGGATTTGGAGGCTACACTAGGCCTTAGCAGGAAAAAGTGTCATGACAATTTAGTAATGTTTGTCATGGTTACAGAAAGGGGTAGTGGCACCATACATGCTGTATCCTTAATTTGATGATATATATATAGGGTGTTCATGCCCCATTGTCTAGGGGGAATTATTCAATAAAAGTTAGGGCTTTTGCATTATATAGGAATGCACCTTCGAAAAGACTTGTATCAGGAATACTTGAATGTCACAATTCTAGCTTGATGAATAGGGGGAAGAAATATGTGGGGTAAATTACAATAAATGATCAAGAGATTGGGGTTTATAATACAATGATGGACTCTGGAGGGTCACAAGGCATGTGGAACTCTGAAGACAGTGGTGTTAATGGGGCTTCTTGGCTGTTTTCAAGGGAAGGGAGATAACTTGCTAGGTGTTTTTGGTAGCAAGAAACAAAATCCCACTCAAACTAGCAAGAGAACAGAGAAAGCAAGGGAAACCAGCACTAATTTGAATTGGAACTAAAAATTAGAGTAAGAAACTATGATGACTTTTTTGTCTGTCAGGGCTATATGGTCTATTTCATCTTGGCTTCTTTCTAAAAGTCTCTCCTCTTCTTTCCTTTTAATCAACTTATTAGTTGTCTCTACATATTCCTCTTGTACATGGCTAAATTTCCTATCCAAATCTACATGGTTTTTCAACTTCACCACCTGCTACCATTTCTTCAATAGTCCAACAGCCTGACATGCCATAATGAAACCATGACAAAAAACAACAAGTTGCACTTCAGACAAGTGGCTGACATAGAGGGGTTCAATATGAACTATGAGGGACCATTGACATTTATATTTGTTTCAGGTGGTAGAACAAAATGGAACCTGAAAGTGGGTGGAATTGTCCAATTAAGATAGTAGGAGGAGAGAAAGGAAAGTGTAGTCAAGACAAGAAGTTTGTACTCTACCCTTCTAGCAAGACTAGAATCATGTTTTTAAAAAGCGAAGCTAGCAGCATTTTGGAGAAAAGAGAGGTAGCTAACAGCGGAAGGAAGAAGAGAAGTTTAAACGTTATTACAGCAGTTCAAGTAAGACATTATGAGGATTTTCTCTAAAGCTGTGGAAGTGAAGATGGAGAGAATACCTAGGAGTGGAATTGCTAGGTCTATGGTAAGTGCATGTTCAACTTTATAATAAAGTGCCAAACTGGTTTCCAAAGTGACCATATCATGCAATTTACCACATCATCATAAACACTTAGTGTTTGTTAGTCTTCTTATTTTTAGCTATTGTAATAATTCTATAGTGGTATCTCAATGTGGTTTCAACTTGTATTTCCTTAATGACGGTTTTAGAATAATTTTTCATGTACTAATTTACTATTCATTCATATATATTCTTCAGTAAAGTGTCCTAGTCATTTGCCTATTTTACTGGGTTGTTTATCTTACTATTATTCAGTTATACGATTACTTTATATATTCTGAATACGTAACATTTATCAGACATGTGACTTGCAAATATTTGCTCATAGACTGTGGTTCTGGAGAAGCAAATGTCATTGTTTGATGAAGTTTGATTGATTAGTTTTAATGGTTCATGCTGTATATTTTTATATTTTTATAAGTATTTGTGAGCTTTGTTTTGAGGCATAGTTAAATTACTTGGAAACAGTTTGATTCTTTCAGGTATTGTTTGTAAACTTTGTTAAACAGGAATATAGCAGCATTTAGTCTAAGGCTAGTTTTTCGATGCTGCTGAGGCAAATTCCTTCTGAGTTCTCTACCTAATAAACCATTAACTATAGGTCTGGCTTATAGGAACAGGAGAGTTCCTCTGGTCCATGTTTTATCTAAGGATTGTTTCCTCTAAACATTTTGGTCCTTTCACTGACTTTGGGAAGTTTTTTCACATATGTTCACTATTCATTACTTAGCTAACATCTCAAGGGGCATTTTCTGCAGTCAGTAAGTACCCTCTCCAATCAGCTAACTCCTCTCTGGTAATCTGTCCCTAAAATTCTAGCTGCCTTACTCTCTCTGAATTCTATTCCCTGTCTCCTCAATTCAGCGAGACCACTGGGCTGATTGGGTTTTTCCTTGTGGTGCTTTAGCCTAGTCCCTGTCTGCAGGCAGTAAGCTAGGGAAATCATAGACATCACTTCATTCTCAGGTCTCAGAGATCATAGTTCTATGCTGCTTCTTGCTCAATATCTTACAACAGCTGTTTAATATATTATTCTAGCTGTGTAAAGTAAGATGGTAAGTCCAGCCACCATTGCTCATGGTTGGAAGTGGAAGTCCCCAAACCAAGCTTGTTGACTCACTGTTCAATTCTCTTACTGAATTAGTCCAAGCTCCCAGGAAAATACCTCCATTTGTCTAAAACTTTGAGTTCTAACTAATGAATCAATCATTAGTCACCATGTCTTCTACAACCTTTGATACATTAGCCTTGCAAGTCTCTCAAGCATTCCCAGGTGTCCTGAGACCACACTTTGTAAATCATTGTGTTAAGGGACACATAGTCAAATATTTACTGACAAAATGTTATAATGTCTGAAATTATGTATATGGCAGATGAGGCACGGTGGACAGAGAGTTGTTATATATTGAAGCTAGATGGTAGATCCGTAGGGGCTCATTATACCAATCTCTCTTATTTTGTGTATGTTTGTGATTTTTCAAATAAAATGTTCAAAAAAATCAAAGTTTATTGTTTTCAATTGGATTGAATTTCCACTCTCCCTGTAATTCAGCTTTTCCTGAGAAGCATTTAGATATGAAGCTTTCAGAGGTGAAACCAAAGACCCTGTTCATATGGCCATCCACCATCTCCCTCTATTCTGTCTTTATTTCCAGGTGGAAGGAGATTAGTGTCAGGAAGAGTCATAACTTTCTCCTGGAGAGTTTCTAGGTAATTATCTCGATAAATATAATTAAACCATGTATTATTTGGAGGGTCTATTAAGGTCAGGCCAGCTCTTCTGGGCAGCTTGGTGTAATGAAGCATGCATGATATTGATGGAAGGCAACCTAAGTTCTAGTCTAAGTCCTGCCACTTACCAACAGTATGATACTGGGCAACTGACTTATTCTGGGACACTACCCAAATTGAAAGTCACTCTGATCATTTGTCCACCAATATTTCAGCTCCATACTGTTCTGCAGTGACACACTCTCCCAATATTGCCCTTTCTCTGAGTACTTCCATGTGCTCTCTAGAGCACCCATATCAAATCTTCAACAAAATAATAGAAAAGGAAATCCAGGAGCATATTTAAAGGATGCTGACCATGCCTACCATGATCAAGTGAGGTTTATCCTGGGAATGTGAGGGTGGTTCAACATCATAAAATCAATCAACGGAACACATCACAATAAGAGAATGGAGAAAAAAAGGCCCACAGGATCAGCTCAATTGTTGCAGAAAAGGCATTTAACAAGATCCAAAGTCCTTTTATGGAAAAAAGTAAAGCACTCAGCAAACTAGGGAAAGGAGGGAACTTCCTCAACATGACAAAGGACAATTATGAAAAACTCACAGCTAACATTACATACTCACTGTCGAAAAACTGGAAGTTTTAACTGTAAGATCAAGAATAAGAAAAATATATCCACTTTCACCTCTGCTATCCTACATTGTATTAGAAGCTCTATCAGGGAAACTAGGCAAGAAGAAGAAAAGGTTTCCAAATTGAAAAGAAAGAAGTAGCAATATCTCAACTCACAGATGACATAATCACATACATATATATTAATAAAGAATCCACAAATAATACTAGACCTAATAGATGAATTCATCAAAGTTGAAGGGTAAAAGATTCACACACAAAAGTAAGTTGTTCTTCAATACACCAGCAATGAAAATCTAGAAAAGAAATTAAGAAAACAATTCCATTTACAATAGCATTCAAAATAATAAAATATATAGGAATACATTTAATCAAGAAGCTGAAAGATGTATACACTGAAAAACTACAAAATGATGCTGAAAAAATCGAAGACCTACAGAAATGGAAACACATTTTGGTTCTTGGATTAAAATATTTAATATTCTTAAGATGGCAATAATATCCAAAGTGATCGACAGATTCAGTGCAATTGGTACTAATTCAGTGCAATAAAAATTCCAATGGCTTAATAAATGAAAGGATGCTCAACATCACTAATCATTAGTGAAATGCAAATCAAAACTACAATATGGTACCACCTCACACCAGTCAGAATGGTTATCATCAAAAAATCTACAAACAATAAATGCTGGAGAGGGTGTGGAGAAAAGAGAACCCTCTTGCACTGTTGGTGGGAATGTAAATTGATACAACCATTATGGAGAACAATATGGAAGTTCCTTAAAAAACCAAAAATAGAACCACCATGTGACCCAGCAACCCCACTACTGGGCATATACCCTGAGAAAACCATAATTCAAGAAGAGTCATGTACCACAATGTTCAGTAAAACACTATTTACAATAGCCAGGAAATGGAAGCAACCTAAGTGTCCATTGACAAATGAATGGATAAAAAAGATGTGGAACATACATACAATGGAATATTACTCAGCCATAAAAAGAAATGAAATTGAGTTATTTGTAGTGAGGTGGATGGACCTAGAGTCTGTCATACAGAGTGAAGTACGTCAGAAAGAGTAAAACAAGTACCGTATGCTAACACATATATATGGAATCTGAAAAAAAAAAAAGGTTCTGAAGAAACTAGGAGCAGGATAGGAATAAGGACGCAGAGGTAGAGGATGGACTTGAGGACACAGGGAGGAGGAAGGGTAAGCTGGGAATAAGTGAGAGAGTGGTATGGACTTATATATACTATCAAATGTAAAATAGACAGCTAGTGGGAAGGAGATGCATAGCACAGGGAGGTCACCTTGGTACTTTGTAACCACCTGGAGGGGTGGAATAGGAAGGGTGGGAGGGAGAGGCAAGAGGGAGGAGATATGGGGATATATGTGTATGTACAGTTCATTCACTTTGTTATGAAGCAGAAACTAACACACCATGGCAAAGCAAATATACTCCAATAAAGATGTTAAAAAATAATTCCAATGGCCTTTTGGGGAAATGGAAAACATTTTCTTTTTTTAAATTTATTTTTTATACAGCAGGTTTTATTAGTTATCTATTTTATACATATTAGTGTATATATGTCAATCCCAATCTCCCAATTCATCACAACAACACCACCCCGCCACTTTCACCCCTTGGTATCCATACGTTTGTTCGCTACATCTGTGTCTCAATTTCTGCCTTGCAAATTGGTTCATCTGTACCATTTCTCTGAATTCCACATATATGTGTTATTATACAATATTTGTTTTTATCTTTCTGACTTATTTCACTCTGTATAACAGTCTCTAAGTCCAACCATGTCTCTACAAATGACCAAGTTTCACTCCTATTTATGGCTGAGTAATATTCCATTGTATAAATGTATCACATCTTTTTTTTTTTTTACATCCTTATTGGAGTATAACTGCTTTACAATGGTGTGCTAGTTTCTGCTTTATAACAAAGTGAATCAGTTATACATATACATATGTTCCCATATCTCTTCCCTCTTGCATCTCCCTCTCTCCCACCCTCCCTATCCCATCCCTCTAGGTGGTCACAAAGCACCGAGCTGATCTCCCTGTGCTATGCGGCTGCTTCCCACTAGCTATCTATTTTATGTTTGGTAGTGTATATATGTCCATGGCACTCTCTCGCTTTGTCACAGCTTACCCTTCCCCCTCCCTATATCCTCAAGTCCATTCTCTATAGGTCTGTGTCTTTATTCCTGTCTTACCCCTAGGTTCTTCATGACATTTTTATCTTAAATTCCATATATATATGTTAGCATATGGTATTTGTCTTTCTCTTTCTGACTTACTTCACTCTGTATGACAGACTCTAGGTCCATCCACCTCATATATCACATCTTCTTTATCCATTAATCTGTTGATGTGCATTTAGGTTGCTTCGATGACCTAGCTATTGTAAATAGTGCTGAAATGAACATTGGGGTGTATGTGTCTTTTTGAATTATAGTTTTCTGTGGGTATATGCCCATTAGTGGGATTGCTGGGTCATATGGTAGTTCTGTTTTTAGTTTTTTTTTAAACATCTTAATTAGAGTATAATTGCTTTACAATGGTGTGTCAGTTACTGCTTTATAACAAAGTGAATCAGTTATACATATACATATGTCCCCATATCTCTTCCCTCTTGCATCTCCCTCCCTCCCACCCTCCCTATCCCACCCCTCTAGGTGGTCACAAAGCACCGAGCTGATCTCCCTGTGCTATGCGGCTGCTTCCCACTAGCTATCTATTTTACATTTGGTAGTGTATGTATGTCGATGACACTCTCTCACTTTGTCTCAGCTTACCCATCCTCCTCCCCATATCCTCAAGTCTATTCTCTAGTAGGTCTGCATCTTTATTCCCATCTGGCCCCTATGTTCTTCTGACCATTTTCTTTTTTTTTTTTTTTAGATTCCATATATATGTGTTAGCATACAATATTTGTTTTTCTCTTTCTGACTTGCTTCACTCTGTATGACAGTCTCTAAGTCCATCCACCTCACTACAAATAATTCAGTTTCATTCATTTTTATGGCTGAGTAATATTCCATTGTATATGTATGCCACAACTTCTTTATCCATTCATCTGTTGATGGACACTTAGGTTGCTTCCATGTCCTGGCTATTGTAAATAGAGCTGCAATGAACATTTTGGTAAATGACTCTTTTTGAATTATGGTTTTCTTAGGGTATGTGCCCAGTAGTGGGATTGCTGGGTCATATGGTAGTTCTATTTGTAGTTTTTTAAGGAACCTCAATACTGTTCTCCATAGTGGCTGTATCAGTTTACATTCCCACCAACAGGGCAAGAGAGTTCCCTTTTCGCCACATCCTCTCCAGCATTTGTTGTTTGTAGATTTTCTGATGACGCCCATTCTAATGGGTGTGAGGTTATACCTCATTATAGTTTTGATTTGCATTTCTCTAATAGTTAGTGATGTTGAGCAGATTTTAATGTGCCTCTTGGCCATCTCTATGTCTTCTTTGTAGAAATGTCTATTTAGGACTTCTGTACATTTTTTGATTGGGTTGTTTGCTTTTTTAATAGTAAGCTGCATGAGCTGTTATATATTGTGGAGATTAATCCTTTGTCTGTTGATTTGTTTACAAATATTTGCTCCCATTCTAAGGGTTGTCTTTTCGTCTTGTTTATAGTTTCCTTTGCTGTGAAAAAGCGTTTAAGTTTCATTACGTCCTGTCTCTTTATTTTTGTTGTTATTTCCATTGCTCTAGGAGTTGGATCAAAAAAGATCTTGCTGTGATTTTTGTCAGAGTGTTCTTCTTATGTTTTCCTCTAAGAGTTTTCTACTGTTCGGTCTTACATTTAAGTCTTTAATCCATTTTGAGTTTATTTCTGTGTATGGTGTTAAGGAGTGTTCTAATATCATTCTTTTATATATAGCTGCCCAGTTATCCCAGCAGCAGTTAATGAAGAGACTATCCATTCTCCACTGTAGATCCTTGCCTCCTCTGTCATAGATTAGTTGACCATACGTGCGTGGCTTTATCTCTGGACTTTCTATCTTGTTCCATTGACCTATATTTCTGTTTTTGTGTCAGTATCACATTGTCTTTATAACTGTAGCTTTGTAGTATAGTCTGAAGTCAAGGAGTCTGATTCCTCCATCTCTGTTTTTTTTTTTTTCCCTCAAGTTTGCTTTAGCTCTTTTGGGTCTTTTGTGTCTTCATACAAATTTTAAGATTTTTTGTTCTACTTCTGTAAAAAATGCCATTGTTAATTTGATAGGGATTGCATTGAATCTGTAGATTGCTTTGGGAAGTATAGTCATTTTCACAATATTAGTTCTTCTAATCCAAGAACATGGTATATATCTCCATCTGTTTGTGTCGTCTTTGATTTCTTTCATTAGTGTTTTATAGTTTCCTGAGTATAGATCTTTTGTGTCCTTAGGTAGGTTTATTCGTAGTTATTTAATTCCTTTTGTTGCAATGGTGAATGGGAGTGTTTTCTTAATTTCACTTTCAGATTTTTCATCATTAGTGTATAGGAATGCAAGAGATTTCTGTGCATGAATTTTGTATCCTGCAACTTTACCAAATTCTTTGATTAGCTCTAATAGTTTTCTGGTGACATCTTTAGGAATCTATGTATAGTAACATGTCATTGACAAACAGTGATAGTTTTACTTCTTCTTTTCCAGTTTGTATTCCTTTTATTTCTTTTTCTTCTCTGATTGCCGTGGCTAGGACTTCCAAAATTATGTTGAATAATAGTTGTGAGAGTGAACATCCTTGTCTTCTTCCTGATCTTAGAGGAAATGTATTCAGTTTTTCACCATTGAAAATGATGTTTCCTGTGTGTTTGTTGTATATGGCCTTTATTATGTTGAGGTAGATTCCCTCTATGACCACTTTCTGGAGAGTTTTTATCATAAATAAGTGTTGAATTTTGCAAAAAGCTTTTTCTGCATCTTTTGATATGATCATATGTTTTTTATTTTTCAATTTGTTACTGTGGTGTATCACATTGATTGATTTCCCTATATTGAAGAATCCTTGCAACCCTGGGATAAATCCCACTTATTCCCAGTGTTTGACCCTTTTAATATATTGCTGGATCCTCTTTGCTAGTATTTTGTTCAGGATTTTTGCATCTATATTCAACAGGGATGTTGGTCTGTATTTTTCTTTTGTTGTATTATCTCTGTCTGGTTTTCGTATCTGTGTGATGGTGGCCTCATAGAATGAGTTTGGGAGTGTTCCTTCTTCTTCAATTTTTTGGAAGAGTTTGAGAAGGAAAGGTGTTAGCTCTTCTCTAAATGTTTAATAGAATTCACCTGTGAAACCATCTGGTCCTGGACTTTTCTTAGTTGGAAGATTTTTAATCACAGTTTCAATTTCATTACTTGTGATTGGTCTGTTCATATTTTTTATTTCTCCCTGGTTCAGTCATTGAAGGTTATACCTTTCTAAGAATTTGTCCATTTTTTCCAGGTTGTCCATTTTATTGGAATAGAGTTGCTTGTAGTAGTCTCTTATGATGCTGTATATTTCCACGGTGTCCATTGTAACTTCTCCTTTTTCATTTCTGGTTTTTTTGATTTGACTCCTCTCCTTCTTTTTCTTGTTGAGTCTCGCTAAAGGTTTATCAATTTTGTTTATGTTCTCAAAGAACCTGCTTTAATTTTACTGATATTTGCTATGGTTTTCTTTGTTTCTATTTCATTTATTTTTGCTCTGATCTTTATGATTTCTTTCCTTCTACTAACTTTGGGTTTTGTTTGTTCTTCTTTCACTAGTTCCCTTAGGTGTAACGTGAGATTGTTTATCTGAGATTTTTCTTTTTCAGGGGTAGGATTGTATTGCTGTAAACTTCCCGCTTAGAACCATTTTTTCTGCAGCCCATAAGTTTTGTATCATCATGTTTTCATTGTCATTTGTCTCTAGGGTTTATTTTTTTATTTCTACTTTGACTTCTTCAGTGATCTCTTGGTTATTTAGTAAAGTATCGTTTAGCCTCCATGTGTTTGTGTTTTTTACGGTTTTTTCCTCTGTAATTTATTTCTAATATCATAGTGTTGATTTGGAAAAGATGCTTGGTATGACTTCACTTTTCTTAAAATTACTGAGGCTTGATTTGTGACCCAAGATGTGATCTATCCTAGAGAATATTCCATGTGCACTTGAGAACAATGTATAATCTGCAGTTTTCGGATGGAATGTGCTGTAAATCTATCTGGTCCAATGTGTCATTTAAAGCCTGTGTTTCCTTATTAATTTTCTGTCTGGATGATCTGTCCATTGGTGTAAATGAGGTGTTAAGGTTTCCCAGTATTATTGTGTTACTGTCACTTTCATCTTTTATAGCTGTTAGCATTTATCTTATATATTGAGGTGCTCCTATGTTGGGTACATATATATTTATAATTGTTATATATTCTTGGATTGATCACTTGATCATTATGTAGTGTCCTTCCTTGTCTCGTGTAACCTTCTTTATTTTAAAGTCTATTTTATCTGATATGAGTATTGCTACTCCAGCTTTCTTTTGATTTCCATTTACATGGAATATCTTTTTCCATCCCCTCACTTTCAGGCTGCATGTGTCCCTAGGTCTGAAGTGGGTCTCTTGTAGACAGAATATATATGGATCTTGTTTTTGTATCCATTCAGTGACCCTCTGTCTTTTGGTTGTAGCAGTTAATCCATTCACATTTAAGGTAATTATCAATATGTATGTTCTTATTACCATTTTGTTAACTGTTTTGCATTTGTTTTTGTAGGTCCTTTTTCTTCACTTGTTTCCCACTTAGAGAAGTTCCTTTAGTATTTGTTGTAGAGCTGGTTTGGTGGTGCTGAATTCTCTTATCTTTTGCTTGTCTGCAAAGCTTTGTATTTCACCACTGAATCTGAATGAGATCCTTGCTGGGTAATCTTGGTTGTAGGTTCTTCCCTTTCATCACTTTAAATATATCATGCCACTCCCTTCTGGCTTGTAGAGTTTCAGCTGAGAAATCAACTGTTAACCTTATGGGAGTTCCCTTGTATGTTTTTTGTCATTTTCCCCTTGTTGCTTTTAATAATTATTCTTTGTTTTTAATTTTTGTCAATTTGATTACTGTGTGTCTCGGCAAGTTTACCCTTGGGTTTAGCCTGCCTGAGACTCTCTGAACTTCCTGGACTTAGGTCATTATTTCCTTTCCCATGTTAGGGAAATTTTCCACTATAATCACTTCTAATATTTTCTCAGGTCCTTTCTCTCTCTCTTCTCCTTCTGGGACCCCTATTATGTGAATGTTGGTGCATTTAATGTTGTCCCAGAGGTCTCTTACACTGTCTTCTTTTCTTTTGCTTATTTTTTTCTTTATTCTGTTCCATGGCAGTGAATTCCACCATACTGTCTTCCATGGCACTTATCTGTTCTTCTGCCTCAGTTATTCTGGTATTGATTACTTCCAGTGTATTTTTCATTTCAGTTATTGTATTGTTTATCTCTGTTTGTTTGTTCATTAATTCTTCTAGGTGTTTGTTCTTTAATTCTTCTAGGTCTTTGTTAAACATTTCTTTCATCTTCTTGATCTTTGCCTCCATTCTTTTTCCAACATCCTGTATCATCTTCACTATCATTATTATGAATTATTTTTCTGGAAGGTTGCCTATCTACACTTCCTTTAATTGTTTTTCTGGTGTTTTATATTCTTCCTTCATCCTCCTCTGCCTTTTCATTTTTCTAGCTTTCTGTGAATGTGGTTTTCATTCCACAGGCTGCAAGATTGTAGTTCTTCTTGCTTCTGCTGTCTGCTATCTTGTGGATGAAGCTATCTAAGAGACTTGTACAAGCTTCCTGATGGGAGGACCTGGTGGTGTGTAGAGCTGGTTGTTGCTCTGGTGGGCAGAGCTCAGCAAAACTTTAATCCACTTGTCTGCTGATGGGTGGGTCTGAGTTCCCTCCCTGTTGGTTGTTTGGCCTGATGTGACCCAGCACTAGAGACTACTGGCTCTTTGGTGGGGCTAATGGTGGCATCTGGGAGGGCTCAGGCCAAGGAGTACTTCCCAGAACTTCTGCTGCCAGTGTCTTTTTTCCCATGGTGAGCCACAGACACCTGCCTCTGCAGGAGACCCTCCAACACTAGCAGGTATGTCTGATTCAGTCTCCTATGGGGTCACTGCTCCTTCCCCTTGGTTCCTGATGCACACCCTAATTTGTGTGTCCCCTCCAAGTGTGGAGTCTGTTTCCATTACTCCTGTTGAAGTCCTGTAATCAAATCCTGTTAGCCTTCAAGGCCTGATTCTCTGGGAATTCCTCCTCCCATTGCCAGACCCCCAGGTGGTGAAGCCTGATATGGTGCTCAGAACCTTTACTCCAGTGGGTGGACTTCTGTGGTATAATTGTTCTCCACTTTGTGAGTCACCCACTCAGCAGTTATGGGGTTTGGCTTTTTGTGATTGTGTGCCTTCTACCATCTCATTGTGGCTTCTCCTTTGTCTTTGGATGTGGGGTGGTTTTTTCGTGAGTTCCAATGTCTTCCTGTTGATGATTGTTCAGCAGTTAGTTGTGATTCCAGTGCTCTCCCAAGAGGGCTAGACATTATATTGAGAAATGGAAAAGTCGATCCTCAAATTTATGTGACAATTTTGAAAAAGAAGAACAAAACTGGAGGACTCACATTTCCCAATTTTGAAACTTAATGCAAAGACACTGTAATCAAAACAAAGCAGTACCAACATGAGGATAGACATATAGAACAATGGAATATAATTGAGAGTCCAGAAATAAATTCATACATTTATGGCCAGTTGATTTTTGAAAAATGTGCCAATTCCACTCACCAGAAAAAGAATAGTCTCTTCAACAAATGGTAAATGGGATGACTGGATATCAACCTGCAAACCAAAATGAAGTTGGACCACTTCTTTACACCATATAAAAAATAACTCAAAATGGATCAAGGACACAAATATAGGAACAAAAATCATAAAACTCCTAGAAGAAAGCATAGGTCAAATCAACATGACCTTGGATTTTTCAACAGTTTCTTAGCTATGACACCAAAAGCATGAACAACAAAAGAAAAAAAATTTATATAAATCGGACCTTGTCAACATTAGAAAATTTTGTGCATCAAAGTACATGATCAAGAATGTGAAAAGACAACATACAGAATGTGAGAAAAAGTTTGTAAACCATATATGTAATGAGTCTAATATTCAGAATATATAAAGAACTTAACAACACAAAAACAAAAAGACAACCCAGTTAAAAATGAGCAAGTCCAAATTACATATTTGGACTTGTCCAAATTACATATACAATGGCCAAAATTACATATTTGTAATTTGTCCAAATTACATATACAATGGCCAAAATTACATATACAATGTAATTTGTCCAAATTACATATACAATGGCCAAAAAAAAAAACTCTAAACCTGAAAACATACTCAATATCATTGGTTATTTGGGAAATCCAAATCCAAACCACAATGAAGTGCCACTTTTCACACATTAGGATGGCTATAATTTTTAAAAATGGAAAATAATAAGTATTGGAAAGGATGGAGGAATTGGAACCCTCATACATTGTTGGTGGGAATGTAAAATGATTCAGATTCTGTGGGAAACAGTTTTGCATTTCCTCAAAAAGATAAACATAAAATTATCATAAGACCCAGAAATTCCACTCCTTACATATGTATATACCCAAAATAATGGGAAAGAAGTACTAAAACAAGTACATGTACGCTCTCGTTCATAAGCAGCACTATACACAATAGTCAAAGTCTGGAAACAGCTCAAATGTCTATTAAAGGATAAATGGATAAATTGTGGTGTGTGTGTATAATGGAAAATTATTTACTCATTAAAATAAGATAGCACTAATACATGCTACAATGTGAATGAATCTCCAAAAACATGATGTGAAGTGAAAGACAAATATAAAAGGTTACATATTGTATGATTCTGCTTATATGGAATATCCAGATAGGTACTTCTATAAAAGTAGAACACAGACTGGTGTTTTCCGGGGACCAGGGTAAAGGGGAGATGGGAAGAAACTGTTTAAATTGTGTAGAATTTTACCTTGGAGTGATGGAAATACTTTGGAACTAGATAAAAGTGGTGGTTTTACAGACAAAGAACGGACTAAATGCAACAGAAATATTAATTTTAATTTATGTGGATTTTACTTCAATAATTTGTAACATATAAAAACATATAATAAAACTGCTGAGGAGCTTCAAGATGGTGGAAGAGTAAGACGTGGAGACCACCTTCCTCCACACAAATACATCAAAAATACATCTACATTTGGAACAACTCCTGCAGAACACCTACTGAACACCGGCAGAAGACCTCAGACCTCCCAAAAGGCAAGAAACTCCCCATGCACCTGGGTAGGGCAAAAGAAAAAAGAGAGACAAAAGAATAGGGACGGGACTGCACCAATGGGAGGGAGCAGTGAAGAAGGAAAGGTTTCCACACACTAGGAAGCCGCTTCGTGGGCAGAGACTGCTGGTGGTGGAGGGAGAAGCTTCAGAGCCATGGAGGAGAGTGTAGCAACAGGGGTGCAGAGGGCAAAGCGGAGAGATTCCCACACAGAGGATCGGAGCCAACGAGCACTCACCAGCCTGAGAGGCTTGTCTGCTAATCCGCCGGGAGGGGTGGGGGCTGGGAGTTGAGGCTCGGGCTTCAGAGGTCGGATCCCTGGGAGAGGACTGGGGTAGGCTGCGTGAACACAGTCTGAATGGGGCTAGTGCGCCAAATCTAGCTGGGAGGGAGTCCAGGAAAAAGTCTGGAGCTGCTGAAGATGCAAAAGACTTCGTCTTGCCTCTTTGCTTTGCGGTGCACAGGGAGAAGGGATTAAGAGCGCTGCATAAAGGAGCTCCAGAGACGGGCGTGAGCCGCGGCTATCAACATGGACCCCAGAGACGGGCATGAGACGCTAAGGCTGCTGCTGCAGTCACCACGAAGGCTATGTGCAAGCACAAGTCATATCCACACCTCCCCTCCTGAGAGCCTGAGCAGCCCACCACTGCCAGGGTCCCGTGATCCAGGAACAAATTCCCCGGAAAAACACATGGCGTGCCTCAGGCTGTTGCAACGTCACGGCCTCTGCAACCGCTGGCTCACCCTGCATTCCATACTCCTCCCTCGGGACGTCCTGAGTGAGCCAGAACCACCTAATCAGCTGCTCCTTTAACCTCGCCCTGTCTGAGGGAAGAAGAGATGCCCTCAGGCGACCTGCAAGCAGAGGTGGGGCCAAATCCAAAGCTGAAGCACAGGAGCTGTGAGAACAAAGAAGAAAAAGGGGAATCTCTCCCGGCCGCTTCAGGAGCAGCGGATTAAATCTCCACAATCAACATGATGTACCCTGCATCTGTGGAGTTCCTGAATAGACAACGAATCATCCCAAATTGAAGAGGTGGACTTTGGGAGAAAGGACATATATATTTTTTTCTCTTTTTCTCTTTTTATCAGTGTGTATGTGGATGCTTCAGTGTGTGATTTTGTCTGTACAGCTTTGCTTTTACCACTTCTCCTAGGGTTCTGTCTGTCCGTTTTTGTTTCTTTTTTTTAATAATTAAAAATTTTTAATAATTATTTTTTAATTTTTATTTTAATAATATTGTTTTATTTTATTTTATTTTATCTTCTTCTTTCTTTCTTTCTTTTTTCTCCCATTTATTCTGAGCTGTGGGGATGACAGGCTCTTGGTGCTCCAGCGAGGTGTCAAGGCTGTGCCTCTGAGGTGGGAGAGCAAAGTTCAGGACACTGGTCCACAAGAGACCTCCCAGCTCCATGTAATATCAAATGGTGAAAATCTCCCAGAGATCTCCATCTCAATGACAAGTCCCAGCTCCACTCAACGGCCAGCAAGCTACAGTGCTGGACACCCTATGCCAAACAACAAGCAAGACAGGAACACAACCCCATGGGTTAGCAGAGAGGCTGCCTAAAATAATGTGACAAACACCCCAAAACACACCAGCAGATGTTGACCTACCTACCAGAAAGACAAGATCCAGCCTCATCCACCAGAACACAGGCACTAATCCCCTCCACCAGAAAGCCTACAAAACCCACTGAAACAAACTTAGCCACTGGGGACAGACACCAAAAATGACGAGAACTATGAACCTGTAGTCTGTGAAAAGGAGACCCCAAAAACAGTAAGTTAAACAAAATGAGAAGACAGGGAAACACAAAGCAGATGAAGGCAAAAACCCACGGGACATAAAAAATGAAGAGAAAATAGGCAGTCTACCTGAAAAAGAATTCAGAATAATGATAGTAAAGAAGATCCAAAATCTTGGAAATAGAATGGAGAGAATACAAGAAACGTTTAACAAGGACCTAGAAGAACTAAAGAGCAAACAAACAGTGATGGACACCATAATAAGTGAAATTAAAAATTCTCTAGAAGGATTCAATAGCAGAATACATGAGGCAGAAGAATGGATAAGTGACCTGGAAGATAAAGTAGTGGAAATAACTATTGCAGAGCAGAATAAAGAAAAAAGAATGAAAAGAATTGAAGACAGTCTCAGAGACCTCTGGGAAAACATTAAACGCACCAACATGCGAATTACAGGGGTCCCAGAAGAAGAAGGGAAAAAGGGACTGAGAAAATATTTGAAAAACTTCCCTAATATGGGAGAGGAAATAGTAAATCAAGTACAGGAAGTGCAGAGATTCCCATAACAGGATGAATCCAAGGAGAAATATGCCAAGACACTTATTAATCAAACTATCAAAAATTAAATACCAAGAAAATATATTAAAAGCAGCACGGAAAAAACAACAAATAACACACAAGGGAACCCCCATAAGGTTAACAGCTGGTCTTTCAGCAGAAACTCTGCAAGCCAGAAGGGAGTGGCAGCACATATTTAAAGTGATGAAGGAGAAAAATCTACAATCAAGATTACTCTACCCAGCAAGGATCTCATTCAGATTTGATGGAGGAACTAAAACCCTTCCCAACAAGCAAAAGCTAAGAGAATTCAGCACCACCAAACCAGTTTTACAACAAGCGCTAAAGGAACTTCTCTAGGCAGGAAACACAAGAGAAGGAAAAGACCTACAATAACAAACCCAAAACAATTAAGAAAATGGTAATACGCACATGCATATTGATTATTGCCTTAAATGTAAATGGATTAAATGCACCAACCAAAACGATAGACTGGCTGAATGGAAACAAAAGCAAGACCCCTATATATGCTGTGTACAAGAGACCCACTTCAGATCTAGGGACACATACACACTGAAAGTGAGGGGATGGAAAATTATATATCCATGCAAATGGAAATCAAAAGAACGCTGGAGAAGCAATTCTCATATCAGAAAAAAAAAAGACTTTAAAACAAAGACTATTACAAGAGACAAAGAAGGACACTACATAGTGATCAAGGGATCAATCCAAAAAGAAGATAAAACAATTGTAAATATTTATGCACTCAACATAGGAGCACATCAATACATAAGCAAATACTAACAGCCATAAAAGGGGAAATTGACAGTAACACAATCATAGTAGGTGACTTTAACACACCACTTTCACCAATGGACAGATCATCCAAAATGAAAATAAATAAGGAAACACAAGCTTTAAATGATAGATTAAACAAGATAGACTTCATTGATATTTATAGGACATTCCATCCAAAAGCAGCAGAATACACTTTCTTCTCAATTGCTCATGGAGCATTCTCCAGGATAGATCATATCTTGAGTCACAAATCAAGTTTTGGTAAACTTAAGAAAACTGAAATCGTATCAAGTATCTTTTTCGACCACAAGACTATGAGACTAGGTATCAATCACAGGTAAAAATCTTTAAAAAAACAAACATATGGAGGCGGAAAAATACAATACTTAATAATCAAGAGATCACTGCAGAAATCAAAGCGCAAATCAAAAAGTAACTAGAAACAAATGACAATGAAAACACGAAGAACCAATACTGTGGCATGCAGCAAAAGCAGTTCTAAGTCGAAATTTTATAGCAATAAAAACCTACCTTAATTAACAAGAAAGATTTCAAATAAACAACCTAACTGTACACCTAAATCAATTAGAGGAAGAAGAACAAAAAATCCCCAAAGTTAGCTGAAGGAAAGGAATCATAAAGATGAGATGAGAAATAAATGAAAAAGAAATGAAGAAAACAATATCAAAGATCAACAAAACTAAAAGCTGGATCATTAAGAAGATAAACAAAATTGATAAACCATTAGACAAACTCATCAAGAAAAAATGCGAGAAGACTCAAATCACTAGAATTAGAAATGAAAAAGGAGAAGTAACAACTGACACTGCAGAAATACAAAGGAGCATGAGACATTACTACAAGCAATTCTATGCCAATAAAATGGACAACCTGGAAGAAATGGACAGATTCTTAGAAGTGCACAACCTTCCAAAACTGAACCAGGAAGAAAGAGAAAATATGAACAAATCAATCACAAGCACTGAAATTGAAACTCTGAATAAAAATCTTCCAACAAACAAATCCCAGGACAAGATGTATTCACAGGCAAATTCTATCAAACATTTAGAGAACTAACAACTATCCTTCTCAAACTCTTCCAAAATATAGCAGATGGAGGAACACTCCCAAACTCATTCCACGAGGCCACCATCACCCTGATAGCAAAACCAGAAAAAGATGTCACAAAGAAAGAAAACTACAGGCCAATATCACTGATGTACATAGATGCAAAAATCATCAACAAAATACTAGCAAACAGAATCCAAAACACATTAAAAGGATCATACACCGTGATCAGTTGTGGTTTACCCCATGAATGCAAGGAATCTTCAATATATGCAAATCAATCAATGTGACACACAATATTAACAAATTGAAGGAGAAAAACCATATGATCATCTCAATAGGTGCAGAGAAAGCTTTTGACAAAATTCAACACTGATTTATGATAAAAATCCTCCAGAAAATAGGCATAGAGGAAACTTTCCTCAACATAATAAAGGCCATATATGACAAACCCACAGCCAACATTGTCCTCAACGGCGAAAAGCTGAAAGCATTTCCACTAGGATCAGGAACAAGACAAGGTTGTGCACTCTCACCACTCTTATTCAACATAGTTTTGGAAGTTTTAGCCACAGCAATCTGAGAAGAAAAGGAAATAAAAGGAATCCAGCTTGGAAAAGAAGAAGTAAAGATGTCACTGTTTGCACATGACATGATACTATACATGGAGAATCCTAAAAATGCTACCAGAAAACTACTAGAGCTAATGAATGAATTGATAAATAGCAGTATACAAAATTAATGCACAGAAATCTCTTGCATTCCTATACACTAATGATGAAAAATCGAAGAGTGAAATTAAGAAAACACTCCCATTTACCACTGCCACAAAAAGAATTATATACCTAGGAATAAACCTACGTAAGGAGAAAAAAGACCTGTATGCAGAAAAGTATAAGAGACTGATGAAATAAATTAAAGATGATACAAATAGATGGAGAGATATACCATGTTCTTGGATTGGAAGAATCAACATTGTGAAAATGACTATACTATCCAAAGCAATCTACAGATTCAATGCAATTCCTATCAAAGTACCACTGGCATTTTTCACAAAAGCAGGACAAAAAAGTTCACAATTTGTATGAAAACACAAAAGACCCCAAATACCCAAAAGCCATCTTCAGAAAGAAAAACGGAGCTGTAGGAATCAGGCTCCCTGACTTCAGAGAATACCACAAAGCTAAAGTAATGAAGACAGTATGGTACTGGCACAAAAACACAAATATAGATCAATGGAACAGGATAGAAAGCCCAGAGATAAACCCACACACATGTGGTCACCTTATCTTTGATAAAGGAGGCAAGAATACACAGTGGAGAAAAGACAGCCTCTTCAATAAGTGCTGCTGTGAAAACTAGACAGCTACATGTAAAATAATGAAATTAGACCACTCCCTACTACCACCGTACACACACAGAAAATAAAACTCATAATGGATTAAAGACCTAAATTTAAGGCCAGACAGTACACAACGCTTAGAAGAAAACATAGGCAAACACTCTATGACATAAATCACAGCAAGATCCTTCTTGACCCACCTCCTAGAGAAATGGAAATGAAAACAAAAATAAATAAATGGGACCTAATGAAACTTAAAAGCGTTTGCACAGCAAAGGAAACCATAAACAAGACCAAAAGACAACCCTCAGAATGGGAGAGAATATTTGCAAATGAAGCAACTGACAAAGGATTAATCTCCAAAATTTACAAGCAGCTCATGCAGGTCAATGTCAAAAAAATAAACAACCCAATCCAAATATGGGCAGACGACCTAAATAGACATTTCTTCAAAGAGATACACAGATTGCCAACAAACACATGAAAGAATGCTCAACATCATTAATCATTAGAGAAATGCAAATCAAAACTACAATGAGATATCATCTCACACTGGTCAGAATGGCCATGATTAAAAAATCTATAAACAACCAATGCTGGAGAGGGTTTGGAGAAAAGGGAACCTTCTTGCGCTGTTGGTGGGAATGTAAATTGATACAGCCACTATGGAGAACAGTATGGATGTTCCTTAAAAATCTAAAACTAGAACTACCATACAACCCAGCAATCCCACTACTGGGTATATACCCTGAGAAAACTATAACTCAAAATTGTCACGTACCAAAATGTTCATTGCAGCTCTATTTACAATAGCCAGGAAGGACATGGAAGCAATCTAAGTGTCCATCAACAGGTGAATGGATGAAGAAGATGTGGCACATATATACAATGGAATATTATTCAGCCCTAAAAAGAAACGAAATTGAGTTTTTGTAGTGAGGTGGATAGACGTAGAGTCTGTCATACAGAGTGAAGTAAGTCAGAAAGGGAAAAACAAATACTGTATGCTAACACATATATATGGAATCTAATACATATATATATGGTCATGAAAAACTAGGGGCAAGATGGGAATAAAGACACAGACGTACTGGAGAATGGACTTGAGGGTACGGGGAGGGGAAGGTAAGCTGTGACAAAGTGAGAGAGTGCCATGGACATATATACACTACCAAACGTACAATAGATAGCTAGTGGGAAGCAGCTACATAGCACAGGGAGATCAGCTCAGTGCTTTGTGACCACCTAGAGGGGTGGGATAGGGAGGGTGGGAGGGAGGGAAATGCAGGAGTGAGAGATATGGGGACATATGTATATGTATAACTGATTCACTTTGTTATAAAGCAGAAACTAACACACCATCGTAAAGCAATTATACTCCAATAAAGATGTTTAAAAATAACACAAAAACCAGGTTATATCCTTTCTTCCTCCATGGTGAAAGCTTGCTGTTCCCTGAGGATATCACATGCTCTCCTCCTCTCTATGGTAGATGATGCTTTTCACTCACAAACCAGAGAAACAGAATCCATGTTCTGCTTGCTCCCAATTGCTGTTTTCTTCTCTCATACACAGAATCTTCTTCTAAAGCTCACGCCCTTATCTTATAATACTGTTATAGAACTGTGTCATTAACCAACCTTGAACTTTGTTATAAGCTGAAATTCTTTACCCTTGAAACAATAAAATTTAATCTACTACCATCTCTCCATCTCTTTCTTGGAGGAGACATTACTGCCCAGCAAGGTCTGGATATTCCACATCTGGAATGCAGCATGTGGGAAAGTTAGATGATTTCTAAAGATTTTAAGGAGGTCGGACACCTATTTTAGTGGCTGAAGTTGTCCCATTGTTGTGTTCAAGGCCAGCCCATCCACTAGAAGTTTGGATGTCATCCTTTCCTTTCTCCTTGGAAAACTCAGTGGATTAATCATATTCTCTCCTGTATCTTCAACTTCATTTTTCTCTTGGCTGTTTTAAAGAATATAAACTTTCCCAAGACTCTTCCATTAAAAAAAAAAAGGCCTCCCTCAATCTCATGAGCATCTTCAGCTATCATCTGATTTTCCTTTTCCAGAGTTATTACATTTACACCTTCCACTACCTCATTGCTCTATGTTCTATTATCTCAATCCTAATGTCAAATTTATATATTGCTCTATAATAAAATGTCCCAGAACTTAGTGAGTTAAAAAATAGTAATTTTATTATACTCATTATTGTGCATTTCAGCAATTAAGCTAAGGTCCACTGGACAATTCTACTCCAGAAAGCATTTACTGGGGTCACTAGGTGGCATTCAGCTGGTGGCTGGTCTGGTGTGGAGGATCCAAGACAGGTTCACACACATGCCTGCTGTCTTGGTGGGGATATCTGAAAAGTTGGCCTCAGTGGATTTCTATCACTTTTCATGTTGTCTCAGGCCCTCTGCATGTGGTACATCCCACAGAGAGATCAGGCTTTTTCCATGGTGGCTTAGCATTCCAAAAGACAGACTGAGGAAGAAAGAAACTTCATGGCTTTCTATGACCTATTCTTCGAAATTAGGCAGCATCCAATTATACTGCATTCTATTTGTTAAACTGACTCACAAGGCCAACCCTGATGCAAGGAGAGGAAATTTCACAAGGGCATAATTACTGGGAAGTATGGTTAACTGAAGCCACATGTTTTAGTCTACCACACCCATGCAACTCCTCAACCCACCACAACCTGGCCTACATGGTCTACCACTCTATTGAAATTGCAATATTCAAGGTAAACAAAGTCTTCCTCCTAGTTGTTAAATCCAATAGATGTTTTTAAGTACTTTTTTTTTTGGCTTGTTTTTCTGCTGAATTACACCCTACTGACAACTAAATCTTTCTTGAATTTTTCCTGTATTCCTTGTATTTATCCTGTATTCGCCATCTATTCAACTGCCCAAGACAGAAAACTGAAATTCATACTTTTACCTTCTTTATTATTCCCTTTCATATGTCCTTAATCTCTGAACATTCAATTTGCTAAAAATATTTTTAATTTGTCTACTTTTCTCCATCCTAGATAGTAGATGTGATGAAGGACTCAGTGGGGAAATTACCCTGGCATTCTGGCTTGTAAGTTGTAAAGAATTTATAGTTTACTACAGTAAGCTCAAATACTTTTAGTAGAGGTTTCTAGGAGATATCAAAATAGGATATACTCAATGAGACAATCAAGTAGGTGGCAGTGGGATTAGGTCTGTCAAGAGTGAAGCTGTTAGCTCACAAGAAGTCCCAAGTTCCTGCTTACCCACCTTCTTACACTCCCAAACATGTCATCCTGAAACACTATCACACTGACCTTGTGTATTTGTAAAAATATCCATTGGCAAGCCATATATTCTGGATCTAACACCTAGGTACTGAGTATGTTTTCTTACAACATCACTGGAACTATTTGCTACATTGGTTATAAGTTAAATAACCATGACCAGGAAGGTTCTGGTTTCTGGTAAAGGCTAAGTATCTCCTTCCCTCAGACAACAGCTATGTATTTTGGGTAAAATATAAAAAACAAAAAATAAACAAACAAACAACTACCTAAAGGCACTATCAAGCAACATAAAGCAGGCATAAACTAAAGGAAATTCTGAACTTGAAAGAAAGGAACAAAATTAGGTGATATTTCAATTTTTTAGAGCTTTTAGCCAGAGGGCAAGTCACAATAAGTTCCTTACTGAGTGTCTAAATCTGGCATAGAAAACCTTCAGTCTTACTGGCATGAAGAACCAGAGGACAGAGTTTCAGTTCACCTACAGCAGCTGGAAAGTATGGGTGTAAAATCCTGAAAAGGATCCAAAGAGTGAGAGCCCTAAATTTTGTGCATAAACTTTGTCCAAATCTCTGGCCAACTATAAATGTGGGAAGCATGCTCCAGGCAGTCTAGGTAAAGCTGAAAGAACTGAATAAATATAGTAAGTGCTGCCCACCTCAGAAGAGACAGTTTATATTTGAGTTCAGCCAAGTTAACTGCTTATGAAAACAAAACAAAACAATATTTTTCAAAGGAACAAAATGTAGTCCAAATTCTCTACAACACATCTTATACAAAGTCCATTTCAAACTAACATATATATGAAGAAAGGAGAAAATATGACCCATAATCAAAAAAAGTTGCTAAAAATGGACACTGAGATGACACAGATGTTGGAACTAGTAACATTTTAAAACAGCTATGCCCAAAGATTTAAATAAAAATGTTTAAATTGAATAGTGACCAGGAAACTTATATGCACAAATACATTGCAACTATGTAAAAATGACCAGCTGATAGGTGGGAAATCAACTCCAGGTCTAAGAAAGACTGAGCATGACAATCCTAGCTAGGAATTAAAGTACCTACTGACACTGTTAGTTCAAGGCCTTATTGTTTCTCGCATAGACTATACAGTGCCAAAAATAATGTTCCTGTTTTTGGCCACTACTGACTGTACCCTACTTCCCACACACACAAGCCCTAAATGCAACCTCAACATTGATTCCAGAATTACCTTTAAGAACACAGTATTATTTAGAATATTATTGATTGCAGGTGAACTAAAACACAACTTTAATTCAGGCAAAAAGAGGAATTTATTAAAAGGTGACATAATTACAGGAAGGGGAAGAATGTAAGCGAGCCTCAAGTTCAAGTAAGACCAGAGACTTAAACACAAATAGATTTCTTTCTTTCTGTCTCTCAACCTTACCTGTTCATTTTATTCTCTTAGACCAATTTCCTCCCCGTGGCTATAAAAGGACTACCACATGTTCCTGAGCTATACATCTCCAAGTTTTGCCAGAAAAGTAGGACAGAATATTTTTACCCAGATTCAGTTAGAAATACTCTAGGGAAGAATTCTGATTTCCTGACCTAGGTGACATACACTTACCTCAACCAATCAAATCAATGGTGACCAGGGAGAGGGATACTATGATTGGAAGTCTCTACTAGAACTCCATGATTGGAGGAGGGAAAAACAGCTCTCCTCAAAACAAAAGGTATTATTACCAGAATAAGAGAGAAATATACCCCCTCAAAAAAATGTTCATTCCAACAGATTTCCTCTAGTCTATTCCAGTTGGTGACACCTATGTCAGGATCATGGGGTTTCTCTTACAGTCGAGATTGCTCATTGTTCCCCAGTATGTGCACCATTCTTCTCCTTTTACTTCTTATTTTGCTGCTTGAAACATGAATATGATGGCTGGAGTTCTATCTTGTACCATCATGTTGAGGTATACACCCTGGAGATGATAGAGCTAGTAGGAGCCCACCCATAAGCTTTAGGATAAAAGAGGAATATATTTATGTATTGTTACTTGGATCTCTGCTAACTCAAATTTGGACTTAATTCCAACTAAAACTCCCTTCAGTCCCCATACCTAACCAAGGCAAAGCAAATAAAGATTGCGAGTGGGTTGAACCAAAACACCTGGGATTTAATCTAGGCTATTCCATGTACTAGTTTTTGACCCTCATCTTCTTTCTGTGCATTAATTTCCTGATGCTTAAAATGAGGGCTATACTCTTATCTATTTCATTGAGTGGTTATGCGGATTAAATGAGGTAATACCTGTAAGCATGTAGTAAATGTTCAATTAAGTATTAGCTACTTTTGATGCTTCCCAGCTTTACCCACTAAATAGATTGGAAGTCTTTGCTTTCCTCAACAACCCAACTGCTACTCCACTCCACTCCAATGAGCTCTTTTCTCCAGTCCCACTCCCCCATAGCATCCTCTTCACTGTCTAAGGTTAACCTTTCTAAACCACCTCAAAGACTAGATCAACTGGTCTTTGAAGTCCCTCAAGTGCTCCTCATCACCTACATAATGAAGCCCTGGTGGCTTAGTCTGGTGTTCAAGGCTCTTTGGGATGAGTGCTCAACTGGCCATACTGGCCTCACCACATCCCACATCCTAGCGACACTTAACTAGTTGCCACTATCACAACTGCTACACACACACACACATGCATATACAGACACACACACACACACACACACACACACACACAAGTACCAACCTCTCCTATTCCCACTCTCTTGAAACTCTCCTCCCTTGGCTTTTGTGGCTCCACACTTTCTTACTTTTCTTTCAATACCTCTGGCTTTTCCCTCTCCATTGTTTTTACGGGATTCTCATTTTCTACCCTCTCTATAAGTTTCAGAGTTCCCCTGGATCTCATCCTCAGGTCACTTCCATTTGCACTGCATGTCCTCTTCCTGAGAGATGATATCTGCTATCTAGCTTTTAACAACCACCTAAATGCTCATGACTCCTACATCTATACTTTCACTTATAATCTCTCTCCTGATCATTGATCTCACACATCCCACTGGATAATGCCACATGAACATCACACACACTTCAAATTGACTTTGCTTTCCACACCCCAAACCTGCCTCTTCTTTTCATTCTGAATCTCTGTTAGTGGTACTCTCATTATCCAAACTTGAATCCTGGAACTTTTCACTCTCACCCTGCATATCTAAGGAATTACTTACAAGTGCTATCAAAATCACCTTCTCAATAACTCCAATCTGTTTCCTCTCTATCCTCACTGCCTCTGATCTGGTTCTCGTCCCCATCCTCTCTATCTTGAATTCCTGAAGTAACTTCCTTCCTATTCTCCCTGCCTACAGTCAATAATGCCTCCAATCCATTTGGCAACTTGAGTACCTACCTACATTGAAAAATCTTATATTATTACTGACATGCTTGAAACTATTCACTGTTTCCCATTGCCCAGTCAGACAAAATTATTCAGTTTCCCATAGTTGTTAAATACTTGCTATGTGCCAGGGACTATGTTAGGTATTAAGGATAAAGTGTTGAACATGAGATGACAACTGCCTTTAAGGAATTTACTATATAGTTTAGAAGGAGAACACATAAACACATAATTATGATAGAATGTAATAAGTTCTGTGATAGAAATACAGAACTTCAGGAGTGAAAAATTGAGTCCACAGAGAGCAGGGGCTTTGACTTCTTAATCTTTGTATCCCCAAATCCTGCTTCAATGTCTGATGCAATATACATTTAAAAAATACTGAACAGACAATCCTCTCTGATTTTGTTTGTAAAATGGGGATGAAAACTTCATCACATACCAAGTAAATTCAATGAATGGACTTTGCTCAAATCTTAATTTGAATCGACCAATTATAAATTATTTTTATAAGAAAACCAGGGCTTCCCTGGTGGCGCAGTGGTTGAGAGTCTGCCTGCCGATGCAGGGGACACGGGTTCATGCCCCGGTCCGGGAAGATCCCACATGCCGCGGAGGGGCTGGGCCCGTGAGCCATGGCCGCTGAGCCTGCACATCCAGAGCCTGTGCTCCGCAGCGGGAGAAGCCACAACAGTGAGAGGCCCGCGTACCGCAAAAAAAAAAACAAAAAAAAAAAAACAGAGAAATCTACATAGTAACAGAACATTTAATGATTTAAGGAGTGTTGTTATGTTTTTAAGATGTGAAAATGATACTGTTATGTTTTTCTGTTTGTTTGTTTTAAGTTCTTATCTCTTCTCTCTTAGAGAAGCATTTACAAATTAAATGATATAATGTCTGAAATTTGCCTCAAAATATTTCAGTGGTGGTGGGGTGTAGGGAGTGAGGGTACAGATGAAACAAGATCAGCCATGCATTTGTTAATAATCACTGAAGCTGGATGATGGATTTGTTGGGGTAATTACATGAAATGATTTTATATAAAATGCTTGATATAGTGCCTACCTCTTCAAAAAATGTTAGTTTTGCTTCTCCCCTATCCTTTTTTCCCTCTACACGTGGTGGGGCATATCAAAGTTAACAGGAAGTCAGTGGAATTGGAATTAGATGTTCATTATCTGGTGAACTGGAAACATATTGAGCACATTTCTCTCTTCTGTCTGATTATGACAGAGTGGCTGGAGTGCCAGACAGCTTCCTGAGCAGCCTAAAGCAGGAATGTCAATTTCCAACAACAAAGGAAAGAAAAGGAAAAAGTCATGACTTAAAGCTCTAGGGAGAAGAGAGAGAAATCTTATAAACATTCTCTGAGCTGAAAGAAGCTGGCGTATTCTAGTGTTTTCCTCTGCTGGTGACTCTCCTGCAATATTGCCACCTTGTGGCTATCAGAGTCACATTACCTGTTTCTGGATGCAAAGCTTGCTCTGAAAGCTCTGACTGTTCTATAAAATTTCTGAAAGTAAATGCCCTCTGTCAGTGAAAAGTTTCCTGATTCCTTCAAACAATATTCATATCCTCCCTCTTACCCTTTAAAGTGTCTTGTACTTGTGCTGGGAAAACTGAACAGCTACGTGTACAAGAATGAAATTAGAACATTCTCTAACACCATACATAAAAATAAAATAAAATAAAAATGTATTAAAGACCTAAATGTAAGACCTGATACTATAAACTACTAGAGGAAAACATAGGAAGATCCCTCTTTGACTTAAATTGCAACATTATTTTTTAGATCCATCTCCTAAAACAAAGTAAACAAACAAACAAAACCAAAATGGGACCTAATTAAACCTCAAAACTTTTGCACAGCAAAGGAAACCATAGACAAAATGAAAAGACAACCTACAGAATGGGAGAAAAATTTTGCAAATTATGCAATTGGCAAGGGCTTAATTTCCAAAATATAAAAACAGCTCATATAGCTCAATATCAAAAAAAAAACAACCCAATCAAAAAAATGGGTGGAAAATCTAAATAGACATTTCTTCAAAGAAGACATACAGATGGCTGAGAGGCACACAAAAAGATGCTCAACATCACTAATTGTCAGAGAAATGCAAATCAAAACAACAATGAGTTATCATCTCACACCAGTCAGAATGGCCATCATTAAAAAGTCTACAAATAATAAATGCTGGAGATGATGTGGAGAAAAAGGAATCCTCCTACACTGTTGGTGGGAATGTAAATTGGTGCAGCCACTATGGAGAACAGTATGGAGATTCTTTAAAAACTAAAAACAGTTACCATATGATCCAGCAATCCTACTCGTGGACATATATACGGAGAAAACTCTAATTTGAAAAGATAAATGCACCCCAATGTTCATTGCAGCACTATTTACAGTAGTCAGGACGTGGAAGCAACCTAAGTGTCCATCGACAGAGGAATGGATAAAGAAGATGTGGTACATATATACAATGGACTATTAGCTTTAAAGAAGAACAAAATAAAGCCATTTGCAGCAACATGGATGGACTTACAGATTGTCATACTGAGTGAAGTAAGCCAGGCTAAGCAAGATAAATATCATATGATATAGCTTATCTGTGGGATCTTTAAAAAGTGTACAAATGAAATTATCTACAAAACAGAAATAAAGTTACAAATGTAGAATACAAACTTATGATTACCAGCGAGTAAGAGCAGGAGAGATAAATTGGAATATTGGGATTGACATATACACACTACCATATATAAAATAGTTAAGTAATTAGGACCTACTGTATAGCACAGGGAACTCTACTCAATACTCTGTAGTGGCCTATATGGGAAAAGAGTCTCATAAAGAGTGGCTATATATATATGTATAACTGATTAACTTTGCTGTACACCTGAAATTAACACAATACTGTAAATAAACTATACTCCAATAAAAATTTAAGAAAAGAAGAAAAGAAATTATACATGACCCCAATGTTCATAGCAGCGCTATTTACAATAGCCAAGATATGGAAGCAACCTAAATGTCCATTGATAGATGAATGGATAAAGAAAATGTGGTATATACATATACAATGCACTATTACTCAGCTATAGAAAAGAATTAAATGTCTATCTGCAACAACATGGATGGACTTAGAGGTTACCATATTTAGTGAAGTAAGTCAGAAAGATAAAGAGAAAGCAAGAAAAATTATATAAATGAACTTATTTAGAAATAGATTCACAGACATAGAAAACAAACCTATGGTTACCAAAGGGGATAGTGTGTGTGGGGGGGGCAGAGATAAATTAAGAGTTTGGGGTTAACGTATACACACTACTGTATATAAGACAGATAAACAAAAAGACCTACTGTATAGCACAGGGAACTATATTCAATGAAAATAAAATAAAGTGCCTTGTACTCAGTATCTGCTGCAGCATCTATTACATTATAACTGTTTACCCATCCACATTCATCAATTCATTTAACAAACTTATTTTGTAAGTGTCTACTCTGGGACAGATACCAAGTTAAGCATTGGAGATAAACTGATAATTAAAGCTAGTTGAACAAAAACATGTAAACAGAATTTAAATAATGTAATATTTTTGAGTGTTTAGTAACTTTTCTAAATGTTTTACAATATGTGCATTAACTCATTTACTTTTCACAACTTTATGACACTATTATTTTCTCCATTTTACAGATAAGGAGACAAAGGCACAGAGAGGTTACATAAATTGCCCAAGATCACACAGTAGTTTCAAGGTACAGAAATACAACTGATTTTTGCATGCTCACCTTGTATCCTTCAATTTTGCTGAATTTGTTTATTAGTTCTGATAGTGCTTTTGTGTGTATTATTTAGAATTTTCTATCTATAGAATTATGTCATCTGTTAATAGAGATAGTTTTACTTCTTTTCAACTTGGATACATTTTATTTCTCCTCTTTGCCCATTTGTTCTGGCTAGAACTTCCAGTATAATGTTGAACAACAGTGGTAAAAATGGGCACCCTTGTTCTTATCTTTGGGGGGAAATACTTTTTTATCTTTTGTCATTGAGTGAGATATTAGTTGTGAAATTTTCACAATTAATATAATTAGAAATGAAAATGGGGACAATACTAATGGTTTTATAGAAATAAAAAGGATTATAAAAGAGCACCATGAACTATTGTTCACCAACAAATTGGAAAACCTAGATGAAATGGAAAAATTCTAAGAAACACACAATCTATAATATTTCACTTAATAAGGAATAGAAAATCTGAACAGACCTATACAAGTAAGGAGATTTAATCCATAATCAAAGAAAAACTTCCAACAAAGCAAAAGTTGGTGTCAAAATGCTCAAGTGGTGAATTCTATCAGACATTTTAAAAAGTTAACACCTATTCTTCTCAAACTCTTTCAAAATATTGAAATATGGGGGAACATTTCCTAACTCATTCCATGATGCTAATATTACACTGATATCAGAGCCAGACTAAAACACTACAAGAAAAGAAAACTATAGACCAATACCACTTATGTATATTGTTGAAAAAATCCTCAAAAATATTCTAGAAAACTGAATTCATCAACATATTAAAAGGATTATGCATCATGACTATGTAAGACTTATTCCTGGAATGAAAAGATGATTCAACACAATGAAAAAGGCAAATAAATTAGTATTATGATGAAGATATTTTTGATATCAGGGACCTCCTTGTGGGCTCCTTAGGGGTCCAGAGACCATGTTGGAAAAGCTACAAGCATAACTCCTTTCCTGCCACATAGGTTATTACTTTAGACTTATTGAATTATCTAATTTAGATTTTTTAATACTGAGACTTTTATCTTAAATCACACTTGCTTGTACATACAAAAGAAAATATTTTAAAAAGTAATTTACTAAGGTATTCCTAAAGCTTTCTTACATTAAGAGTTTGGCTCTTCTGAAATGTTTTTGAGTTCAATGTCAATGATGTTCATGATCTTGCACAGAGCATCATTCCATGGGGCACCAAAAGCATTTATGATGCAGAATTTTTAAAAAGAATACTACATTATCTTCTCTAGAATCTTCTTCCTACGTGCCAACACCCATTCTGAAAGTTTAGATGCTGATGCTTTCTTGTTCTTACTAGAGAGTGTCAACAGAAGATTTTCAGAAACTGTCGGCCCTTATACTACTTCTTTCAATAATCCTTAAATGATTTATTAATTGATATAAAGGAATTGCAGTTGTCCACTCATGCCAAAATATTTAAGAGACTCAGGCAATGAAAACTGCTATATCATGACCACGCCTGACCAACAGTGATTATAAGATGCCATCAATCATGACATAAATGCTGATTTCACATATTTCAAAATGTTTAAAAGCATGACTTAGAATTGATTAAATATAGTACTTTAAGTAACAAAATAGCAAGGTGCAGAACAGCATGTAGAGTGTGTCTCCATTTGTTTGAAAATGTGGGTTTTATCCACAAAAGTGCTTGCCTATGCATAGACAAGGTCTAGAACATACACTCTTGTGTTTTCATAACAGCAAATTGATTCCTCTGGAGAGGGTAACTGGTAGCTGAAGGGCAGAGGTGGAATGAAGATTTTATACTGTGTACCCCCATATACTGTTTAGATGTCTTACTATGTCCATCTATTAATTTTTCAATCATAAAAAGCTAGTCTAAATAAAAAATTACACATATTATTAAAACTCATTTTTGTCTTTTACATAGGACTTTCTTAATTACTTTGTGTTTCCTAGGAAGCTGAAACTTCTCCCAGTAAATCACTGAGTATTGTCCTTTACTTCTGACTCAGGCTTGCAGTTCCATTACCCATTTTTCTTACCACTGTCTCCTGTCTTTCTACTGTAATAAA
This sequence comes from Delphinapterus leucas, assembly GCF_059928025.1. NCBI lineage: Eukaryota > Metazoa > Chordata > Mammalia > Artiodactyla > Monodontidae > Delphinapterus > Delphinapterus leucas. The sequence goes on along the minus strand of NC_143150.1, from coordinate 76,938,501 downwards.
TTACCTCAAACTTAGAAACTTAAAATAACACAAATTTATTATCTAACAATTCTGGGGGTCAGAAGTCAAAAATAAATCTTCCTGCACTGAAATGAAAGTTTTAGCAGGGCTGCTTTCCTTACAACTGTCCTTGGGGAGTATCTGTTTCTTGCCTTTTCCAGTTTCTAGAAGCCTCCTACATTCTTTGATTTGTGGCCTTACTCTTCCATCTTCAAAACCAGCAACATCAAATCAACTAACTTTCATGCTGACATCTTTCTACTTCTGTCTTCCCTCCCTCTTCCACTTTTAAAGACTCCTGTGATTATGTTGGGTGCACCTGTATAATCCAGAATAATCTCCTAATTTTAAGGTCAGTAAATTAGCAACCTTAATTCCATCTGTAACCTTAATTACACTTTGCCATGTAACCTAATAAATCACAAGTTCTGGGGATTAAGAATATGCACATCTTTGGTGGATCATTATTCTCTCTACTACATGCTTATTTGGGTCTAACTCTGGAATTACCACTTCCTGACTCAGAGGTGATTGCCATTGGAGTCTTCTCTATTTGCATTCAAGTCACTCTGACTTTTCTCTGCTCCAAAGATTACAAAATCTGGTAACAAAATGACTAATTTTATTATCAAGTGTACTTCCATTCAGTTCCTCACATTTCTACCTAATAGCTTTGTTACTTTGAAGAAATCACTTATTTTTCTGTGTTTCTCTTTTGTTATTTCTAAAGTCAGCACAATTACACCTACTCCAACTAATTCATTTCAAAAACATTTACTAGGTAGCTACTACATATCAAACATTAGGCTGGCAGCTGGAGATTCAGAACTAAAACTGCTTCAGTTCCTGTCTTTATGGAGCTCACAACCTAGTAGGGGAATAATACAAATTACACATGGTATGACAAAAAATATATATTGATACACATAGAAAGGAGTGGTTGATTCTGATCATAGCCTCAGGAAGGTGGTAACTATGTGTGAGCTAGACATTACAATCTTATAAAGTATTTACCAGAGAGATAAGGAATTGCCTAATATGTTCTGAAAATTCCAAGCTATTCAGTACTGATGGAGCATGGGATGGGCACTTCTGTTTTTCTCTATATCTTGGCTGTTGTGAATAAGGCTGCAATAAAGATGAGAGTGCATATACCTCTTCAATATCCTCCTTTTATTTAATTTGGGTATATGGTCAGAAGTGGAATTATTGTATAATATGTTAGATATATGTTTAATTTATTGAGAAACCTCCACATTATTTTCCATAGTGGTTGAACAAGTTTACATTTCCATGAACAATGTACAAGGGTTCACTTTTTGCCACATCCTCACCAATACTTGTTTTCTCTTGTCTTCTTGTTGATAGCCATTCTAAAAGGTAAGAGGTGATATCTCACTGTAGTTTTGATTTGCATTTTCATGATGATTAGTGATGTTGAGCATCTTTTGTTTTATCTGTTAACCATTTGTATGTCTTTGGAAAAATATCTATTTAGTTATTTTGCCCATTTTAATTTAATTTTTGTTATTGAATTAAATGAGTACTTTATATACTTTGGTTATTAACCCATTATCATTACATGGTTTGCAAATGTTTTCTCCCATTCCACAGGTTGCTTTTCAATTTTGTTGTTTCTTTTGCGTGCAGATACTTTTTAGTTTGATGTCCCACTTGCTGTGGTTTGCTTTTGTTGTTTGTGTTTTCAGTGTCATATCCAGAAAATAATTGCCAAAACCAATGACAAGGGTCTTCTTCCCTAAGTTTTATTGTAGGAATTTTATGGCATTGGGTCTTATGGCTAACTCTTTGATCCATTTCCAGTTAATTTTTGTGAGCGGTATAATATATGGGTCCAATTTCATTGTTCTGCATGTGTTTATCCAGTTTTCCTGGCACCGTTTGTTGAAGAGACTATACTTTTCTCATTGGGTGTTCTTGTCTCCATAGTTGACTATTAGTTAATGTATATGTGGAGGTTTAATTCTGGGCTATATATTCTGTTCCATTGGTCTATGTGTGTATTTTTTATGCCAGTTTCATAATGTCTTTCCTGAGAAAAAAGAACAAAGCCAGAGGTATCACATTTCCTGGTTTCAAACTGCACTGCAAAGTCATTCTGATTCTTTATATGATGTAGGTTATTCACGTTTGGATCTGTAAGAAACTCATTGGATATGTATCCCCTCTCAGAATAAACTAATTTCTCAAACAATAAGTATCCTTATGCTATCATTACATCAATATATATTTTTAAATCTTTTGGCCGCACCACACGGCATGTGGGATCTTAGTTCCCCGACCAGGGATCGAATCCACGTTCCCTGAATTGGAAGTGCAGAGTCTTAACCACTGGACCACCAGGGAAGTCCCCAATAAATTTTTTTAAAGCCAGCTATCCTTTGTTTCCAATGCTCTTCATGTTCATTTTTATTTTTCAAAGTTTCCAGGGTTACATCTCTTTATGAAGCAATATATATCTCAATCATATTATAGTGCACAACAAACAACACAACAGAAGAAATTAATACTGTTCTAAAAATAAGAGCACCACAAGGTAGATTTCCCACCTCCACTGCCTTGAATCAGGCACTTATCTTCTTTTGGAAAATTGCCAACAGCCCACTAACATTTTTCCTTCTGTAGTCTACCTATCTCTTTACCACCCTCTCAATCCATCTTCTTTCAGACTATCCTTTGTAAACCATAGTTCTCATTACAATATCCATTCCTCTCTCATACCCCATACTGACTCAAAAACCATTTACAGAATCATGCCCTAAATCGTGGTCATAATATTCAAGGTGCTCTATATTCTGATTCTTACCTCAACTCCTTCCTACACAATGTGATATTCTGGAGGTAAAGTGAGGGAAACAAAATACTGGTTTTCTCATCAGCAGATTTGGGAATGAATTGCTATCCTGCTACTAACTTTTTTTGTGACCTTGGTCAAATTACTTAGCCTTTTGGGGCTACAGTCCCCTCATCTGTGAAACAGAGTTTATTGCCTACAATCACAGGAATACTGAGAAAAAAATATCATGTCTATAAAACTACCTTGTTAAATTCCCTGTACACAGTAGGATTTACCAGACATCTTTCAAACACGCTGTATCCTTTCATGCCTTTCTCCTTGTTCATGTCACTCACTCTGCCTGGAATGACTTATATGTACATTTAATGACACTTTTTACTGAGTACCCACTAAGCTCTTGCTCAAAAGTGCATAATATAGTTTATGGTACCAAGATGCCTCTCCTTTCTCTGCCTACTTCCCTTCTAGGGTCCACTTCAACTGTTGTCTTCTCTTGGAACCTGTGATCCCCCAAGAAAATATGGTAACCATCAAAACTGATTTGTAAAGCCTAAAGTACCATAGAAAAGCCAGGTTACATATTATTATCATCACTTATACTACTATTAAGCCATCTTCAAGTTTCGGTCGTAAGCACACTTTATATAGTTTTTTAAGATTTTACTCAATATTTTCAACAGTAACTCCTTTAAGGGCACTACCTGATAACTTTCTTTATGATTCAGCTTCTTGACTAATATCAGAATCCCTATATTCTAATGGGCAGTGACATCTTATGATCAAAAATTATTAAATACTCATACCTACTAAACTTATCAGGTCTTGATGAGCTTCATAAAATTCAATTATAGGAATATCTGGAACTGGTGATCTATTTTTAAAGTTTCTTTAATTATTTTCTTGTTTTTCCCCCAGTCTATGCAGGGATATTTAATTCTTTTCATGTAATTCCATTCACTTATTTTAAAAAACTCAAAAGTCTTTAGAAATTTTATTCTTAATTTCTTCATCTCTGCCTTCAGGAAAGGGTCTAATAATTTATACTCTTTTAAAATATTTTTGTTTAACTTCTTATTTTATTTAATTTTATACTGTATTTTTTCTCTTTTCATTTTGGTTAATTTAGCTGGTGCTCTAACATTATTATTTTTTTAAATTTTGGTTCAAATCATATTTTTATTAGCTCAGATTTCTTCACATTTCACTGCATTTGGAAGTTTGCTCCCACCTTAATGTGCTTCCCATCCAATCCTAGTTGATTAACTTCTACTGATCATTCAAGGTCTTTTCCAAATGACCCCTCCTCAAAAAATAAGCTTAACACTCTCATTCAAAAGTAAATTTTACATAACGCCATATATGACAAATCCACAGCTAAGATTATACTCAACAGTGAAAAGCTGAAAGCATTGTCTCTAAGATCAGGAACAAGACTAGGATGCCCACTCTCACCATTTTTATTCAACATAGTTTTGGAATACCTAGCCACAGAAACCAGAGAAGAAAAAGAAAAAAAAAGGAATCCAAGTTGTAAAAGAAGTAAAACTTTCACTATTTGCAGATGACATGATACTATACATACAAAACAGTAAAGATGCTACCAAAAAACTACTAGAGTTTATCAACAAATTTGGTAAAGTGTCAAGATACAAAATTAACACACAGAAATCTGTTGCATTCCTATAAACTAACAATGAAAGATCAGAAAGAGAAATTAAGGAAATAATCCCATTTACCATTGAATTAAAAAGAATAAAATATCTAAGAATAAACCTACCTAAGGTGGCAAAAGACCTGTACTCCAAAAAGTATAAGATGTTGATGAAAGAAACTGAAGATGACACAGATGGAAACATACACTGTATTCCTGGATTGGAAGAAACAACATTGTCAAAATAGAAATACTATCCAAGGCAATCTACAAATTCAGTGCAATTCCTATTAAATTACCAATGGCATTTTTCAACACAATTAGAACAAAATTTTTTTAAGTTATATGGAAATACAAAAGACCCCAAATATGCAAAACAATCTTGAGAAAGAAGAATGGAGCTAAAGAAATCTGGCTCCTTGACTTCAGACCATCCCGCAAAGCTATGGTAATCAAAACACCATGTGACTGGCACAAAAAGACACATAGATCAGTGGAACAAGATAGAGAGTCCAGAAGAAAACCCACGCACTTATGGTCATAAAATCTACAACAAAGGAGGCAAGAATATACAATGGAGAAAAGACAGTCTCTTCAGTAAGTGGTGCTAGGAAATCTGGACAGCTGTATGTAAAAGAATGAAATTAGAACATTCTCTAACACCATATACAAAAATAAGATGAAAATGGATTAAAGACCTAAACGTAAGACCCAATACTATAAAACTCCTAGAGGAAAACATAAGCAGATCTCTCTTTGACATAAATCACAGCAATAATTCTTGGATCTGTCTCCTAAAACAAAGGAAACAAAAGCAAAAATGAACCTAATTAAACTTCAAAGCCTTTGCACAGCAAAGGAAACCATAGACAAAAGGAAAAGACAACCTACAGAATGGGAGAAAATTTTTGCAAATGATGAAACCGACAAGTGCTTAATTTCCAAAATATCCAAACAGCACATATAGCTTAATATAAAAAAAAATTAAAAAATGAGCAGAAGACCTAAATAGATATTTCTCCAAAGAAGACATACAAATGCCCAACAGGCACATGAAAAGAGGCTCAACATCACTAATTATCAGAGAAATGGAAATCAAAACTACAATGAGATATCATCTCAAACCGGTCAGAATGGCCATCATAAAAAAATCTACAAACAATAAATGCTGGAGACGGTGTGGAGAAAAGGGAACACTCTTGCACGGTTGGTGGGAATGTAAATTGATACAACCACTATGGAGAACAGTATGGAGGTTCCTTAAAAAACTAAAAATAGAACTACCATATGACGCAGCAATACCACTACTGGGCATACACCCTGAGAAAACCATAATTCAAAAAGAGTCATGTACCACAGTGTTCATTGCAGCACTATTTACAATAGCCAGGACATGGAAGCAACCTAAGTGTCCATTGACAGATGAATGTATAAAGAAGATGTGGCACATGTATACAATCGAATATTATTCAGCCATAGAAAGAAAAGAAATTAAGTTATTTGTAGTGAGGTGGATGGACCTAGAATCTGTCATACAGAGTGAAGTTAGTCAGAAAAAGAAAAACAAATACCATATGCTAATACATATATATGGAATCTAAAAAAAAAAAAAAAAAACAAGTCATGAAGAACCTAAGGGCAAGACTAAGGGCAAGGGAATAGACACAGACCTACTAGAGAATGAACGTGAAGACACGGGGAGGGGGAAGGGTAAGCTGGAACAAAGTGCGTGAGTGGCATGGACAAATATACACTACCAAATGTAAAATAGATAGCTAGTAGGAAGCAGCCGCATAGCACAGGGAGATCAGCTCGGTGCTTTCTGAGCACATAGAGCGGTGGGATAGGGAGGGTGGGAGGGAAACGCAAGAGGGAGGAGATATGGGGATATATGTATACATATAGCTGATTCACTTTGTTATACAGCAGAAACTAACACAACATTGTAAAGCAATTATACTCCAACAAAGATTTTTAAAAAAAGCAGTTCTAAGAGGAAAGTTTATAGCAATAAAAGATTACCACAGGAAACAATAAAACAAAAATCCCAAAAAAGCAACCTAAGCTTACACTTAAATGAAGTAGAAAAAGAACAAACAAAAGCCAGTATTGATAGAAGAAATGAGAGATGAGAGAAGAAATAAGTGAAATGAAGACTAAAAAATAAACTAAATAAAAATAAGAAAGAACAATGAAACTAAGACCTTTATTTATGAAAAGATAAAGAAGATTGATAAACCATTAGTCAAACGATCAATAAGAAAAGAGAGACCAAGTATAATCAGAAATGAAACAGGAGAAGTCAAAACTGACATTATAGAAATAGAAAGGATCATAAGAGATTACTACAAATAATTATGCAAAAATTAAATAGAAAACCTAGAAGATATGGAGAAATTCCTAGAAGTGTACAATCTCACAAGATAGGACCAGGAAGAAATGGAAAATATCCACAGACCAAGTATCAGTAATGAAATTGAAACAGTAATTAAGAAAACTTCCAACAAACAAAACCCTAGGAGCAGACAGCTTCACAGGTAAATACTACCAAACATTTAGAGAAGAGTTAATGCCTGTCCTTCTCAAAACGTTCCAAATACTTGCAGAGGAATGAACACTTCCAAACTCATTCTATGTAGCCAGCATTCCCTTGATAACAAAACAAAACAAAAATATAAAAAAAAAACAGAAAGAAAATTACTGACCAGTATTACTGAGGAACATAGGTGCAAAATCCTCAACAAAATACTAGCAATCCAAATTCAACAACACATTAAAAGGTACATCACCATGATCAAGTGGGATTTATCCCAGAGATGCAAGTATGGCTCAAACCACAAATCAGTCAATCTGATACACCACAGTAATAAAGTAAAGAAAAAAAAATTATGAGCATCTCAAAAGATGCAGAAAACTGTTGAGAAAATTTAATATCCATTTATGATTTATGATAAGAGCTCTCAATATAATATGTACAGAGGGAACATATTTCAACACAATAAAGGCCATATATGACAAATCAACAGCTAACATCATACCCTATGTTGAAAAGCTGAAAGAATTTCCTATAAGTTCAGGATGCCCATTCTCACCACTTTTATTTAACATAGTATTGGGAGAGACAGGGAAGGTGGCGGAAGAGTAAGACGTGGAGATCACCTTCCTCCCCACAGATACACCAGAAATACATCTACACATGGAGAAACTCCTACAGAACACCCACTGAATGCTGGCAGAAGACCTCAGACCTCCCAAAAGACAAGAAACTCCCCAGGTACCTGGGTAGGTCAAAAGAAAAAAGAAAAGACAAAAGAATAGGGACAGGACCTACACCAGTGGGAGGGAGCTGTGAAGGAGGAAAGGTTTCCACACACTAGGAAGCCCCTTCACAGGTGGAGACTGTGGGTGTCACAGGGGGGAAGCTTCGGAGCTGTGGAGGAGATCACATCAACAGGGGTGCGCAGGGCAAAGTGGAGAGATTCCCGCACAGAGGATCAGTGCCAACCAGCACTCACCAGCCCGAGAGGCTTGCCTGCTCACCCGCCGGGGCGGGCGGGGGCTGGGAGCTGAGGCTTGGGCTTTGGTCAGATGCTGGGAGAGGACCGGCGACTTGAACACAGCCTGAAGGGGTTGTGCACCACGGCTAGCCGGGAGGGAGTCTGGGGAAAACTCTGGACCTGCCGAAGAGGCAAGAGACATATCTTCCCTCTTGGTTTCCTGGTGCACGAGGAGAGGGGATTAAGAGCGCTGCCTAAAGGAGCTCCACAGACGGGTGCGAGCTGCAGCTAACAGCGCAGACCCGAGAGACGGGCATGAGACGCTAAGGCTGCTGTTGCCGCCACCAAGAAGCCTCTTTGTGAGCACAGGTCACTAACCACACCACCCTTCCGGGGAGCCTGTACAGCCCGCCACTGCCAGCATCATGGGATCCAGGAACAACTTCCCCGGGAGAACGAACGGTGCGCCTGAGGCTGGTGCAACGTCCCGCTGGCCTCTGCCACTGCAGGGTTGCCCCGCACTCCATGTCCCTCCCTCCCCCTGGCCTGACTGAGCCAGAGACCCTGAATCAGGTGCTCCTTTAACCCCGTCCTGTCTGAGCTAAGAAAAGATGCCCTCCGGCGACCTACATGCAGAGGCGGGGCCAAATCCAAAGCTGAGCCCCAGGAGCTGTGCAAACAAAGAAGAGAAAGGGAAATTTCTCCCAGCAGCATCAGGAGCAGCGGACTAAATCTTCACAAACAACTTGATGTACCCTGCATCAGTGGAATACCTGAATAGACAACAAATCATCCCAAATTGAGGAGGTGGACTTTGAGAGCAAAATTCATTATTTTTTCCTCTTTTCTTCTTTTTGTGAGTGTGTATGTTTCTGTGTGAGATTTTGTCTGTATAGCTTTGCTTTCACCATTTGTCCTAGGGTTCTGTTTGTCTGTTTTCTTTAATTTTTAAAAAATAATTATTTTTTATTTTAATAACTTTATTTTATCTTTATTTCATTTTATTTCATCCTCTTTCTTTCTTTTTTCTGTCTATTTTTTCTCCCTTTTATTCTGAGCCAAGTGAATGAAAGGCTCTTGGTGCTGCAACCAGGAGTCAGTGTTGTGCCTCTGACGTGGGAGAGACAGCTTCAGGACACTGTTCCACAAAAGACCTCCAGCTCCACAGAATATCAAACGGCGAAACTCTCCCAGAGATCTCCATCTCAACATCAAAACCCAGCTTCACTCAAAGACCAGCAAGATAGAGTGCTGGACACCCTATGCCAGACAACTAGCAAGACAGGAACACAACACCACCCATTAGCAGAGAGGCTGCCTAAAATCATAATAAGGCCACAGACACCTCAAAACACACCACCAGACGTGGAACTGCCCACCAGAAAGACAAGATACAGGCTCATCCACCAGAAGACAGGAACTAGTCCCTTCCACCAGGAAGCCTACACAACCCACTGAACCAACATTAGCCACTGGGGACAGACATCAAAAACAGCGGGAACTATGAACCTGCAGCCTGCAAAAAGGAGACACCAAACACAGTAAGGTAAGCAAAATGAGAAGACAGAAAAACACACAGCAGCTGAAGGAGCCAGGTAAAAGCCTACAAGACCTAACAAAGGGAGAGGAAATAGGCAGTCGACCTGAGAAAGAATTCAGAATAATGATAGTAAAGATGATCCAAAATCTTGGAAATAGAATGGAGAAAATGCAAGAGACATTTAAGAAGCACCTAGAAGAAATAAAGAGGAAACAAGCAACCATGAACAACACAATAAATGAAATTAAAAATACTCTAGAAGGGATCAAGAGCAGAATAACTGAGGCAGAAGAACGGATAAGTGCCCTGGGAGATAAAATAGTGGAAAAAACTACTGCAGAACAGAATAAAGAAAAAGAATGAAAAGAACTGAGGACAGGCTCAGAGACCTCTGGGACAACATTAAACACACCAACATAAGAATTACAGGGGTCCCAGTAGAATAAGAGAAAAAAAAGGGACTGAGAAAATATTTGAGGGGATTAGAGTTGAAAACTTCCCTAATATGGGAAAGGAAATAGTTAATCAATTACATTAAACACAGAGAGGCCCATACAGGATAAATCCAAGGAGAAACACGCCAAGACACATATTAATCAAACTGTCAAAAATTAAATACAAAGAAAACATATTAAAAGCAGTAAGGGAAAAACAACAAATAACACACAAGGGAATCTCCATAAGGATAACAGCTGATCTTTCAGCAGAAAATCTGCAAGCCAGAAAGGAGTAGCAGACATATTTAAAGAGAAGAAGGAGAAAAAGCTACAACCAAGATTACTCTACCAAGCAAGGATCTCATTGAGATTTGAAGGAGAAATTAAAACATTTACAGACAAGCAAAAGCTGAGAGAGGTTAGCACCACCAAACCAGCTTTACAACAAATGCTAAAGGAACTTCTCTAGGCAAGAAACACAAGAAAAGGAAAAGACCTACAATAACAAAACCAAAACAAATAAGAAAATGGGAACAGGAACATACATATTGATAATTGCCTTAAATGTAAATGGACTAAATGCTCCCACTATAAGACACAGACTGGCTGAATGGATACAGAAACATGACCCATATATATGCTATCTACAAGAGACCCACTTCGAACCTAGGGACACATACAGAGTGAAAGTGAGGGGATAGAAAAAGATATTCCATGCAAATGGAAACCAAAAGTAAGCTCTAGTAGCAATTCTCGTATCAGACAAAATTGACTTTAAAATAAAGACTATTAGAGGAGACAAAGAAGGACACTACATAATGATCAAGGGATCGATCCAAGAAGAAGATATAACAATTGTAAATACTTATGCACCGAACATAGGAGCACCTCAATACATAAGGCAAAAAATAACAGCCATAAAAGGGGAAATCGACAGTAACACATTCATAGTAGGGGACTTTAACACCCCACTTTCACCCATGGACAGGTCATCCAAAATGAAAATAAATAAGGAAACACAAACTTTAAATGATACATTAAACAAGATGGATTTAATTGATATTTATAGGACATTCCATCCAAAAACAATAGAATACACATTTTTCTCAAGTGCTCATGGAACATTCTCCAAGACAGATCATATCTTCAGTCACAAATCAAGCCTTGGTAAATTTAAGAAAATTGAAATTGTATCAAGTATCTTTTCCGACCACAACACTATAAGACTAGATATCAATTACAGGAAAAGATCTGTAAAAAATATAAACACATGGAGGCTAAGCAATACACTACTTCATAACGAAGTGATCACTGAAGAAATCAAAGACAAAATCAAAAAATACCTAGAATCAAATGACAATGGAGACACAACAACCCAAAACCTATGGGATGCAGCAAAAGCAGTTCTAGGAGGGAAGTTTATAGCAATACAATCCTACCTTAAGAAACAGGAAACATCTCGAATAAACAACCTAACCTTGCACCTCAAGCAATTAGAGAAAGAAGAGTAAAAAAACCCCAAAGTTAGCAGAAGGAAAGAAATCATAAAGATCAGATCAGAAATAAATGAAAAAGAAATGAAGGAAACGCTAGCAAAGATCAATAAAACTAAAAGCTGGTTCTTTGAGAAGATAAACAAAATAGATAAACCATTAGCCAGACTCATCAAGAAAAAAAGGGAGAAGACTCAAATCAATAGAATTAGAAATGAAAAAGGAGAAGTAACAACTGACACTGCAGAAATATAAAAGATCATGAGAGATTACTACAAGCAACTCTATGCCAATAAAATGGACAATCTGGAAGAAATGGACAAATTCTTAGAAATGCACAACCTGCCAAGGCTGAATCAGGAAGAAATAGAAAATATGAACAGACCAATCACAAGCACTGAAATTGAAACTGTGATTAAAAATCTTCCAACAAACAAAAGCCCAGGACCAGATGGCTTCACAGGCGAATTCTATCAAACATTTAGAGAAGAGCTAACACCTATCCTTCTCGAACTCTTCCAAATAGAGCAGAGGGAGGAACACTCCCAAACTCATTCTACAAGGCCACCATCACCTAGATACCAAAAACAGACAAGGATGTCACAAAGACAGAAAACTACAGGCCAATATCACTGATGAACATAGATGCAAAAATCCTCAACAAAATACTAGCAAACAGAATCCAACAGCACATTAAAAGGATCATACACCATGATCAAGTGGGGTTTATTCCAGGAATGCAAGGATTCTTCAATATACACAAATCAATCAACGTGATACACCATATTAACAAATTGAAGGAGAAAAACCATATGATCATCTCAATAGATTCAGAGAAAGCTTTTGACAAAATTCAACACTCATTTATGATTAAATCCCTGCAAAAGGTAGGCATAGAGGGAACTTTCCTCAACATAATAAAGGCCATATATGACAAACCCACAGCCGACATCATCCTCAATGGTGAAAAACTGAAAGCATTTCCACTAAGATCAGGAACAAGACAAGGTTGCCCACTCTCACCACTCTTATTCAACATAGTTATGGAAGTTTTAGGCACAGCAATCAGAGAAGAAAAGGAAATAAAAGGAATCCAAATCAGAAATGAAGAAGTAAAGCTGTCACTGTTTGCAGATGACATGATACTATACATAGAGAATCCTAAAGATGCTACCAGAAAACTACTAGAGCTAATCAATGAATTTGGTAAAGTTGCAGGATACAAAATTAATGCACAGGAATCTCTGGCATTCCTATACACTAATGATGAAAAATCTGAAGGTGAAATCAAGAAAACACTCCCATTTACCATTGCAACAAAAAGACTAAAATATCTAGGAATAAACCTACCTATGGAGACAAAAGACCTATATGCAGAAAATTAGAAGACACTGATGAAAGAAATTAAAGATGATACAAATAGATGGAGAGATATACCATGTTCCTGGATTGGAAGAATCAACATTGTGAAAATGACTCTAGTACCCAAAGCAATCTATAGATTCAATGCAATCCCTATCAAACTACCACTGGCATTTTTCACAGAAATAGAACAAAAAAATGTCACAATTTGTATGGAAACATAAAAGACCCCGAATAGCCAAAGCAATCCTGAGAACGAAAAACGAAGCTAGAGGAATCAGGCTCCCTGACTTCAGCCTATACTACAAAGCTACAGTAACCAAGACAGAATGGTACTGGCACAAAAACAGAAAGATAGATCAATGGAACAGGATAGAAAGCCCAGAGATAAACCCATGCACATATGGTCACCTTATCTTTGATAAAGGAGGCAGGAATGTATAGTGGAGAAAAGACAGCCTCTTCAATAAGTGGTGCTGGGAAAACTGGACAGGTACATGTAAAAGTATGAGATTAGATCACTCCCTAAACCATACACAAAAATAAGCTCAAAATGGATTAAAGACCTAAATGTAAGGCCAGAAACTATCAAACTCTTAGAGGAAAACATAGGAAGAACACTCTATGACATAAATCACAGCAAGATCCTTTTTGACCCACCTCCCAGAGGAATGGAAATAAAAACAAAAATAAACAAATGGGACCTAATGAAACTTCAAAGCTTTTGCACAGCAAAGGAAACCATAAACAAGACCAAAAGAAAACTCTCAGAATGGGAGAAAATATTTGCAATGAAGCAACTGACAAAGGATTAATCTCCAAAATTTATAAGCAGCTCATGCAGCTCAATAACAAAAAAACAAACAACCCAATCCAAAAATGGGCAGATGACCTAAACAGACATTTCTCCAAAGAAGATATACAGACTGCCAACAAACATATCAAAGAATGCTCAACATTATTAATCATTAGAGTAATGCAAATCAAAACTACAATGAGATATCATCTCACACTAGTCAGAATGGCCATCATCAAAAATCTAGAAACAATAAATGCTGGAGAGGGTGTGGAGAAAAGGGAACACTCTTGCACTGCTGGTGGGAATGTGAATTGGTACAGCCACTATGGAGAACAGTATGGAGGTTCCTTAAAAAACTACAAATAGAACTACCATATGACCCAGCAATCCCACTACTGGGCATATACCCTGAGAAAACCATAATTCAAAAAGAGTCATGTACCAAAATGCTCATTACAGCTCTATTTACAATAGCCCAGAGATGGAAACAACCTAAGTGTCCATCATCGGATGAATGGATAAAGAAAATGTGGCACATATATATATAATGCAATATTACTCAGCCATAAAATGAAATGAAATTGAGCTATTTGTAATGAGGTGGATGGACCTAGAGTCTGTCATACAGAGTGAAGTAAGTCTGAAAGGGAAAGACAAATACCGTATGATAACACATATATATGGAATTTAAGAAAAAAAATGTCATTAAGAACCTAGGGGTAAGGCAGGAATAAAGACACAGACCTACTAGAGAATGGACTTGAGGGAATGGGGAGGGGGAAGGGTAAGCTGTGACAAAGCGAAAGAGTGGCATGGACAAATATACACTACCAAATGTAAAATAGATAGCTAGTAGGAAGCAGCCGCATAGCACAGGGAGATCAGCTCGGTGCTTGTGACCATCTAGAGGGGTGGGATAGCGAGGGTGGGAGGGAGGGAGATGCAAGATGGAAGATATATGGGAACATATGTATATGTATAACTGATTCACTTTGTTATAAAGCTGAAAGTAATACACCATTGTAAAGCAATTATACTCCAATAAAGATGTAAAAATATATATATATTAAAGAATGGCAATTTAGGGCTTCCCTGGTGGCGTAGCGGTTAAGAATCTGACTCCCAATGCAGGGACATGGGTTCAAGCCCTCGTCCGGGAAGATCCCACATGCCGCGGAGCAACTAAGCCCCTGCGCCACAACTACTGAACCTGCGCTCTAGAACCTGCGATCCACAACTACTGAGCCCACGTGCCACAACTACTGAAGCCCGCATGCATGGAGCCCATGTTCCGCAACAAGAGAAGCCACCACAATGAGTAGCCCACGCACCACAACAAAGAATAGCCCTTGCTCGCCGCAACTAGAGACAGCCCGCGAGCAGCAACAAAGACCCAACGCAGCCAAAAATTTAAAAATTTTAAAAAAAGAACGTCAATTTAAAAATAAACCTTCAAGATCACCTAATTTTTATATCAGTTAAGCCCCGTAAGTTGCCATACAAATAATGACAAAAAAGTTTTCCATGCTCAGCTATCCTATTACACAAATCGGTTAACTGAATTTGTCTTGTTGGAGTTACACATACTAGAGTGGAGGCCTAGACTGTGCCTTTCCATAATTTTAACTCCATCTTGCTTCCTAATGCTTTTAATTATGTTTAAAAGCTATCAAAACCAGATCAGAAATAAATCTTGCTATCTGTTTCAGTCATACTTATCCTAAAAGCCTAGTCTGAAGTTTTAGTTTAGATGAGGTAAGTGGCCTGAACATTTAGAGGCCACCGATACAATTCGCACTGAAAGGAAGCATTCATTCATCTGAACATGTATTGAGTGCCTACAATTTGCAAGATATCATACAAGGCCCTGGGGTTATAAGACTTGGTCTCTGCTTTCAAAGTGCTTATACACGAGTACCCTCACAGCTTATATATCTTCAGCATGACAATACTTTAAAAAGAAGCAAAAGAGAAGAAAAACTGGCAGTTGGTAATTTTAAAATGATACTCTTCAGAAAGGGATGACAGGCAAAATAAAAAGCACGTGCTGATTTTAGGGAATGCCTGGTCAGGCTCTCTTTACGTATTTTGCTGTTCTAATATTTACAAAGGTAGGATTTAATGGCTTCCTTATCTGAGGTTTGGAGAGGTCTTCGCAATGATCCCTGTTCCCCTTTCCTTCTTGCTATGAAGCAAGGCCACTCGCAGCCACAAAGCTCTGCTCTTACCTTACTAATGAAAGCTCGCAGTGAGGCAAAGACATGTTTCAGCGACACTTCAGATTGCCCATTTTTAAGAAAAGCAAGATGAATATCAAATACTTTTTTCATTAACGGGTTGTGGCCATCATTATTTAAAACTTGGCTCTACAAAACATGAAAAAAAATTTGCAGAAATAGTTTATGCCGCTCCCCCCAGAATGAGAGAACAGGCTTTACCAACAACCTGTTTATCAAACCACTGCTTGAAAAGTAACAATAAAAAGTTTAACATAATCTAAAATCATCTGTGCCATCTTTCAACTTGGAAATCTTAAAATACTATATAAACTACATCTATACTTAATTCCATAATTTTAAATAGATGAAAAAAATCTTTTTCCAGTATAACACAGCAAATACAGAACTAGTATGGGAAGAGTATTTTCTATTAACCTAACCATATTGCTCCTCAATTCAGAAATCAGTAAATTAAAAATGGATACAAGGTAACCAGCCTTTGTATTTCTCTGATAAAGTAATGTAAGAATTAAGGAAAACATCAATTCCATTTTAAAAGTCTATTATCTAATTTGCTTTTAAATGTATGTTTAAGATATCTTTAGCCACTGGTGCAAATTAAACCCTCTATGAGTAGAGATAATAACAGGGATCACAATTGAACAGACTACGTAAATTGTTTAAATGTTCCTTGCAAATAGAGAAATAAGAGAAACAACAAATTGTAGAGAAATATCTATTGGTTTGTGAAACTTTAAAAAAAAATGCATTGGTTAACACCTCCAGTCCTGCTCTCCTATCCCTCAAGAAACTAATTACCAGGTTACAACTTGGCCAAAAATAACAACAACGAACCAAAACAATATGCAAACCTCTAACAGATTTAATGGTAACCTTGATAGCCAGAATCCCTGAATGGTGTTTGATATTTCTGTTAGTCTACTTCTAATAAGCATGGGGTAGTGGTTAGAAGCATGGACTCTTGTGATAACTGGCCTAGATCAGAATCCTGATTCTGTTAACTAACCACCTATGTGACATTAACTTCCCTGTGAGCCTCAGTTTCCTCATTTTAAGATGGGAAAAATAACAGTATTTATATCACGAAGCTAGTGTGAGGATTAAAGGTGAGTTCACATTTGTACTTTTAAGTTTATTAAGGTATAATTTACATACCACAAAATTTACCTATTTTAAGTACATGATTCAATTATTTTTGGTAAATTTCCAGGGTTTTGCAACCATTACAACCCAATCATTCCCATCATCTCAAAAAGATCCTTGCTGCCCATTTGCAGTCCTCTTTTCCACCTCCAGACCCACGACAAAAAAGTGGGTTAATATTTCTAAAGCACTTAGGATAGTGCCTGACATCTACCAAGAGATGTATGTTAAACAAATGAGAAGTATTTGAATAGGAGGAAGGAATACAATGCAAACCTTGAGACCAAATGTCTTACTTACTGGCACAATAAAAAATGAATTTGGGCTGCATTTTAATCAGAACTTAATACTTCATAAAGGGATTTTGCAGCCTATTTCTTATTAGTATCTAATTCAGTTTTCCCTGATAAGCCTCTTTGAAAAGCACAGGCCAGGTTTCCATAGTAAATCCAGAGGGCTGAAGCAATTAACTGAATTACTTAGAGAAGGGGGGAAGAAAAGAAAAAGAATCTGTATAACTCAGATGAAAAGCCAGCAAGAGTTTTCACTTTTGAGTTCTCCCACTACTGTTACCCTTCATTATAGTTATACAGTCTTTACTTTTCAAAGCACTCTCACATCCATTATCTCATTTTACACCTTCAACAACCCTGCAAGATAATTGCTTTTAATTTCTTCTTCTTATTATTATTTTTTAGTCCTAGCAATGATGATTTGTATCGAGAGGCAAGCATCTGAGAGAAACCACCAGGCACCTGACGAGGGAAGCCAGCCAGCCAGCCTGCCTGGACATCATCTGGCTTGACAAGATACCTCATCACAATGGGTGTTTGGATAAACTGACTCAATCATAATTTGGGCTAAAAATTACTGGATATTTTCATAAAAGTGTGAAAGAAAACTGTTTTTTAAACAGAAAAATAAAAGAGAAGGGAAATTCAGGGCAAATTAGTCCAATCCTCTCATTTTATGGATGTGGCACACGAGTCTCAGTGATTTCCCAAGGTCACACAGGAGCCAAACTAGGTCTGCCATCCAAGTTTCCTGACTGCTCACTGGGGGCTTTTATACTATACTAAGCTTCGTCTGACTAATTAGTTTTTGCATAATATTTTCTTTTCAATGATACCGACTGAGTTCTAACTCTTCATGTTTACCTTGAAGCACTGGGTGAAAAATGATATGGTATCTAGTACTGTTAGGGAAACTTCAGTAGCAGTATTGCCTTCAAGAAGTGCCTGATGGAAAATGTCTGCTTCAGTTGTTGCAGAACCTGGGATTTAAAAAAAAAGAAAATTAAAACTGCCCAACACAGAAATTCACATAACAGCTTTGAATGATTTTCTCCTCCAAAGACTCAGAGAGAGAGACAAACACAAAGAAAGCAGGCTTTCAATGCCTGCAGACTTAATGAGTTTCACTGTATTTACTCCTTAATCAAATATGGTCTGGGTTAATCAATTCCACTAATTTTTACTTCAGCTCTGTATCAACAGCTCTGCAACAAATAATTAGGTGCCCACTTCTTTGGAGACAAGATTTCAGTGATGAACTATGGTGACGTAACCAGGAAATAACGCAGGAGGCATTTTAGGCTGTGCTGTTAATTATGTGTGCAAAAATGAGAAACTCATAGAAATGCAGCTACATTACATACAGTGGCGCCCTATGGCCAGATGTTTTCAATGATGCCAATGGTATGAGACGTTTCTAAATCAGGAGGAAAACAAAGCATCTGGGCCAACTGAAATACATAGGTTCATTATACTGATATTTTTACAAGTGACAAAGAGCAAAGCTGAAGGCTGTAAGACTTGCATTTTTTTAAAAGTCTTGACTCTATTAGCTCAGGTCCATCTGCTCAAGACATTTGTTTTTATTATTAGCCCTATCGCAAAGCCAGTTCTGCTGGCTTCCTTTTATGCAATCCCCAAAGGACTGTGTGGAAATGAACGTTTATCTCACTCTTTGACTTTTTTATTAATATTTGTTCCTCAGAGGATAGCTTCCATTTATATAACCCTGTAGCTTCCTCCTTGTCCTATTCGACTTGTCAGTACTTCAACCTGTGTGAAATACATCTTTGTCAAAATACTATTTACAGTTCTTTGATTTCTGCGGTCAGCTCAGCATGGATAATCCCTTAAGATCACTGAATGAACAATAGTGACTCTAAACAAATATTATACATACTATTATATTAAGATGCCGTTATCTGCATTAAAGTAGGAATAAAGGATATCAAATGTAAAATAATATAAGAACAATAATTCAAAGGGAAAATTAACTTCCTTGATATTGAACTAAGAAAAAAACCCATCATTACCTAAAATTGCCGAAAAATCCATGCATATCTTATCATATATTCACATATGGTGAAATGACTGTTCATAAACAGAGATATGCAATTGTATCTATGTATGGGAAATGATTACCAATTGTATTGGAGATTTAAGCCAGTACTTCTTTAAGATTAAATAGTATTAATATCTGTTTCAAATGGGTACCCTACACACATTTTTCACTTACTGTGATTAAGTGTAAATGAACTTTCCAGGCTACTAAGATGCTGAAGCCGGGCCTGCATTATTCCTGATCTGTTTCGAAGAGCTGGCATGGTTTGTGATTTTCGGTCTATTCCAAAGTGTTTTGACATCCAGGCATCATGCACCCTAAAATAAATGTTAAAGTTAGGAAATGGAGCACTCTGAGAATACATCTCAACGTTAGATTTTTTAAACTAATAAATGACTAGGTTTCCACATAAACACTGTGTTATGCTCAGTATTTACTTGGCTTCAATGAGGCATCACTGGAAATTGTATGAAGCTTAATGTATATTTAAAATAGTTTATACTATACGAATACAAGTAAGGACTTTAGAGGGAGTTTCTTACTTCCCTTCTTCTTCTCAAAAATATCAGAGTAAAGTGGACAACACTCCAATAAGATCCAGTCTTTTCTCAGGAGGTAAGGAAAGGCAAGAGTCAGAGAAAACAGTGAGAGGGATACTAGGAGTTGACGTAAGGTGGAAGAATTCCTGGCGTTAGATGTTTAAGAATGAGTGCCTATCTAATCTGTTTCTGGACCCAAGTTAAACTTGTAGCAGAAATTTTTACTCTATAAACATGTCTATTTGCACATTTTTCTTTGTTTTCCTTTAATTTTAAGGTTCCATTAAAAAAATTACAACCGGGTAATACAGGAACTAAGGAAGAAAAAGAGTTTGTCTATCCTCTAATAAACATAGAGGGCGGGTCAGCAGAATCTTAGAGGTTAAGGTTCATGGTGGTAGTTACCATATTAGGTCTAAACCAGTTCCCAGTGCTGGGAAGACAGTGGAAATCATCCCTTGAATTATTAGTATGTTCCAGAGACTCAGCAATAAACCCCATCTAAACAGCCTCTTTAATTTTTGGAAGTGCCATGGAACTTACTTAAAAAAAGAATTCTATTTGAGTTCCTTTAATGACTAACTCTACCCCTGAAATATATCTTATTGAAATAAGTAATCTTTTCCTTACAGTTCCTCAAACATTTTCTTAAGTATTTATTTCACTAAGACTTACACAGCAAAAAGAAGAAATAAATAATATATAGTTCATGTCCCAATTGCTGTTGGGGATTTCTATTCACGTTAGTAACTGAGGTGAGTACTGACAGGTTGTAGATAAAAGTACAGATCTTACAGTTGTCCTCACTTTACGATTTCCTGCCTTCCCCTTGATCTAGCCCTTTCTCACATCCTTCAGAAGAGACAAGCATCTGTTCTAGGATTAGAGCAGAAACTCTGCATATCAGTCTATTACCCTCTGGAAAACTTAAAAAATGTTCACATCAGATTAATTTCAACTTTGAGTTGACACGCATTAAATAAATCATGGGTATCTTAATGTCAACTCAAAATGAATCATCTAGGTTATACATGGCATAATTAAGACTGCCCTCTGTTGGAAGAGAAGAAAAAAAGTGGAAATTGCAGTGCTATGGGAATTACCTTGCTTCTTTTCCCCATATATCTAAAGTGAAACAAACATACTCTAGAAAGAAAAACAATAGCATGTTAGTAAGATATTACCATACTTTGCATTTTAACAAGTAATATTTGAAAATTCATGTGTCACAAAGAACGACCCATTTAAAATCATATTACAATAATGCTTCGGTATACAAAAATAAATATACAAATAACTACTTGCCATATTATATCTTTCTACATTTATTTGCTACAGTTACATCAACACCAAAAAGCTCCATGTCTTCATATACAATTCTAATGACATATTTTTTTTTAAAAACCGTCAATGCAAATCATCCCTTGTACTTTATAGTGTGTATCACACCAAAGGTCTCTAGCACAGTCAGTGACACCTAAAAAGGTTCTTAAGCAATTGGGGCAATTGCTATATTTTTTATAATGGCATTAAAATACTTCCTAGTATGGAAAATCTCAAACACATACAAAAGTAAAGAGGACAGCAAACTAAATCCCACATACCCAGCACCCACCAGCTTCAACAATTATCAACTCATGGCCATTCTTAACTTATACCCCAAACAGGTCCCATGCTCTCCCTCCACACTCCCTACCGCCTTTATTTTTTTTAAAGTAAATCCCCAACATCATATATTTTCATTAGTAAACATTGCAATATAATTAGAGTAGTTTCTTTAATCATAACTTTTATTTGCTGACATCTTCTGCAAAATTTTGAAAGACTTTACTAAGTTTTTATGCATAGATTACCCTCTTTGTGTTTTGGTAGACACACACGATATCATATATGTGTACTATTTATTTAGAAATTTCTTACATTTCATTCTAATTTTTCTTTTAGCTTTCAATAATGACGTAAAAATAGCTCAGCATACAATATAGGACAATTTCCAACCTCCACCTAGGAAAAAGGCTAGATTATTTTCCCTAAGGACCTTGCAATGAAGATATATATATATATATGGAAATATATATATATATATATATATATATGCATTTCTGAAGTGAGTAGAATTACTCAGCTCTACATAAGAGTACAAATTCTAAATTCCAACATTTAAGCTGCTCCATTAAGCCAGCATCTGCTCTAAATGAATGATTTAGGACAGCTGATGCCACTTCCAGTTTTCCATATCACAGAAAGACTCCTGATGGTCTGCAAGGATGCACTATTATTAGCTAGAGTTCTCTATAATATCACAAGTATTTCATTTCCATGTTTTTCTTCTATCTATGTGTGAAGAACCTGTACATCAGCCTCTAAACTATCAAAATAGTTTAACATTTCCTACATTATTAACAAATATGCTGTTGAAAACAGAAAGGGGGTAATATTTTATTATGTATAAAAATTAAGCTCCCAAAAATAAGAGGAAATTTTATGAAAATAAGTTAATATAACTTATTCTAGAAGTATAAGGATGTTTATGAGCTCCTGAGGAGATACTTTATTCCAGTAAGTTAAGAGTGTATCTGAAAATGGAATGAATAAAGTGTTACATCTTGAGATAGCATAGATCTTACAGCAAATAGCGCAGTGAACTCCAAAGTACCAATAACTTAGTTTCAGCAACCATTAACTCACAGCCAATTCTGTCTCATCTATATCCTCTCCTCCTATCTCATCTCACTGCCCAATACCCACACTGTATTCTTTTGAATTAATCCCAAATATACCTTTTAATCTGTAATTATTTCAACTTCAACAATTATTTTTATGTATTTTATAAATGTTCTTTTGGATGGCTTATCATCCCTGAAGACAGAGGAAGGGAAGTTGACCTGGGATTTTTAATAAGCTTCCTAAAATTTTATGCAAGATGGTGCGTTTAAGTACACTTTTCGGAAGGTAGGGTCAAGCACCTTCGCCTGCTACTCAAAGGGCTCTGCGAACCAAACAGTCTGAGAACTTTAAACTTTAGAGGAAGAGACTGATAACTTTCTTTTTCCTCTTTGCCTTCGGATTATCAACCTTGAAGTCCTGGCAATATACAAGCATACACACACATTAATGGAACAACTATTTCAGATATAAATGTCCCTTAAACCTATCACATATACTTCTCTTTGGAGCTGTTCCTTTTTTTTTTTTTTTTAACTTCAAAAACACTCATGGAGACGTTTTTAAAAACAAAAACATTGCTCTCACTTAACCTTCCATTCCTTTTTTATCCTGTTCAGATATAGCTAATGGTGTCAGCAGGTCCACTTCTAAATTTAAAAACCTGGTAGGGATCGCAAAAGTAGGCAATGACGGGGCTTCCCTGGTGGCACAGTGGTTGAGGGTCCGCCTGCCGATGCAGGGGACACGGGTTCGTGCCCCGGTCCGGGAAGATCCCACGTGCCACAGAGCGGCTGGGCCCGTGAGCCATGGCCGCTGAGCCTGCGCTCCGCAACGGGAGAGGCCACAACAGTGAGAGGCCCGCATACCGCAAAAAAAAAAAAAAAGTAGGCAATGACGTAATGGCCTGCCCCGCGAGAGCCTCTGAAGATAGGGATGGACGACTAGGTAATGTAGGCTAAACAGAGGGGTGACAGGGAGGGAAGAGTGTGTGGGTTTTGACTTTATTTCCCCAATTTACTCAAGACCATGAGTACTGATAGTTTTCAACGTTTATAAAATACTGATCATCAGGAATAAGATGCTAACGTAAGGTCAAATTAGATTTGTTTCAAAAATAAAGTGAGCGCTGACTTCCGGTCCACCCCTCCGCCTTCGGGCGCCCTTCCGGCTCAGCACAGCATGGCTCTCCCAGAAGTCACCACGTTTCCGGTCTCTCCGGCCTCTCGTTACAGGCCGGCTTGCAGGCGTCATCTTACTTCTGCGCACTAGCTCTTCCCGCCAAAAGGAGGCTCGGGTCTCCTTTCCGCCGCCAAAGCGGGCCCTTCTGTCTACCCCCGAGCCATCCTCGCACCGGCCTTGTGCTCTGAAGCCTCTTCACAGGTCTGTAGAAGGGGTGAAACTCTCATCCCTTTCGCAGCCCAGCTCTAGTCAGCAGCCCTTCCGCCATTTTGCCGGCGGCGGTTTGTCTCCACTGTTTCCCAGTCCCAGTCAGGGAGACGAGATGCAGGCGCAGGCGGGCAACGTGGGTGGAGGAGACAAGGAAAGTGGCCAGAGCTCTCCCGCAAGAGGTAAAATGCAGGTTAGCATCAGTGATTTGTCTTCTGACGCTTTTAAAAAAGCCTGGCTAACACTAAAAGAGCTCCATGACAAGGAGCTACGCTGTCTCCAGGGGAAACTAACCAGTCTGAGGAAAGAGCGATTGGCAGACAGAAGGCAGATGGGCTCCAGAGCCAAAATTAAAGAGTTGATGGAGCAACAGAATATCCTGAATGTCACCATCAATGACCTGCAACATAAGTTAAGCTCCAAAGTATGTGACCACTGTTCAGTGAACGAAATATACAGGAAGACGCTACAGAAAGAATATGACCGTATCCAACAACAAAATATGAAGCTTATTGCTGAGCTCACAGAAGAAAGGAATAAATTAAAAGAAGAAAATAAACGGCTTTATGCAAGACTAAAACTGAAGGAGCAACAGCTTTATCCTTCTAGTTCTGATAGTGATGACGACTTCATTCCTCGCACTCAAAAGACGGGGCTAGTTTTTTCAGTCAGGGACCCTCCACCCACATTTCAGATACATCCGCCCTTCAGACCGGTAACGCAATCAAATACTGAACAGATGAAATCTGCAGACAAAAAGGAACAGCAACAGAGTTCCGAGCTTCCACTTCCATTTTATAGTAAGGACCCCTCTGTGGTGCCAGAGACCCCTCTGGAGAGTTCCTCTAACAGCAGCAAGCCTCCCACAGGAAGGAGTGCCAACCAGAAGTCATCTGCAAGTCTTCCTTTAACATCTGCACCTGGCGCTCAAGGGGGGCATGGACTTCAAGGTGACTTCAGCCGTCCTGAGGACAGGCTTGGCAGTACACAAAAGAAACCGATCTTCACACAGAAGAGCTCCACACAAAAGCGTAGAGCTCAAAGTTACTTCTCTTGGAGCCCTTCCAGTGTTTCTGCGGGAGAAAACCCACCTACTCCATTAGTGCCTGCAACTGCAGATGAATATACGCTTGATGATACTAACTTATTTCGTTTTACACAGAGAAAGGGAAAGCCCCCTTCATATGTATTTCCTTTTGACTATACATCTCGTGGGAAAAGATCAGCGACTCGTCTTTCTCAACACAAAACTGGATTTTTGGTGAGAGATAGCTGTAACCAGACACCTTCCAATGAAGAGGTGACTGTGAGGAAGCATACTGCTGAATCTACAGGTGCAGCTGGTACTGATAAGCCACAAGGTGAGACCCAGATTTCCATTTTGGGGTCTACAACAAAGAGAAAAGCCAGAGTACAGCCAGGAAGAAGGGAGTAGCTTTCCCTCTTCCTTTCTCTTAAGGAGACTGCTTTTCTTTTCCAAGAGAACAGTCTTGCTATCAATTCAGACTGTGTAATTGATAACCCCTGA